>NC_086448.1:408201922-408511922 GCF_028390025.1 Pseudophryne corroboree
TACTGCTGGTCCCCAGTCCCCACAATAAAGCAATTAGCACACTGAGCACAGATATTTGCAGCACACTGAGCACAGTCAGATATGGAGCGTTTTTCAGGCAGAGAACGTAGATATTTGCACTTGCAGCACACTGATCACAGATATTTGCAGCACACTGAGCACAGATATTTGCAGCACAATTTGCAGCCCACTGAACATAGAAACTGAGAGCACGCCAGCCACGTCCTCTCACGATCATCTCCAATGCACGAGTGAAAAATGGCGGCGACGCGTGGCTCCTTATATAGAATACGAATCTTGCGAGAATACGACCGCGGGATGATGACGTTCGGGCGCGCTCGGGTTAACCGAGCAAGGCGGGAGGATCCGAGTTGCACGGACCCGTGAAAAAAAAGATGAAGTTCGGATCCCGAGGATCCGAACCCGCTCATCACTAGTTAATATGCCTGTCACTACTCTTTCCTCAATGAAAGAGCCCAATGATAGACAAATTTAAAATTGCCTTAAGCCTATTTTTCTTTCATGGATGCAATAAATAGACCCACTGTGGCTGACTCCTGGGCTGCAAAAGCCATTGAATCATGGTTACAAGCTCTAAAGGAAGAATTACCTTCCGATATATCGGAGGACTGCATGTCATACTTGGCTCTTATACGGCAAGCAGTGGGTTACATACATGAGGCCTTATCTGATGCCGGAGTATTGACAGCTAAGGCGTCTACCACATCTATACTCCTCCAGTGCATTATTTGGCTCCGTTCCTGGAAGGCTGACCTTGATCACAAGAATTATTTTTGAATTTCTTCCTTTTACTGGTGATGTGTTGTATGAGGCTGAATTGGACAAAATTGTCACTGCATTGGCTGCAACCAAGACTGCTTTTCTCTCGTCCACACCAACTCCTCGAGGAGTTCTAATTTTCATAACTTTCGTCCTTAAGGCCAAGTGAAAGGACAGGCTTTCCCCAAACTTCCGCCACTAAGGCTAAGCATCCCTAGGCTGCACGTGAACCTTTAGCAAAAACTGCCAAGCGACCTCCTTGGGGACCCCAGCATGGGAGGCTAACTTCTTCACTTTGCGCATGTCTGGACTCTGACCACTTCAGAAACATGGGTGCAAAAAGTGGTCTCTCATTCAAGAGACGCCCCCCCCCCCCCACACACACAGTTCTTTTGCACATGTCTTCCCTCATGCTCTCATTCTGCAACAGGTTGTGCAATCCCTCCTGTACTCAGGGGTGATCATACCGTTTCCTCCATCTCAACATGGAAAGGTCTATTATTCCCCCCTGTTTCTAGTGCCAAAGCCGAATGGGTCACACTAACCCATCCTTAACCTCAAATTTTAGATTTGTCAAGGTTCCCAAATACTGCATGGAGACCCTTCGATGCATAGTCCTTGCTATGGAGCTGGGGGACTTTATAGTATCCCTGGACATACGGGATGCTTATCTGCATATCCCTATTGCTCCCTCTCATCAGCAATACCTGCGTTTTGCTATGGGCAACCAACATTATCAATTCAGGGCACTGCCGTTTGGACTGTCTATGGTGTGCATAATTTTTACAGAAGTTATTACAGTCATGGCAGCACATCTGCGTTGTCAGGGAGTCAGAATACTTCCCTATCTGGATGACGTACTATTGCTTGCTACTTCACAAGAAGTATTGTACAGCCATCTTCAACTCACGATGACCTTCATTCAGACACACGGATGGCTCATCAATTGGAAAAAGTCCTCCCTCACACCATCCGAGCGGGTGTTAAACTTGGAAGCCCTATTAGACTCTGCAAGTCAGCATCTCTTTCTGCCAACAGAAAAAATCTCCAAACTGAAGGACAGGATTCACAGGCTCCTCCAGCCGTGTGGAGTGTCCATTCACTCAGCCATACAGGTCCTCGGGCAGATGGTCTTCGACCTTCGACATGGTAGAGGATGCTCAGTTTCATTCTTGTCCTCTACAACATCTGATCCTGGTCGAGTGGGAAGGCCACCCTCATCTGATCAGATCTCAAATGATGATTCTCCCTCCAGAGGTTTTATTGTCCCTCACTGGGTGGCTCCACACAGCCCACTTGGACAAAGGACGACCCCTTTTGGATTCAGGACTGGGTGCTTCTAACCACAGATGCCAGCCTCCGCGGTTGGGGGCAGTAACGGAACAGCACTCATTTCAGGGGCGTTGGATGCAGTCTGAGTCCCGTCTCCCAATCAATGTCCTGTAACTGCGAGCTGTCTACAAAGCCTTAACTCTGGCGTAAAATGTTCTTCATGGCAGACCTGTTCAGGTTCAGTCCGTCAATGCTACGGCAGTAGCTTATCTCAATCACCAAGGCGGCATTTGCAGCCAGATGGCGATGTAGGAAGTGGCCCGCATTCTCAGGTGGACAGAACATCACCTTCCAGCCATCTCAGCCATATACATTCCAGGGAACCTCAACTGGGAAGCAGACTTCCTTAGTCGCGAGGACGTTTCATGCGGGAGAATGGTCCATTCATCCAGGAGTCTTCCAACTTCTAGTAGACAAGTGGGATCTCCCAGATGTCAACCTCATGGCCTCACGACACAACCACAAGGTTGCGGTGTATGGATATGGATCCCAAGACCCACAAGCAGCATTTGTGGATGCTCTCTTCATCAAGTGGACCTTCTGTCTCATGTACATCTTTCCTCCAGTATCCCTTCAGCCAAGGGTTCTATGGAAACTCAAATAGGAAGAAGGCAACCTCATTGTGGTAACCCCAGCGTGGCCCAGACGCAATAGTTTCTTGGACCTGCGAGGCCTCTTCAGTGGGAGTTCCACTTACACTACGCCAAGACCTCTTGTCTCAGGGAACATGTCTTCACCCGGACCTGCCACGTCTGTCTTTGACAGCGTGGCTCTTGAGTCTTCCATACTGAGGACGAAAAAGGCTTTTCTCGCCCAGTAGTGCAAATCATGCTTAAGGCCCAAAAGCTGGCCTCTGCCCGCATCTACTACCAGATATGGCATACTTCCAGTGGTGTGCTTCGAGGCACGATGCCTCTGCAGCCTTCCTACAACTGGGATTAAGCCTCGGCCTTCGCCTGGCTTCTCTCAAAGTGCATTGTCCATGTGGTTTCAATGCTGGATTGCTCTTCTATCTGATGTCCACACCAGGGTGTTATCTGGGTCCAGCCTCCCTACATTCCTTCAGTGGCTCCATGCGGTCTGTTTGTTATTCTGGACGCTCTTCAACAGGCTCCTTTTGATCCTTTGTAAACAGCTGAGCTGAAATAGCTAACTGCTAAGACCTTGTTCCTTCTGGCCATTGCATCTACCAGACGGGTGTCTGACTTGGGCGCTCTCTCCTGTTGCCCTCCTTTCCTGATTTTTCATCCGGACAGAGCTGTACTGTATACTAGACTGAGTTTCCTACCTAAGGTGGTCTCCCGTTTTCATTTGAATGAGGAAATTGTGTTTCTGGCCTTCTTCTCAGCAGATCTCTCCACTGCAGAGTGTTCTTTGGATGCGGTTTGTGCCCTACATATCCTTGTAGACAGCACCAGATCACTAAAGAGATCGGATTCCCCCTTAATCCTTCATGGTTTTCACAAACGTGGCTGGCCAGCTAATAAACTGACTCTGGCCAGATGGATTAGAAAGGCAATCGCACTAGCATACTCTCAGGCAGTTCTACAAGTCCCAGCTTCTATCTCTACTCAATCTACTCAGTCTATAGGACCATCATGGGCGGTGCGACGTGGCGGGTCCATTGAGTAATTGTGCATGGCAGCTACGTGGTCTTCTATGCACACGTTTCTTAGGTTCTATGCATTTGATACATTCCCCTCCCAGGATGCTTCATTTGGACGACGGATACTACTATCCACTCAGGAGCATCCCCACCCTTGAAGTACTGCTTTAGGACACCCCCGATGGGATCCCTGTGGAAACAAAAGTAGAAAACGAGAGTTATGGTAGACTTACCTTTGTAAACTCTATCTTTCTTCGAGGTCCATAGGGTCCACAGGGCACCCACCCTGATGCACCTGGCCGATATAAGTTTGCGGCATTGGTCACTAGTTCCCTTCTCCTGCCTGAGTGTGTTCCTATGTGTACCAGATCTTTCTTCTCTCTCTCTCTCTCTCTCTGCATCCTCTTCTTGCTTTGGGATTGTTACCAAAACTGACCTGCCTGAGCATGTAGGCGGGGTTATAGGGAGAGGGACTGAGGCATCCTGGGTTATTGGAAAATGCTTAACTGTATGGTGCCCATGCTGATCCTATCACCTATAATCCCAGTGTTATCCCTGTGGACCTCGAAGAAAGGGAGTTAACAAAGGTAAGTCTACCATTACTTTCCTTATTCAATATATGTTCACTAGTACCAATAGCCAAAAATTATATTAGGCACTTAAATTATTATCAGGTAATTGTGAATATTTTGTGTATCAGTCACCAATTTATCAAATAAATAATTATTGAAGGAAGAGTCCGTATTTAGTGGTAAGGGCCGTACTGACAGTGAGATTTCCCCAGAGATGTGTGCTGAGTGGTCTAGCACAGACCACTCAGCACACATCTGTCCCCCCGCTCAGCACAGCGCGATGTGCTGAGCGAGGGGGGGAATGGACACGGGGGGACGTTAATTTAACCCAGCGGTGAAATGAGCGACCTGCTAGATTGTGCCAACATGCAGGCCAATCTAGCACTGACGATAGCGACACACGGTACCGCGCATTGCTGTCACCAGCACCCCTACACACGGAGCGATGTTGATTGCTTAGAAATTAGCTGAACATCGATACGCGTGTACCCCCCTTTAGATTCAAATTTCTTATTGATAACGGTAATTAAATTACCAGTGGAGTCCACTTATCATGTTGGATCTCTTCCTTACACAAAAATAGGAGTCTTTTATTGTTCCAACTCCAATTAGCTATGTATGAACAACAGTCCTTCAGACAATGGTTCACACTCCGTTTCATGCACAACAGCTTTTCACAGAATATATACTCAACAATTATAGTTAAATTACTCAATCAGAAAACATGCATCCATTGAGAGGATATCAAACTTTGTACATCGTACTGGGTAACCCAGTGTATGTCAAGTGTTGTATCTCCAATTAGTCAGTTTGTGGTTCACACCAAGTGTTGCTCGCAATCAGTTATCACAGGAACATTGAAAGTATAGGAAAAGGGGCGTGGCCGTGCCTCCTTTACCTGCTGCCATGCCCCCTTTCCAATTTGTACCAATTTTTATGTGTAAAATGTTGGAGGGTATATTGTTGGTCTGCTTATTAAAAAAAACATGCATTGTCTCCTCTGAGAGGATATTACGATTCATACACAGTGCTAGATTACCTTGTATATTTCAGTCATTGTATTCCCAAATTGCTGTATATAACACCAAATGTTCTTCGCAATCAGCTTTCACAGCAAATAAATATAAGACAAAGGGCCTAATTCAGATCTGAGCGTAGCAGCAAATTTGTTAACTAATGGGCAAACTAATGTGCACTGCAGGTATGGGGTTGGGGAGATATAACACGGGCAGAGAGAGTTAGATTTAGGTGAGTTACAACATTTTGTTTCTGTTCAGGGTAAATACTGGCTGCTTTATTTTTACACTGCAATTTAGATTTCAGTTTGAGCACACCCCACCCAAATCTAACTCTCTCTGTACATGTTATATCTGCCCCCCCCCCCTTCCTCCCCTGCAGTGCACATGGGGGGTCATTCCGAGTAGATCGCTCGCTAGCAGTTTTTAGCAGCCTTGCAAATGCTATGCCGCCGCTCACTGGGGAGTGTATTTTAGCTTTGCAGAAGTGTGAACGCATGTGCAGCCGAGCTCTGCAAAAACAGTTTGTGCAGTTTCAGAGTAGCTCTGAACCTACTCAGCGCTTGCGATCACTTCAGCCTATTCGTGTCCGGATTTGACGTCATACACCCGCCCAGCCACGCCTGCGTTTTTTCGGACATGCCTGCGTTTTTACAAACACTCCCTGAAAGCGGTCAGTTGACACCCAGTAACGCCCCCTTCCTGTCAATCTTTTAGCGGCTGCCAGTGCGAGGAAAAACTTTTCTAGAACCTGAGCACAACCACAAAGGGCTTTGTACCCGTACTTCGCACGTGCGCATTGCGGGGCATACGCATGTGCAGAAATGCAATTTTTTTCTACCTGATTGCTGTGCTGCGAAAATCGTCAGAGGACGATCAACTCGGAATGACCCCCATGGTTTTGCCCATTAGCTAACAAATTTGTTGCTGTGATCAGATCTGAATTAGGCCCAATAGTTGTTAGTCTGCAAATTCAGAAAACATGCGCTGTCTCCTCTGAGAGGATATGGGTTTCATACACAGTGCTGGTATATTTCAGATACTGTATCCACAGATTGCTATGCATAATCAGCAGTTAATCAGATGATGGTTTACATTATGTATTATGCACAACAAATTTTCACAGAAAGTATATTCAAGACAATGGTTGATAGTCCGCTCAATCAGAAAACATGAAATAATTCCCCAGAAAAATATCATACACAGCGCTATTGCCTGCGCTATTGCCTGGTATATGTCATGTATTGTATAAGCGGCATTGCGGCAGCATTTTCGAGGCATGGTCTGGACAACACAGGCATGTCCGTACCATTTGAGCGGCGGCCCACGGCAGCTGTGTGACATCACATGCAGCCGCTGCAGCCAAAAAACATGGCGGGTAGATGCCTGCCTTAGCAGCTAGTCTGCATAGGCAGGGAGCTACTCGGCGTGTGAGAAAGCATCACTGCCATGCGATGCTTTTGCATGTCTGTAGTGGCGGGTAGGACCCAGCATGCGGAGCGGACTTGCCCTGTGCTGGGCGTCCCCCCGCATGTCAGAGATTTTGATCGTAGATGTAAGTTTTTTTGCACATCAACGATCAGGTCTTAATTAGGCACTATACCCGCTGCACCATAATGAGAGGATGCCAGAGATACCTGTGCAGTCAGTGTGTCTGATCAGACCCCCGGTGTTAATCGCGTCTTCCTCCTGTGCCTAGTTTCGGATCTCGTGTGCACCGCGCAGCATGGGAACCCGGAAGTAAATTTGTCTGTGACGTCAGTAACGGGAAGAACTAACATATTGATATTTGAATTTGTTTGATTTGCGATAAGCGGACCACACTGGTGATTTCATTAGTTATCTATAACACATTGGAATAGAACAATAAACACAAAATCTTCCTCCGATGATTATTTATTTGATAAATTGTGATTGATACACAAAATATTTACAATTACCTGATAATAATTTAAGTGCCTAATATAATTTTTAGTTATTAGGACTATTGACCTTATATTGAGTATCGCCAAATAGAAGAAATTTTCTCCCGGTTTATATACATACACAACCATTCCTCCACGGCACAAAAATGGGGTGAGAGGTTAATACACTCTACACCATGGGTCTTCAACCAATGGCCCTCCAGCTGTTGTGGAACTACATATCCCAGCATGCTACCAAGTATATTAAAAACAATTTATTTAGCTAGCATCAGAAAAAAACTAAAAATACACATAAATTAAAAAATACTAATAATAGACCACAATATTAGGTATCACATAAAACTTGGGTATATTGCACCTCAGATATTAGCATAATACATGCCTAAATAAAAACATATAAGAGAGGGTCACTGGATTTTACAAGGAGAGACTTTCAATAGAATATGATTAGACTCTAATAGTTGTTCCGTATCTCACAGTTCAAATAAGGATATGTCCTCCGGCTGATGTATTCAGCATCTGTGACCATAAATTGATGTCAACTTTTCCATGGACTGGATAGATATTTATAATGAAAGACCGTACGGTTTCTATTACTCACTGAGTCACTGTAATTGCTTTCCTGCGCAAGGTGAATTGTAGGAAGCCGCTCTCTATCACCCTTTGCACGGGTGAGACATTTGTCGGCGGCACGCTCAAGTGAAAGCTGTTCCCTTAAGTGCGGCGCAGTATTAGTGTACTGGGCCGCCGTGCAGGGTACAGAGAGGAAGGGTCACTGAGACTACCAAGTGCTCACAGGAGAAATACACCAGCTTATATTCAAATTGGCTGTTTGCAACCAGTTGCCGGTAATCAGCCCACCTGTGATGAGAGTGAGACTGGACTTTTCATTCCTTCCTGCATTGGTAATACCACATATCCTGCTCTGCTGAGCATAGATCTTTCCAAGCCGGGGATGATGCACGGCGGCCCAGTACACTAATACTGCGCCGCACTGAAGGGAACAGCTTTCACTTGAGCGTGACGCCGACGGATGTCTCACCCGTGCAAAGGGTGATAGAGAGCGGCTTCCTACAATTCACCTTGCGCAGGAAAGCAATTACAGTGACTCAGTGAGTAATAGAAACCGTACGGTCTTTCATTATAAATATCTATCCAGTCCATGGAAAAGTTTACATCAGTTTATGGTCACAGATGCTGAATACATCAGCCGGAGGACATATCCTTATTTGAACTGTGAGATACGGAACAACTATTAGAGTCTAATCATATTCTATTGAAAGTCTCTCCTTGTAAAATCCAGTGACCCTCTCTTATATGTTTTTATTTAGGCATGTATTATACTAATATCTGAGGTGCAATATACCCAAGTTTTATGTGATACCTAATATTGTGGTCTATTATTAGTATTTTTAATTTATGTGTATTTTTTGTTTTTTCTGATGCTAGCTAAATAAATTGTTTTTAATATACTTGGTAGCATTATTGGAGTTAAGCGCCGGCCTGGTGTTTGTTTTTAATTGTCTTATTGCTGAGGAGGCTGGCTACCTCCTCACCAGGTGGCTGCTGATTCCAATTGTCATTCACACGGATCTATCCAGCGCCAACAAACCTTATTTTCTGTTTGACATATCCCAGCATGCCCTGCTCTGGTTTAGCTTGCCTTAATAACAAAACTGTGGTAGAGCAGGCTGGGATGTGCAGTTCCACAGCAGCTGGAGGGCCACATATTGAAGACCCATGCTCTATACTATTTCAGCTCTCTGAGTATAGAAGTGGAATTGGTCAAAAAATAGCTTTTTGACACACAAGAGGAGTAAATCAGATACATCATTTTAATACATACCGAATATGGGGTATATTCAATTGGTTTCGAATCCCGGCGTGGATTCGTAATTTTTCTGATTCAACACTATTCGACAGCCGAAACCCTCCACCCGGGACACTGAATTCGACATATTCAATTAAAAACGTATTCAACACGCCCCCGGTCGAAAACGGACCAATCGTCAAATAGTGGGTGGCCTGGATTAAACTTCCCGACGTTTTTTAATCATATATAGGGCTTGTTTGCTGCGTGCTCAGCAGCCATTTTGTGAACCTGCAGAGCGGAGTGAGGAGCTGCAGAGTGATCAATTTGGTTTTGCTTGCTGTGGTATCATTCACACACCCAGCAGACTTTCATCCAGGACGGACAGAAGACCTTCAGCCACCCCGGAGGAGAGGTGGTCTGGCGTTGCAAGTAGGTGTTTGTGTAGTGTATGGGTGTTGTTTTGAGTAGAGATGAGCGGGTTCGGTTCCTCGGAATCCGAACCCGCCCGAACTTCAGTTTTTTTTACACGGGGCCGAGCGACTCGGATCTTCCCGCCTTGCTCGGTTAACCCGAGCGCGCCCGAACGTCATCATCCCGCTGTCGGATTCTCGCGAGGCTCGGATTCTATCGCGAGACTCGGATTCTATATAAGGAGCCGCGCGTCGCCGCCATTTTCACACGTGCATTGAGATTGATAGGGAGAGGACGTGGCTGGCGTCCTCTCCGTTTATAGAGAAGAGAGTGAGACTAGAGTAGAGAGAGACACAGTATTTACTTTAGTAATTTTGGGGAGCATTAGGAGGAGTACTACTACTTGCTGAAGTGAGAGTGTGACTGTATATCTGACTTGTGGGGGAGACAGTGGGGAGCAGTTAGAGTCTGAGAGCAGGAGTACATATTTTAACGTACAGTGCACACTTTTGCTGCCAGAGTGCCACACTGCCATTGTGACCACACTGACCACCAGTATATATTGTGATTGTCTGCTTAGGAGTACTACTTGCAAGTTGCTGATAGTGTGACCAGTGACCTGACCACCAGTTTAATTAATCACCACCAGTTCAATATATATATATATAATTGTATATAATATATATATAATTGTATACCACCTACCCGTGTTTTTTTTTTTTTCTTTCTTCTTGATACATACTACTATAGTAGCTTACTGTAGCAGTCTGCGGTGCTGCTGAGCTGACAGTGTCCAGCAGGTCCGTCATCAGTCATTACATAATAAATATATATACCTGTCCGGCTGCAGTACTAGTGATATTATATATATATATATATATATATATATATATATATATATTAATTTAATCTCATTATCATCCAGTCTATATTAGCAGCAGACACAGTACGGTAGTCCACGGCTGTAGCTACCTCTGTGTCGGCAGTCGCTCATCCATCCATAATTGTATACCACCTACCCGTGTTTTTTTTTTTTCTTTCTTCTTGATACATACTACTATAGTAGCTTACTGTAGCAGTCTGCGGTGCTGCTGAGCTGACAGTGTCCAGCAGGTCCGTCATCAGTCATTACATAATAAATATATATACCTGTCCGGCTGCAGTACTAGTGATATTATATATATATATATTAATTTCATCTCATTATCATCCAGTCTATATTAGCAGCAGACACAGTACGGTAGTCCACGGCTGTAGCAACCTCTGTGTCGGCAGTCGCTCGTCCATCCATAATTGTATACCACCTACCCGTGTTTTTTTTTTTCTTTCTTCTTGATACATACTACTATAGTAGCTTACTGTAGCAGTCTGCGGTGCTGCTGAGCTGACAGTGTCCAGCAGGTCCGTCATCAGTCATTACATAATAAATATATATACCTGTCCGGCTGCAGTACTAGTGACATTATATATATATATATTAATTTCATCTCATTATCATCCAGTCTATATTAGCAGCAGACACAGTACGGTAGTCCACGGCTGTAGCTACCTCTGTGTCGGCAGTCGCTCGTCCATCCATAATTGTATACCACCTACCCGTGTTTTTTTTTCTTTTTCTTTCTTCTTGATACATACTACTATAGTAGCTTACTGTAGCAGTCTGCGGTGCTGCTGAGCTGACAGTGTCCAGCAGGTCCGTCATCAGTCATTACATAATAAATATATATACCTGTCCGGCTGCAGTACTAGTGATATTATATATATATATATATATATTAATTTCATCTCATTATCATCCAGTCTATATTAGCAGCAGACACAGTACGGTAGTCCACGGCTGTAGCTACCTCTGTGTCGGCAGTCGCTCGTCCATCCATAATTGTATACCACCTACCCGTGTTTTTTTTTTTTTCTTTCTTCTTGATACATACTACTATAGTAGCTTACTGTAGCAGTCTGCGGTGCTGCTGAGCTGACAGTGTCCAGCAGGTCCGTCATCAGTCATTACATAATAAATATATATACCTGTCCGGCTGCAGTACTAGTGATATTATATATATATATATATATATTAATTTCATCTCATTATCATCCAGTCTATATTAGCAGCAGACACAGTACGGTAGTCCACGGCTGTAGCTACCTCTGTGTCGGCAGTCGCTCGTCCATCCATAATTGTATACCACCTACCCGTGTTTTTTTTTTTTCTTTCTTCTTGATACATACTACTATAGTAGCTTACTGTAGCAGTCTGCGGTGCTGCTGAGCTGACAGTGTCCAGCAGGTCCGTCATCAGTCATTACATAATAAATATATATACCTGTCCGGCTGCAGTACTAGTGATATTATATATATATATATTAATTTCATCTCATTATCATCCAGTCTATATTAGCAGCAGACACAGTACGGTAGTCCACGGCTGTAGCAACCTCTGTGTCGGCAGTCGCTCGTCCATCCATAATTGTATACCACCTACCCGTGTTTTTTTTTTCTTTCTTCTTGATACATACTACTATAGTAGCTTACTGTAGCAGTCTGCGGTGCTGCTGAGCTGACAGTGTCCAGCAGGTCCGTCATCAGTCATTACATAATAAATATATATACCTGTCCGGCTGCAGTACTAGTGACATTATATATATATATATTAATTTCATCTCATTATCATCCAGTCTATATTAGCAGCAGACACAGTACGGTAGTCCACGGCTGTAGCTACCTCTGTGTCGGCAGTCGCTCGTCCATCCATAATTGTATACCACCTACCCGTGTTTTTTTTTTTTCTTTCTTCTTGATACATACTACTATAGTAGCTTACTGTAGCAGTCTGCGGTGCTGCTGAGCTGACAGTGTCCAGCAGGTCCGTCATCAGTCATTACATAATAAATATATATACCTGTCCGGCTGCAGTACTAGTGATATTATATATATATATTAATTTCATCTCATTATCATCCAGTCTATATTAGCAGCAGACACAGTACGGTAGTCCACGGCTGTAGCAACCTCTGTGTCGGCAGTCGCTCGTCCATCCATAATTGTATACCACCTACCCGTGTTTTTTTTTTATTTCTTCTTGATACATACTACTATAGTAGCTTACTGTAGCAGTCTGCGGTGCTGCTGAGCTGACAGTGTCCAGCAGGTCCGTCATCAGTAATTACATAATAAATATATATACCTGTCCGGCTGCAGTACTAGTGACATTATATATATATATTAATTTCATCTCATTATCATCCAGTCTATATTAGCAGCAGACACAGTACGGTAGTCCACGGCTGTAGCTACCTCTGTGTCGGCAGTCGCTCGTCCATCCATAATTGTATACCACCTACCCGTGTTTTTTTTTTTTTTTCTTCTTGATACATACTACTATAGTAGCTTACTGTAGCAGTCTGCGGTGCTGCTGAGCTGACAGTGTCCAGCAGGTCCGTCATCAGTCATTACATAATAAATATATATACCTGTCCGGCTGCAGTACTAGTGATATTATATATATATATATATATATATATATTAATTTAATCTCATTATCATCCAGTCTATATTAGCAGCAGACACAGTACGGTAGTCCACGGCTGTAGCTACCTCTGTGTCGGCAGTCGCTCGTCCATCCATAATTGTATACCACCTACCCGTGTTTTTTTTTTTTTTCTTTCTTCTTGATACATACTACTATAGTAGCTTACTGTAGCAGTCTGCGGTGCTGCTGAGCTGACAGTGTCCAGCAGGTCCGTCATCAGTCATTACATAATAAATATATATACCTGTCCGGCTGCAGTACTAGTGATATTACATATATATATATATTAATTTCATCTCATTATCATCCAGTCTATATTAGCAGCAGACACAGTACGGTAGTCCACGGCTGTAGCTACCTCTGTGTCGGCAGTCGCTCGTCCATCCATAATTGTATACCACCTACCCGTGTTTTTTTTTTTTCTTTCTTCTTGATACATACTACTATAGTAGCTTACTGTAGCAGTCTGCGGTGCTGCTGAGCTGACAGTGTCCAGCAGGTCCGTCATCAGTCATTACATAATAAATATATATACCTGTCCGGCTGCAGTACTAGTGATATTATATATATATATATATTAATTTCATCTCATTATCATCCAGTCTATATTAGCAGCAGACACAGTACGGTAGTCCACGGCTGTAGCAACCTCTGTGTCGGCAGTCGCTCGTCCATCCATAATTGTATACCACCTACCCGTGTTTTTTTTTTTTCTTTCTTCTTGATACATACTACTATAGTAGCTTACTGTAGCAGTCTGCGGTGCTGCTGAGCTGACAGTGTCTAGCAGGTCCGTCATCAGTCATTACATAATAAATATATATACCTGTCCGGCTGCAGTACTAGTGATATTATATATATATATATTAATTTCATCTCATTATCATCCAGTCTATATTAGCAGCAGACACAGTACGGTAGTCCACGGCTGTAGCTACCTCTGTGTCGGCAGTCGCTCGTCCATCCATAATTGTATACCACCTACCCGTGTTTTTTTTTTTTTTCTTTCTTCTTGATACATACTACTATAGTAGCTTACTGTAGCAGTCTGCGGTGCTGCTGAGCTGACAGTGTCCAGCAGGTCCGTCATCAGTCATTACATAATAAATATATATACCTGTCCGGCTGCAGTACTAGTGATATTATATATATATATATTAATTTCATCTCATTATCATCCAGTCTATATTAGCAGCAGACACAGTACGGTAGTCCACGGCTGTAGCTACCTCTGTGTCGGCAGTCGCTCGTCCATCCATAATTGTATACCACCTACCCGTTTTTTTTTTTCTTTCTTCTTGATACATACTACTATAGTAGCTTACTGTAGCAGTCTGCGGTGCTGCTGAGCTGACAGTGTCCAGCAGGTCCGTCATCAGTCATTACATAATAAATATATATACCTGTCCGGCTGCAGTACTAGTGATATTATATATATATATATATATATATATATATTAATTTCATCTCATTATCATCCAGTCTATATTAGCAGCAGAAACAGTACGGTAGTCCACGGCTGTAGCTACCTCTGTGTCGGCAGTCGCTCGTCCATCCATAAGTATACTAGTATCCATCCATCTCCATTGTTTACCTGAGGTGCCTTTTAGTTGTGCCTATTAAAATATGGAGAACAAAAATGTTGAGGTTCCAAAATTAGGGAAAGATCAAGATCCACTTCCACCTCGTGCTGAAGCTGCTGCCACTAGTCATGGCCGAGACGATGAAATGCCAGCAACGTCGTCTGCCAAGGCCGATGCCCAATGTCATAGTACAGAGCATGTAAAATCCAAAACACCAAATATCAGTAAAAAAAGGACTCCAAAATCTAAAATAAAATTGTCGGAGGAGAAGCGTAAACTTGCCAATATGCCATTTACCACACGGAGTGGCAAGGAACGGCTGAGGCCCTGGCCTATGTTCATGGCTAGTGGTTCAGCTTCACATGAGGATGGAAGCACTCAGCCTCTCGCTAGAAAAATGAAAAGACTCAAGCTGGCAAAAGCACCACAAAGAACTGTGCGTTCTTCGAAATCCCAAATCCACAAGGAGAGTCCAATTGTGTCGGTTGCGATGCCTGACCTTCCCAACACTGGACGTGAAGAGCATGCGCCTTCCACCATTTGCACGCCCCCTGCAAGTGCTGGAAGGAGCACCCGCAGTCCAGTTCCTGATAGTCAGATTGAAGACGTCAGTGTTGAAGTACACCAGGATGAGGAGGATATGGGTGTTGCTGGCGCTGGGGAGGAAATTGACAAGGAGGATTCTGATGGTGAGGTGGTTTGTTTAAGTCAGGCACCCGGGGAGACACCTGTTGTCCGTGGGAGGAATATGGCCGTTGACATGCCTGGTGAAAATACCAAAAAAATCAGCTCTTCGGTGTGGAAGTATTTCAACAGAAATGCGGACAACATTTGTCAAGCCGTGTGTTGCCTTTGTCAAGCTGTAATAAGTAGGGGTAAGGACGTTAACCACCTCGGAACATCCTCCCTTATACGTCACCTGCAGCGCATTCATAATAAGTCAGTGACAAGTTCAAAAACTTTGGGCGACAGCGGAAGCAGTCCACTGACCAGTAAATCCCTTCCTCTTGTAACCAAGCTCACGCAAACCACCCCACCAACTCCCTCAGTGTCAATTTCCTCCTTCCCCAGGAATGCCAATAGTCCTGCAGGCCATGTCACTGGCAATTCTGACGATTCCTCTCCTGCCTGGGATTCCTCCGATGCATCCTTGCGTGTAACGCCTACTGCTGCTGGCGCTGATGTTGTTGCTGCTGGGAGTCGATGGTCATCCCAGAGGGGAAATCGTAAGACCACTTTTACTACTTCCACCAAGCAATTGACTGTCCAACCTTCCTTTGCGAGGAAGATGAAATATCACAGCAGTCATCCTGCTGCAAAGCGGATAACTGAGGCCTTGACAACTATGTTGGTGTTAGACGTGCGTCCGGTATCCGCCGTTAGTTCACAGGGAACTAGACAATTTCTTGAGGTAGTGTGCCCCCGTTACCAAATACCATCTAGGTTCCACTTCTCTAGGCAGGCGATACCGAGAATGTACACGGACGTCAGAAAAAGACTCACCAGTGTCCTAAAAAATGCAGTTGTTCCCAATGTCCACTTAACCACGTACATGTGGACAAGTGGAGCTGGGCAGGGTCAGGACTATATGACTGTGACAGCCCACTGGGTAGATGTATGGACTCCCGCCGCAAGAACAGCAGCAGCGGCACCAGTAGCAGCATCTCGCAAACGCCAACTCTTTCCTAGGCAGGCTACGCTTTGTATCACCGCTTTCCAGAATACGCACACAGCTGAAAACCTCTTACGGCAACTGAGGAAGATCATCGCGGAATGGCTTACCCCAATTGGACTCTCCTGTGGATTTGTGGCATCGGACAACGCCAGCAATATTGTGTGTGCATTAAATCTGGGCAAATTCCAGCACGTCCCATGTTTTGCACATACCTTGAATTTGGTGGTGCAGAATTTTTTTAAAAACGACAGGGGCGTGCAAGAGATGCTGTCGGTGGCCAGAAGAATTGCGGGACACTTTCGGCGTACAGGCACCACGTACAAAAGACTGGAGCAACACCAAAAACGCCTGAACCTGCCCTGCCATCATCTGAAGCAAGAAGTGGTAACGAGGTGGAATTCAACCCTATATATGCTTCAGAGGTTGGAGGAGCAGCAAAAGGCCATTCAAGCCTATACAATTCAGCACGATATAGGAGGTGGAATGCACCTGTCTCAAGCGCAGTGGAGAATGATTTCAACGTTGTGCAAGGTTCTGCTGCCCTTTGAACTTGCCACACGTGAAGTCAGTTCAGACACTGCCAGCCTGAGTCAGGTCATTCCCCTCATCAGGCTTTTGCAGAAGAAGCTGGAGACATTGAAGGAGGAGCTAACACGGAGCGATTCCGCTAGGCATGTGGGACTTGTGGATGGAGCCCTTAATTCGCTTAACAAGGATTCATGGGTGGTCAATCTGTTGAAATCAGAGCACTACATTTTGGCCACCGTGCTCGATCCTAGATTTAAAACCTACCTTGGATCTCTCTTTCCGGCAGACACAAGTCTGCTGGGGTTCAAAGACCTGCTGGTGAGAAAATTGTCAAGTCAAGCGGAACGCGACTTGTCAACATCTCCTCCTTCACATTCTCCCGCAACTGGGGGTGCGAGGAAAAGGCTCAGAATTCCGAGCCCACCCGCTGGCGGTGATGCAGGGCAGTCTGGAGCGACTGCTGATGCTGACATCTGGTCCGGACTGAAGGACCTGACAACGATTACGGACATGTCGTCTACTGTCACTGCATATGATTCTCTCCCCATTGAAAGAATGGTGGAGGATTATATGAGTGACCGCATCCAAGTAGGCACGTCACACAGTCCGTACTTATACTGGCAGGAAAAAGAGGCAATTTGGAGGCCCTTGCACAAACTGGCTTTATTCTACCTAAGTTGCCCTCCCACAAGTGTGTACTCCGAAAGAGTGTTTAGTGCCGCCGCTCACCTTGTCAGCAATCGGCGTACGAGGTTACTTCCAGAAAATGTGGAGAAGATGATGTTCATTAAAATGAATTATAATCAATTCCTCCGTGGAGACATTGACCAGCAGCAATTGCCTCCACAAAGTACACAGGGAGCTGAGATGGTGGATTCCAGTGGGGACGAATTGATAATCTGTGAGGAGGGGGATGTACACGGTGATATATCGGAGGATGATGATGAGGTGGACATCTTGCCTCTGTAGAGCCAGTTTGTGCAAGGAGAGATTAATTGCTTCTTTTTTGGTGGGGTCCAAACCAACCCGTCATTTCAGTCACAGTCGTGTGGCAGACCCTGTCACTGAAATGATGGGTTGGTTAAAGTGTGCATGTCCTGTTTATACAACATAAGGGTGGGTGGGAGGGCCCAAGGACAATTCCATCTTGCACCTCTTTTTTCTTTAATTTTTCTTTGCGTCATGTGCTGTTTGGGGAGTGTTTTTTGGAAGGGCCATCCTGCGTGACACTGCAGTGCCACTCCTAGATGGGCCAGGTGTTTGTGTCGGCCACTAGGGTCGCTTAGCTTACTCACACAGCTACCTCATTGCGCCTCTTTTTTTCTTTGCGTCATGTGCTGTTTGGGGAGTGTTTTTTGGAAGGGCCATCCTGCGTGACACTGCAGTGCCACTCCTAGATGGGCCAGGTGTTTGTGTCGGCCACTAGGGTCGCTTATCTTACTCACACAGCTACCTCATTGCGCCTCTTTTTTTCTTTGCATCATGTGCTGTTTGGGGAGTGTTTTTTGGAAGGGCCATCCTGCGTGACACTGCAGTGCCACTCCTAGATGGGCCAGGTGTTTGTGTCGGCCACTAGGGTCGCTTAGCTTAGTCATCCAGCGACCTCGGTGCAAATTTTAGGACTAAAAATAATATTGTGAGGTGTGAGGTATTCAGAATAGACTGAAAATGAGTGGAAATTATGGTTTTTGAGGTTAATAATACTTTGGGGTCAAAATGACCCCCAAATTCTATGATTTAAGCTGTTTTTTAGTGTTTTTTGAAAAAAACACCCGAATCCAAAACACACCCGAATCCGACAAAAAAAATTCGGTGAGGTTTTGCCAAAACGCGGTCCAACCCAAAACACGGCCGCGGAACCGAACCCAAAACCAAAACACAAAACCCGAAAAATTTCAAGTGCACATCTCTAGTTTTGAGTGCTTGGCTACTGTTTTGTATGAGGTATGAGTGCAGCCTGCATACCTCCCAACTGTCCAGATTTTCGCGTGACAGTCCCGTTTTTTTGGGTCTGTCCTGCTGTCCCTCCCGCGGGCCGCAGTGTCCCGCGGTGGGGGGGCAGTTGGGAGGTTCCTGATCACTTGCTGCTCTGCTCAGTTCAGAGCAGCGGAGAAATGTGCATGCGCACAGCGTCTATTCCAGTGAGGGAGAGGAACTGAGGGCATGGCCAGCGGCTCATAGAGTGCTGGCCGTGCCCCCACTGTGATGAAATTTGGAGGCGTGGCTCACGATCGCGTCACCCACGTGAAGCCACGCCCCCTTTCCATTAGGCCATGCCCTTTTTCTGCGCCGCGCGAAGAGTCCCTCTTTCCAGCATCAGAATGTTGGGAGGTATGCGCATGTAATGTTTGGGTGGTGGGGTGGTGCCATGAGGTGTACATGTGGTGCTTCTTGGGTGTGTTTGGGGTATGTTTATGTGTGGTGTGTATTTTTAAGGTCCTGCTTGTATTGCTGCATGATTTTAGTGGAGTTTTGTGTTTGGGGATGTTTTCATGGGTTTTTTTATTTGCTAAAATGTTTTTGTTCATGCTTCAACACTGGTGTACTTCCAGCATGACATGTTGGGGTGCAGGGATGCATTTACTGGTCTTTTGGGTTGTTTGGGCATGTATTTTCATGTTTTTTTATGTGCTAATGTGTTGTTGGGATGGCTTTACTGGCTATACGGGTGGTTTTTCATGTGTTTTTTTTAATGTGCTAATGTTTTTGGTCATGCTTGAGCACTGGTGCACAAAAACATGTCATGTTGCTGTCACATCTACTGGTCTTTTGGGTTGTTTGGGCATGGGTTTTTCATGGGTTTTTTTATGTGCTAATGTGTTTGGTCATGCTTGAGCACTGGTGTTCCAGCAGCATGACATGTTGGGGTGGCTTTACTGGCTTTTTGGGTGGTTTTTCATGTTTTTTTTGTTTGGTCATGCTTGATCACTGGTGCACCCCAACATGTCATGTTGCTGACACATTTACTGGTCTTTTGGGCGTGGTTTTTCTTTTTTTTACGTGCTAATGTGTTTGGTCATGCTTGAGGACTGGTGTACCAGTAGCATGACATGTTGGGATGGCTTAATGGGTGGTTTTTCATGTTTCTTTTAATGTTTGGTCATGCTTGAGCACTGGTGCACTTCAACATGTCATGCTGCTAACACATTTACTGGCTTTTTGGGTTGTTTGGGCATGGTTTTTCATGTTTTTTTTTATGTGCTAATGTGTTTGGTCATGCTTGAGCACTAGTGTACCAGCAGCATGACATGTTGGGGTGGCTTTACTGGCTTTTTGGGTGTTTTTTTGTGTTTTGTTATGCTTGAGCACTGGTGCACCCCAACATGTCATGCTGCTGGCACATTTACTTGTCTTTTGGGTTGTATGGGCGTGGTTTTTCATGTTTTTTTTAATGTGCTAATGTGTTTGGTCATGCTTGAGCACTGGTGCATCCCAA
Organism: Pseudophryne corroboree; assembly: GCF_028390025.1. Classification (NCBI taxonomy): domain Eukaryota; kingdom Metazoa; phylum Chordata; class Amphibia; order Anura; family Myobatrachidae; genus Pseudophryne; species Pseudophryne corroboree. The sequence continues at coordinate 408,222,126 of NC_086448.1, forward strand.
CATGTCATGCTGCTGTCACATTTACTGGCTTTTTGGGTTGTATGGGCGTGGTTTTTCATGTTTTTTTTTTTATGTGCTAATGTGTTTGGTCATGCTTGAGCACTGGTGCATCCCAACATGTCATGCTGCTGTCACATTTACTGGCTTTTTGGGTTGTTAGGGCATGGTTTTTCATGTTGTTTTTTTTAATGTGCTAATGTGTTTGGTCATGCTTGAGCACTGGTGTACCAGCAGCATGACATGTTGGGGTGGCTTTACTGGCTTTTTGGGTGTTTTTTTATGTGTTTGGTCATGCTTGAGCACTGGTGTACCCCAACATGTCATGCTGCTGGCACATTTACTGGTCTTTTGGGTTGTTTGGGCGTGGTTTTTCATGGTTTTTTTAATGTGCAAATGTGTTTGGTCATGCCTGAACACTGGTGTACCAGCAGCATGACATGTTGTGGTGCAGGGGTGGCTTTTTTTATTGTTTATAGAATACATTATGTAATGTGGGGTGTGCGTCTCTGTGTTTTATTTTTGGTGTGTTTGGTTGTGTTTTTTGGGGCACATGTAAAAATAATTTTTCTTTTTCTTTTTACACCAGGGATTTCCCGGGACCAGCACCCCCGATCCCCCCCCCCTTCCCCCCACTCCTCAGAAGAATTGCTGGACAGCAACGAGGAGTGGGCGCCGACCCAGGAGGAGGAGATGGCCGAACAGGCATCCAGCGATCTGCCGCGGTCATCAAGGGACCAACCAGAAAGTAGAAAGAAAAGGCCAAGACAGGTAATTACTTTCAGCACCTGCAGCCACAATATCATCCAACTTGACACAACCATGGGCTATTTTGCGCACTGCCAGGCACACCGACACACCACAAGGCACACCTACAGGTATCTTTGCGCACTGCCAGGGACACTGACACACTCCCAGGGACACCTACAGATCATTGTGATAGTATTAATTGCATGTTTTATTTCCCTAAAAGGCAAGAAGCCAGCCAGAGGATCAGTCAGAGGAGGAAGCCTCTGGAGAAGACACAGGACGGAAGATTCCGCGTGGACCCCGGTACACAGAGGTGGAAAACTGTGCCCTAGTGGATGGCGTCGACAGGTCCTACGACGTTCTGTATGGACCAAGGGCACAGACAACAGCAGCAAAGACAAAGAGAAAGATCTGGGACACCATCGCGAGTCAAGTCACTGCAGTATCTGGAAACCGCCGGAGCACCAGAAACTGCATGAAGCGGTACAGTGATTGCCATAGACAGACCAAAAAAAAGATGGGGATTCAGCGCCGACATGAGACAGGAACCGGAGGTGGTCCGCCTCTCAATTTCAAGTGGCTGCCCTGGGAGGAAGTTATAAAAAGGCGCATGAACCCTGTCATGGTCCAAGGAGTTCACGGAGGTGTGGACTCGACCCGTCCTGCTGGTTTTCCCGAGGAGGAAGAACCGCCCAGAAGACGGAAGACGGCGGGAGCACAGCAGTCCAAAAGGAGGCGTGATGGTAAGAATACATTCAGATGAGCTGTACTAGACTATTATTTTTTTCTTTGCTAATGTGTTTGCTCTTTCCCCTAGACACGCCTGCCTAGAGGACATCACCAGCGCGCAGAACATCACCTGTACTCCGAACATCACCTGCGCGCCAGATATCATTAGCACGCAGACCATCACCTGCGCGCCAGACATCATCAGCACGCAGACCATCACCTGCGCGCCGGACATCATCAGCACCTGGGCGCCAAACTTCAACAGTACGCAGTTCATCACCTGTGCGCAGGGTATCCCCAGCTTGTGATCTAACCTCCAGGAGCTTAGAGACTGTGACGTAAGAGCCTCAAAAAGACATTACCCTTATGGACCCATCACCTGAGCTGTTTGAGTCGACAGGGTTAACCAACGAGACATTTCTAGGGTTTGATGACAGCCGTGCAGACGCATCCAGCCATACCCTAGAAAAGTCTCCAGATTTGAGGCCCAGAGAAGCTCCTGGAGCAGCGGCACCACAGGATGCAGAAGGTTGATATATCAATTTATTGATTTTTTTTTTGTTCACCATTTTGTATAGTTTACTAACTTATTTTTTTTGTTTACTTTTGCAAACAGAGGTGCCATGGATCAGCAGCGGATTCACGTCAGGGATTGGTCCCTACTTCAGGCCAGATCTGTTACAGGAAGAGTCGGACGACGAAGTGGAATTGCAGCAGCCCGCAGTTTCTACATCCCTGTGTAAGTAATTAGATAAAACAAATTTTGCAAAAAAAAATCTTTGTGAACCTTCAAACATATGTAGGAATGTGTCTTCTAATTTATTTCTAACTTTCTTTGCAGCTGCACAAATGCAATTGGTGGCAGACATTCAGCAAGGGCAGGATCCCTCAAATATTCAGAGGGTAAACACCCTGGCAACAGAGATGCAGGACTGCCAGGAGAGTTTTCGGGATGTCGTTGACACTAGACTGGACGCCAAAGAGAAGTCAGTGGAGAAGATGGCAACCAGTATGGTTGAAATGCAAAAGGCTCTTGCCGACAGCACGTCAGAAACGCAAAAGACCAGGCAGGCAGATCACAGGGAGACTATGGACATCCTTCACGTTCTGGTCACATCCATTAACCGGCTGGTGGACAACACGGCATGCCAGTCACACAGCGTTCACAACATGTCGGAGAGCCAGCGACATTCCGCAGCCAGCCAGCCAACCAACAGATCATCGCAACAACGCTACAGATGATCTACGACAAATTCCCAGAGACAGCTCATCAACATGCTGGTCAACCACCACATCCGCCACCACAAGCCACACTGACACCTCCTGCCCTTGCTCCACCACAATCCTGGTATGAACAGTCACAGCAGTACCAAGGATATACAGGCATGTACCCCACTTACCAGATGCCTCCACCACCAACACCGGCCTCAACATCTACACCAGCACGGCCACCAAGGCCAATCCAACGCACTCAACAGCTGCCAAGGACACAGTCGCCACCACCGGAGGAAGAGGATCAGGACAGCCCACACACATGATAGCACGGTCGTATTATTTCATTATTTATAATGTTATTTTTTTCTACTTTCCCTTTTCTCCCTCCCATTAGTTTGTTTTTTTCTTTGTATTGTTTCAATTTAATATGTGTTCTCCTCCACCACCCCCGACCGGGTACTACCAAGGAGCTATGTCTAGACATACATGCGCGGGCATGTATGAGTGTGGTAACTGATGAAGCTCCTTGTGGTTACATATATGATGCGCCAAAGAGGCAATCTGATACCACTTTTTTTTTTTAATTAAAAAACCCCGTTGGTGAAAAGTGTGTAAATTATTCATTCACTTTTGTGTTACTTGACCACTCACTAGTATATATTTTTTTAATTCTTCATAGGGATGGTTGATAAAGAGTCATGACGGCGTTGTTCGTGTTGTGCGTAAAGCCATGTTTCACTATACACACAATTACACAAACCCCATTGCTAGACTGTGTGGTTCAACAAGTGCAGGCGTGGCAAAGTGCAGAATACTGACACCACCACTCTTGCACTTTGTCCCACCTGCCCTTGGGGAACCACACAGTCCAGCAAAACCCATTGCTGGACTGTGTGGTTCAACAAGTGCAGGTGTAGCAAAGTGCAGAATACTGACACCACCACTCTTCCACTTTGTCCCGCCTGCCCTTGGGGAACCACACAGTCCAGCAAAACCCATTGCTGGACTCTGTGGTTCAACAAATGTTCTCGGAAAAGGAATGTGAATGTGACATCATTACAGTTCCCTTTACTTAAGTATGATTTTCTAATTTTTCAACAGATATCTACACAAGAAAAAGGAATGTATGAGGAAGAACAAACACTACTTTTTTTGTTTTATTACAATTAATTTTTTCACAACAATAGAAAATACAACTGTTTTATTTTCTTCAATAAAATTTTACATTTACAAGTTTTGTGTTTTTTCTTAAAATTAATGGTAAATTAAATTTACCATAGGGCATTTCAGGAATGCGGTGGTATTGAAGGTCTTGTTATAAACCATCCATGGTAGAGGGGGAGTACTGTAGTGTCACTTTACATCCGGAGAGTGTACTTTTAACTTTGGGAGGGCTTTCTACGTAAGACCTGTGTAAGAGAAATAGGATTAAGTTCAAGGTATTTGGAATCATGTCCTCCCTCCTGGAAAAGAACAGGTACCAGCAACATTGCACAAAAAAACAGGTTACAACCGTCACTGACAAAACTGCGGCCCTCCAGCTTTTGAGAAACTACACATCCCAGCATGCCCGGACACAGCTTTAGCATTCTCTGACAGCAAAGCTGTCTCAGGGAATGATGTGATATGTAGTTTCACAACAGCTGGAGGGCCGCAGTTTGGACATGCCTGGGTTACTCCGACAAGAGGGAGTTTTGACCAATACATCTCACCTGAAGGGTGTCTCTGTAACATGGCTGAGGGGCAGGTCCACATCATAAGTAGGCCGTCCATGGTATAGCTGGGGTACTGTAGTGTCACTCTACTTCCAGCGAGGGTACTTTTCACTTTGGGAGGGCTACTCTGTAGGACCTGTGGAAGAGAAAAAGGATTAAGTACAAGGTGATTGGAAGCATGTCATCCTTCCTGGAAAAAACAAGAGGTACTAGCAACACTGCGCATACACACAGGTTACACCGACAAGAGGGAGTTTTGGCCAATACATCTCACCTGAAGGGTGTCTCTGTAACATGGCGGAGGGGCAGGTCCACATCACAAGTAGGCCGTCCATGGCATAGTTGGAGTACTGTAGTGTCACTTTACTTCCAGCGAGGGTACTTTTCACCTTGGGAGCGCTACTCCATAGGACCTGTGGAATAGAAAAAGGATTAAGTACAAGGTCATTGGAAGTGTGTCATCCTTCCTGGAAAAGAACAATAGGTACCAGCAACACTGCACATACACACAGGTTACTCCTACAAGTGTAGGTTTTGGCCAATACATCTCACCTGAAGGGTGTCTCTGTAACATGGCAGAGGGGCAGGTCCACATCACAAGTAGGCCGTCCATGGTATAGCTGTGGTACTGTAGTGTAATTTTACTTCCAGCGAGGGTACTTTTCATTTTGGGAGGGCTACTCCGTAGGACCTGTGGAAGAGAAAAAGGATTAAGTACAAGGTAATTGGAAGTGTGTCATCCTTCCTGGAAAAGAACAACAGGTACCAGCAACACTGCACATACACATAGGTTACACCGACAAGAGGGAGTTTTGGCCATTACATCTCACCTGAAGGGTGTCTCTGTAACATGGCGGAGGGGCAGGTCCACATCACAAGTAGGCGGTTCATGGTATAGCTGGGTACTGTAGTGTCACTCTACTTCCAGCGAGGGTACTTTTCACTTTGGGAGGGCTACTCTGTAGGACCTGTGGAATAGAAAAAGGATTAAGTACAAGGTAATTGGAAGTGTGTCATCCTTCCTGGAAAAAACAAGAGGTACTAGCAACACTGCGCATACACACAGGTTACACCGACAAGAGGGAGTTTTGGCCAATACATCTCACCTGAAGGGTGTCTCTGTAACATGGCGGAGGGGCAGGTCCACATCACAAGTAGGCCGTCCATGGCATAGTTGGAGTACTGTAGTGTCACTTTACTTCCAGCGAGGGTACTTTTCACTTTGGGAGCGCTACTCCATATGACCTGTGGAATAGAAAAAGGATTAAGTACAAGGTCATTGGAAGTGTGTCATCCTTCCTGGAAAAGAACAATCGGTACCAGCAAAACTGCGCATACACACAGGTTACTCCTACAAGTGTAAGTTTTGGCCATTACATCTCACCTGAAGGGTGTCTCTGTAACATGGCGGAGGGGCAGGTCCACATCACAAGTAGGCCGTCCATGGTATAGCTGTGGTACTGTAGTGTAATTTTACTTCCAGCGAGGGTACTTTTCATTTTGGGAGGGCTACTCCGTAGGACCTGTGGAAGAGAAAAAGGATTAAGTACAAAGTAATTGGAAGTGTGTCATCCTTCCTGGAAAAGAACAACAGGTACCAGCAACACTGCACATACACATAGGTTACACCGACAAGAGGGAGTTTTGGCCATTACATCTCACCTGAAGGGTGTCTCTGTAACATGGCGGAGGGGCAGGTCCACATCACAAGTAGGCGGTTCATGGTATAGCTGGGTACTGTAGTGTCACTCTACTTCCAGCGAGGGTACTTTTCACTTTGGGAGGGCTACTCTGTAGGACCTGTGGAATAGAAAAAGGATTAAGTACAAGGTAATTGGAAGTGTGTCATCCTTCCTGGAAAAAACAAGAGGTACTAGCAACACTGCGCATACACACAGGTTACACCGACAAGAGGGAGTTTTGGCCAATACATCTCACCTGAAGGGTGTCTCTGTAACATGGCGGAGGGGCAGGTCCACATCACAAGTAGGCCGTCCATGGCATAGTTGGAGTACTGTAGTGTCACTTTACTTCCAGCGAGGGTACTTTTCACTTTGGGAGCGCTACTCCATAGGACCTGTGGAATAGAAAAAGGATTAAGTACAAGGTCATTGGAAGTGTGTCATCCTTCCTGGAAAAGAACAATCGGTACCAGCAAAACTGCGCATACACACAGGTTACTCCTACAAGTGTAAGTTTTGGCCATTACATCTCACCTGAAGGGTGTCTCTGTAACATGGCGGAGGGGCAGGTCCACATCACATGTAGGTGGTTCATGGTATAGCTGGGGTACTGTAGTGTCACTTTACTTCCAGCCAGGGTACTTTTCACTTTGGGAGGGCTACTCCGTAGGACCCGTGGAAGAGAAAAAGGATTAAGTACAAGGTAATTGGAAGCGTGTCATACTTCCTGGAAAGGAAAAAGAGGTACCAGCAACACTGCGCATACACACAGGTTACTCCGACACTTGGGAGTTGTGGCCAATACATCTCACCTGAAGGGTGTCTCTGTAACATGGCAGTGTGGTAGGTCCACATCACAAGTAGGCCATCCATGGTAGAGGGGGGTAAACTTGCAGAAGAACTGCGACAACCCAACAACAGGATGCAACTTGTGGATAACAGGACGTCAACGGGACTTCAAAGGGATGTCAACGGGACAACTCTGTAATAAAATGTAAAAAAAATAATAATAAAAAATATGACACACTGATTTTACATGAAAATACAAATATTACAATTATACTCACAGGCTGATGAAAAATACGTCTCGATCAACATTCTTCGAGCTTCATCTCCTTTGTCAAAACCCAACGGTGGAGCAGAAGAATGGTTCCTGTTGCGGAAAGCCCTGCGACGAAGAGTCACCGGCAAACGGTTTGCGACACATACAGATGTAGCCACCTTTATCTTGACTGGCTGAGGCGTTTGTCCTGATAGAGCATACGCAGCGTACCGGGGCATAGGGAGGCGTGCCTAGTCACAGAAAGGCGTACCTAATCGCACGGAGTCAGTGCGTTTGGCGTTACCTTTACGTGTAATACCTGCGATCATCCACCAGATGTCGCTTTTTACAATCACCACTGCAGATGCGTGTGGTCTCCCGTAAAATACAATACTGAAATATATAATAAGGACTACTTTACTAAGGCATCTCATTACGCTGCATACAGTAAATACTCATTACGCTGCATTATTTAATACAGTATATACGGTACAGACGCAAATAGTACAGCATACAGTATATGATCCATCTTCAGTACTTTATGAATATGTGCGCGTCCAAGTCCCGCAGACAAAATATCATAAAACCAGTAGTGTACACTGTCGCAAATGGACGTGTTAGAAGTTCACTATTGCCTCTTGAGATTAGGAATTTTGTACAGTATGTTAGCATCTTAATCCCATAGCCATTACAGCATAATCAAAACCAATGGATTTATTCATCTGTCTGCGGTGAAGTGGTGAAGTGTTCAGCTTCCTATACTCAGAGTCCCGGGTTCGATTCCTAAAGTACGAATGCATGTTAGTTTTTTCCAGACACTTTATTATTTTTTTTATTCACATAAACCAGGGCAAAGCTGCAGGAGCAGTTCTACTGTTAAGGTTCTATGCACCGTACAGTACACATACAATTCTGTAGCAGGGCAGACTCAATAGAAATGGCTACCACCTATGACTCCTTGCCCCACGGAGGCCCTAGGCTACGGAGGAAGTCACAGTCCAGATTTTGCAGGCTATGGGGCAATGCTGAAGGAGCATCACAATCCCCTAGCTAAAATACACAGGGGCGATAGGAATAAGCGAGGTCTATGCACATTACGGTACACCGGACTTGACTGCATAGCACACTGGCAAAATGGCCGCCGCCCCTGAACCCCCACCACGTGGCAGGCAGCGCTCGGATATGGAGTGAGAGATGGCATAAGCAGGCTACGGGGCAATGTTGAAGGAGCGTCACAATCCCCTAGCCAAAATACACAGGGGCGATAGAGATAAGCGAGGTCTATGCATATTACGTTACACCGGGCTCGATCACATAGCAAACTGACAAAACACAAGTTTTACATAAAGCAGGGCAAAGCAGTAGTAGAGTTTCTACTGTCAAGGTTCTATGCACCGTACGGTACACATACAATTCTATAGCAGGGCAGACTCAATTGAAATGGCTACCGCCTGTGACTCCTAGCTCCATGGAGGCACTCGGCTATGGAGCAAGTAACAGCACAGATTTTGCAGGCTACGGGGCAATGCTGAAGGAGTGTCAGAATCCCCTAGCTAAAATACACAGGGGCGATAGGGAAAAGCGAGGTCTATGCACATAACGATACACTGCAAAGTTCCCCATGGTTTTGATTATGCCTTTTCTCTGAACACGGTATTTTCCACTGCCTCGCCCTACCCCCATCCCACTTTCCCTTTCCCCCCTGGGAGCCTGCAAAGTACATGCAGTAGACAGGGAGGGAGTTCCGATCAGGTTACAAGACATGTGCAACAGTATACTACTGAATGTAGGAAAATCCCCCGCCCACTCTGATTTATGTGAAACCTGTGTGCACCCTTTCATTGAATGTATAACAAAGAAAAAAAATAATAAAGTGAATGTCACTGGAACATATTTAAAAAAAAAGGTTGGCACTTTGGGACTCAAACCTGGGACTCTCAGCGTGGGAGGTGGGAGCCTTCATCGCTAGGTTGGTATGGAAGGGGAGACAATTAGCTACTGGAGGGTACCAACCCCAAGTTTCTGCATCCCCCACAAGGCTCATGGCAAGCGTCTGAACCCATGGTGGGTCTGAATTAACGGGCCCATTATAGTCTATGGGAAAATGGGTCCACTTTGCGTACTGATATCTCTGGTTCTGGGTGTCCCAGAGACTCAGGACTGGTATCATACAAAAGAGGAGACTCTTGGCTTTCGGGGCAGACCAACCTCTAGTTTATGTGACACTGGAAAGGGAAACGGAAAGCAACCGTGTATCGGGTCCCCTCCAGTTGTACGCCTAGCTTGCACAGGATGCAGGGTTTCTGGCTAGATAGGAAATACTGTACAGAAATGCTAAGCATGGTAATTTGACATCCAGGAACATAGGGAGGAGTTTTTATCTCTCTCCATTATACATAGAAAAATTACACTTGCCACTGTACGTTACAAGCTCTTCATGCTAATTAGTACACTAGTAGAACATACTGTACAGAGATACTAAGTACAGTGATTTGGTATCCACGAATTTAGGGAGGAGCTTTAATCTCTCTCCATTGTAATCTTTCTAAGTATAATGGAGAGAGATAAAAGCTCCTCCCTAAATTCCTGGGTTCCAAATTACCGTCCTTAGTATCTCTGTACTCTATGTTCTACTAGTGTACTAATTAGCACGAACAGCTTGTAACGAACAGTGGCAATTTTAATATTTCTATGTATAATGGAGAGAGATAAAAGCTCCTCTGTAAATTCCTAGATACCAAATCACCGTACTTAGTATCTCTGTACAGTATGTTCTACTAGTGTACTAATTAGCACGAACAGCTTTTAACTGGATGCCAAATCACTGTACTTAGTATCTCTGTACAGTATGTTCTATTAGGGTACTAATTAGCATGAACAGCTTGTAACGTACAGCGGCAAGTTTAATCTTTCTATGTATAATGGAGAGAGATAAAAGCTCCTCCCTAAGTTCCTGGATGCCAAATCACCATACTTAGTATCTCTGTACAGTATGTTCTATTAGGGTACTAATTAGCTGTTCGTGCTAATTAGTACCCTAATAGAAAATACTATACAGAGATACTAAGGATGGTAATTTGGCAACCAGGAACTTACGGAGGAGCTTTTATCTCTCTCCAATATACTTAGAAAAATTGCACTTGCCACTGTACGTTACAAGCTGTTCATGCTAATTAGTACACTAGTAGAACATACTGTACAGAGATACTAAGTACAGTGATTTGGCATCCACAAACTTAGGGAGGAGCTTTAATCTCCATTGTAATCTTTCTAAGTATATTGGAGAGAGAGAAAAGCTCCTCCGTAAGTTCCTGGTTGCCAAATCACTGTCCTTCGTGTCTCTGTACAGTAAGTTCTACTAGTGTACTAATTAGCACGAACAGCTTTTAACTGGATGCCAAATCACTGTACTTAGTATCTCTGTGCAGTATGTTCTATTAGGGTACTAATTAGCATGAACCGCTTGTAACGTACAGCGGCAAGTTTAATCTTTCTATGTATAATGGAGAGAGATAAAAGCTCCTCCCTAAGTTCCTGGATGCCAAATCACCATACTTAGTATCTCTGTACAGTATGTTCTATTAGGGTACTAATTAGCTGTTCGTGCTAATTAGTACCCTAATAGAAAATACTATACAGAGATACTAAGGATGGTAATTTGGCAACCAGGAACTTACGGAGGAGCTTTTATCTCTCTCCAATATACTTAGAAAAATTGCACTTGCCACTGTACGTTACAAGCTGTTCATGCTAATTAGTACACTAGTAGAACATACTGTACAGAGATACTAAGTACAGTGATTTGGCATCCACAAACTTAGGGAGGAGCTTTAATCTCCATTGTAATCTTTCTAAGTATATTGGAGAGAGAGAAAAGCTCCTCCGTAAGTTCCTGGTTGCCAAATCACTGTCCTTCGTGTCTCTGTACAGTAAGTTCTACTAGTGTACTAATTAGCACGAACAGCTTTTAACTGGATGCCAAATCACTGTACTTAGTATCTCTGTGCAGTATGTTCTATTAGGGTACTAATTAGCATGAACCGCTTGTAACGTACAGCGGCAAGTTTAATCTTTCTATGTATAATGGAGAGAGATAAAAGCTCCTCCCTAAGTTCCTGGATGCCAAATCACCGTACTTAGTATCTCTGTACAGTATGTTCTATTCGGGTACTAATTAGCTGTTCGTGCTAATTAGTACCCTAATAGAAAATACTATACAGAGATACTAAGGACGGTGATTTGGCAACCAGGAACTTACGGAGGAGCTTTTATCTCTCTACATTATACTTAGAAAGATTACAATGGAGAGAGATTAAAGCTCCTCCCTAAGTTCCTGGTTGCCAAATCACCGTCCTTAGTATATCTGTATAGTATTTTCTATTAGTGTACTAATTAGCACGAACAGCTAATTAGTATCCGAATAGAACATACTGTACAGAGATACTAAGTACGGTGATTTGGCATCCAGGAACTTAGGGAGGAGCTTTTATCTCTCTCCATTATACATAGAAAGATTAAACTTGCCGCTGTACGTTACAAGCTGTTCGTGCTAATTAGTACCCTAATAGAACATACTGTACAGAGATACTAAGTACGGTGATTTGGCATCCAGTTAAAAGCTGTTCATGCTAATTAGTACACTAGTAGAACATACTGTACAGAGATACTAAGGACGGTGATTTGGCATCTAGGAACTTACAGAGGAGCTTTTATCTCTCCATTATACATAGAAAGATTAAACTTGCCACTGTACGTTACAAGCTGTCCGTGCTAATTAGTACACTAGAAGAACATACTGGAGACTCGGACTCATACAGTACTTGCATTTCAAAAGCACAGTATTTTCCACCGCCTCCCGCTAGCCCATCTCCCTTCCCCCCTGGGAGCCTGCACAGGTCATGCAGTAGACAGGGAGGGAGTTATTCACATAAACCAGGGCAAAGCTGCAGGAGCGGTTGTACTGTTAAGGTTCTATGCACCATACGGTACACATACAATTCTTTTGCAGGGCAGACTCAATTGAAATGGCTACCGCCTGTGACTCCTTGCTCCGTGGAGGCGCTCAGCTATGGAGCACGTAACAGCACAGATTTTGTAGGTCACGGGGCAATGCTGAAGGAGCGTCAGAATCGCCTAGCTAAAATACACAGGGTCGATAGGGATAAGCGAGGTCTATGCACTTAACAATACCGCAGACCCCATCGCATCACAAAGTGACAAAATGTCCAAGGCACATGAAAATCCGCCTTGTGTCAGCACTCAGCTATGGAGCGAGTGACGGCATAGGTTTTGCAGGCTATGGGGCAGTGCTAAAGCAGCGTCGGAATCCCCTAGCTAAAATACACAGGGGCTATAGGGTTAAGCAAGGTCTATGCACATAATAATACAAGGCGGGGGTTCATGTGCCTTGGACATTTTGTCACTTTGTGATGTGATGGGGTCTGGTGTATCATTATGTGCATAGACCTCGCTTATCCCTATCGACCCTGTTTATTTTAGCTAGGGGTTTCTGACGCTCCTTCAGCATTGGCCCGTTCTTTGAACACGGTATTTTCCACTGCCTCGCCCTACCCCCATCCCCCTTTCCCCTTTCCCCCTTGGAGCCAGCAAAGTACATGCAGTAGACAGGGAGGGAGTTCCGATCAGGTTAGAAGACATGTGCAACAGTATACTACTGAATGTAGGAAAATCCCCCGCCCACTCTGATTTATGTGAAACCTGTGTGCACCCTTTCATTGAATGTATAACACAGAAAAAATAATAATAAAGTGAATGTTACAGGAACACATAAAAAAAAAGTTGGCACTTCCTTCCCATTGGTGTTGGTTTATGCCTTAGGGGACTCGGACGATAATACTTGTATTTCAAAAGCACGGTATTTTCTACCGCCTCTCCATACCTTCATCGCCCTTCCCCCCCTGGGAGCCTGCACAGGTCATACAGTGGACAGGGAGGGAGTTCAGGTCAGGTACAATACACAAATGCCGACGATCTACAGTACTGTGTTGCTCAGTTAGTTGCATCGGAATACACTAATTAATACTCATTACCGCTGTGTATTTGCATATAGTGGAATGAATTGCTGCTGCAGATTTACTTTGATTTATGTGGAACCTGTGTGCACCCTTTCATTGAATGTATAACAAAGAAAAAATAATAATAAAGTGAATGTCACGGGAACATATATATAAAAAAAAAGGTTTCACTTTGGGACTCAAACCTGGGACTCTCATCGTGGGAGGTGGGAGCCTTCATCGCTAGGTTGGTATGGAAGGGGAGACAATTAGCTACTGGAGGGTACCAACCCCAAGTTTCTGTGACCCCCACAAGGCTCATGGCAAGCGTCGGAACTCATGGTGGGTCTGAATTAACGGGCCCATTATAGTCTATGGGAAAATGGGTCCCATTTGTGTACTGATATCTCTGGTTCTGGGTGTACCAGAGACTCAGGACTGGTACCATACAAAAGAGGAGACTCTTGGCTTTCGGGGCAGACCAACCACTAGTTTATGTGACACTGTAAAGGGAAACGGGAAGTAACCGTGTATCGGGTCCCCTCCAGTTGTACGCCTAGCTTGCACAGGATGCAGGGTTTCTGGCTAGATAGGAAATACTGTACAGAAATGCTAAGCATGGTAATTTGACATCTAGGAACATAGGGAGGAGTTTTTATCTCTCTCCATTATACTTAGAAAAATTACACTTGCCACTGTACGTTACAAGCTCTTCGTGCTAATTAGTACACTAGTAGAACATACTGTACAGAGATACTAAGCACAGTGATTTGGCATCCACGAACTTAGGGAGGAGCTTTAATCTCTCTCCATTGTAATGTTTCTAAGTATATTGGAGAGAGATAAAAGCTCCTCCCTAAGTTCCTAGGTGCCAAATTACCATCCTTAGTATCTCTGTACTCGCTTATCCCTATCGATCCTGTGTATTTTAGCTAGGGGATTCTGACGCTCCTTCAGCATTGGCCCCTTCTTTGAACACGGTATTTTCCACTGCCTCGCCCTACCCCCATCCCACTTTCCCCTTCCTTCCTGGGAGCCTGCACAGTTCATGCAGTAGACAGGTAGGGAGTTCCGATCAGGTTACAAGACAAGATTTATGTGAAACCTGTGTGCACCCTTCCAGTGAATGTATAACAAAGAAAAAAAATTATAATAAAGTGAATGTCATGGGAACTCGGACACTCATACTGTACATGTATTTCAAAAGCACGGTGTTTATGCATTGTACATACTTCCTTTTACACAATTAGTTGCGTCTCCATACACAATCTTGCGTCTGCATACACAAGTGTTTTAACATGTTCGTTTGTGTCTGTATAAACTATTTTTTATTTATATTGAGAACTCTCACCGTCTGACCATTGGTCACCATCTATTAACATTACAGTCGTCACTGACCATTTGCCATAGCTGTAGATCAATCCGCCGCTATACGATCAAAAGTACTGGATTAGTGGAGCATTAGCCACCCAGTGGTGGAGATGTGTAATGCATGCTGAGTATCTAGAATCGCCTTAACACGCCTGCCTGTGATTAAACTCAGCAAGCTAAGCTATCGCCTTAGCGTGACTAAACGTCCGTCTAGGCGGAGAATCGGTCAAGATAAAGGTAGCTACATCTGTATGTTGTGTAGAATACAACATGCATTTATTATGCCGCAAACCTTCGACGGTGAGTATAAAAGAGCACCACTGGAAGAGTCTAAACATCGAAACCGGCTTTTAAATACACCGAAGGCATGCTCAATTACTCCCCGCGATGCAATGTGTGTCTCTTGGTACCGTTCTTGGGCTTCACCGACAGGATTATCAATGGGGTCAAGAGCCAAGGTTTGTTGGGATAACCCGCATCGCCTATGGGAAAAAGAAAAATGGTGGGTAATATTAAAAATAAAATAAAATAAATTTTCTACTTACCTAAAAGCCAGCCACCCAGCATATTTCCTGTCTCAAAATCCTGAAACAGTGATGACTGGCTTAGGATGAAGGAGTCATGAGATGACCCAGGAAATCCCACATAAAGATCGTTAAATTTCATATCGGCATCACAGACCGCCTGAATATTAATGGAATGGAAGCGTTTTCGGCCTGATGTGCACGTGACTACAGTCAATCACGCCCAGAACGTTGGGAAATTTAAATTAGTTGTAAAAGCCTAATTTGATCTCACGCCATCCACTGTCCGTATCTGGAAATCTGATGAACTGGGTCGTTAATTTGCGGAATGCCTTAAAGTAGGCTGGAATGTGCCTGACGCCAAAAAATGTAACATAGCCAGCAGTCTCTGGAAACCACTGACTGCGTGATTGGTCCATGCCCGAGGATCCAAGTCTGCCTCCAACAGATTGTACAGTGAATATATTTAGCGAGCCAATAAGCGATAATTTTGTATCACCTCGAACTCGGAGAGATCCTCCAGTGCATGCCTAGTGCAATACTGGCGTGGACGTGGAAATGAAGCACGCACTGACTCACCCAATGCAGACATTTGCTGACCACGATCCTGATGTTCCACAGCCTTTTCATCCTCCACACTTGCCACCAGCATGAACATCACAATCTGGTCAGAAAAAGGCTCCATTATTGTAGTCAGTGTAAAAAAAATAGGATATATATATGTTAAAAACGCAGGGGTTGTCCTAAAAGATTTTCCTTGATGTATTGCGACATGGAGTCGGTCTCAGGCGCCGATAGAGGATACATTCGCCCTCTAGGAGGAATCTTTCCCGGAATCAGGTCAATAGGGCAGTCTCAGGGTCTGTGGGGTGGTAAGACTTCTGCTGCCTGTTTGCTGAAGACATCAGAAAAGGAGGAATACTGAGACGGAATTTGTGGTAGGATCTCCAGTTGGCTCTTATTCACATATTTAACACTGGTAAGACAAGTTTGACTCTCCCTAGGCCAAAATTTGCATATTCACCCAATTGATTCTTGGGTTTTGCTTCTGGAGCCAAGAAAGTCCCAAAACAATTTCATGAGTAGCTATTGGAATGACTAAGAAATTAAGTAACTCCTTATGGAGAGCTCCTACACATAGCTGAAGGGGTAGAGTCTGGTGGGTAACTACTCCACTGCAGATTTGACTTCCATCTACAGCGGAAAGGGCAATTGGTCAGGAAAGCTCAACTGTAGGAATCCGTACTCGCTGTACCACATCTGCTGTGATAAAGTTTTCAGCAGCTCCCAAATCTAAAAGAGAGAAAAACCCTTTAGAACCCTGTGGCAGGCCCAAAGAAACCTCTAGGACAGCTCAGAACGAGATGGAGACGATGTCACCACTCCTAACCTAATGTCTCCTCTTCTGGTTAGGAGCGCTAGTTTTCCGGACGCTGGGTGCAAGAGGCTACCAAATGTCCTGAACCTCCGCAGTATAGGCACAAGTTCTCCCTGCGCCTTCTCTGACGCTCCTCTGGCGAGAGACGAGCCCTATTGATCTGCATAGACTCATCCTGGGACGCTTCAGCTGACACACTCGAGGAAGAAGGCGGAGGAGGACGGAGCCTTGGGTGCTCCCCATGATTCTTCTCTAACTGGCGCTCTCTAAAACGAAGGTCAATCTTGGTACAAAGGGAAATCAAGTCGTCTAATTTGGGCGGAAGGTCCCGGGTAGCCAACTCGTCCTTGATTTTGTCAGACAGACCTTTCCAGAAGGCCGATACTAGTGCCTCCTCATTCCACCGTAATTCTGAAGCATAGGTCTGGAATTGTACTACATACTGTCCCACAGACCGGTCTCCCTGCCGGAGGCGCATTATCTCGATTGATGCCGACGTGGTTCTTCCGGGCTCATCGAAAATGTTTCGGAAGGTAGCGATGAATTCATCATATTTGTCAAGTAGAGAATCAGCTCTCTCCCACAGGGGTGACACCCAATCCAGGGCTGGACCGGCCAGGAGGGAGACGATATATGCTACCTTTGCCTTCTGTGATGGGAAGTTTAAGGGCTGTAAAGAGAAATGAATCTCACACTGGTTTAAGAACCCGCGGCACATCTTCGGGTTCCCGTCGAATTTGGTGGGCGTCGGTAGTCGCAGGGATGAAGGGGAAGCTAACATAGAAACTGGGGCGGTCGGCACTTGCTGAGTCTCTGGGCGTCGACCAGTGGCGACATGAGCAATGTCGGCTTGCATGGAATCCTGGCGGGTAGCCATCCCTTGAATAAATTGAGCTAATTGGCGCTGGGATTCCTCTAGACTCTCCAGATGAGCTGCTATGCCCTGCAGAAGATCCGTACCGGAACCATGAGCACCCTCCGGATCCATAGGGCCAGTGCAAACTGTCACGGGGACTGGGTTTTGTGAATCCGGAATTGTGGCGTGCGGTTTGGTATCGGTGACTTTAGGCAGGATTAGCCGAGCAGGTTGAATGAAAGTCTTTTCATAGAGCTTTAAAGGAGGTTCCACAGGTGCCCTAGCTGTTTACTTGTTTGGAGCGGTTGCGTCGGCAGGATCTGTACGTCTGTGGACGAACGTCTGGCGGAAACCCGGATAGGAAGACTGTAGACTGGGGTAACTGAGACTCGCTGAGAGGGATGATGACTCGGAGGAGAAATAACCGGGTGTAGATCCAGCAATCCAGGTGAGAACTCAGGGAACAGGATGCTTTAGAAGCAATGCTGTGGAGCACAGGGAACTAGCACACACAAGGCTGTGTGAGAGACGTTGCACTGGCAATTTGCTTACCCAGAAATCCCTAGATTTATACCTGCAGACTGTTTCCCATTGGTTTTGCAAACCTTGCAGGTGACTGAGTGTTTTAGATTAGCTGACCCTTCCAAGGCGGCGACGCCCATCCCGGACCTCTGCAGCTGGAAGCTGCACAAATGATTGCTGCTGCCTCTGAGCCCTCTCCTCCCAGACATGCCTGCAAGTTGTGCCCTTCGCCAGCAGCCCGCACCCCCACCGGAGGGACCGCGCCAGAGCATCCGGACAAGTAAGTACCGCTGGTCCCGGAACCCGATCCGCCGGACCGTGACACACGTGGCGCACTAAGCGCGCCACGCTATCTATTTTCCCTCCAGGAGGGTCGTGGACCCCCAAGAGGGAGAAAAGGTGTCGGTATGCCGGGTGTCGGGATTCCGGCGCCGGTATACTGTGCGCCGGGATCCCGACAGCCAGCAAACTAAAGACCACCCATGTATATATATTGAAACATGTGTTTCAATAAATATATATAAGTGCACAATGACTTTCCAAACACCCTGTACTTCTATAGGCCAGCCTGGCATTGCCAGGTAACTTGACTACAACCACCAACATATTCTGCTGCATTATACTTCTATAGGCCAGCCTGATATTGCTAGGTAATACAAATTGAAGCATTACTGCATAGTATCTCATTCTGATGTACTTTCTGTAGTTTTGACCCAGTTGTTAACTATGTGGTATGCCTGTTTGTTTGCGCAAGGTAATTTACTGCCTGGCATTCTAGGAGGTGGGGAGTGGTTGTAGATTCCAATTATTGGAATCACATGCATTGTTTATCTACTTTAGTTCTATTCTGTAGGCTGTGCATTTATTATCGAAGTGTCCATTTTTATCAAAGTGTGATAAAATTGACACATAATAGCAGCGTTCCATCAGCGTTTTTATTCGAAGTGAAACAGGACACCAAACTAACAAAACATAGAAATATGAAGAACTAATTTAAATAACAAATGTGAGTTCACTTTCTTTTCATATCATTCACCTCCTGATTGTTGAATCTGATTAATACCCCTTTTCCACTACTGTAGCTCAAAAAACACGGGTAAATGCACAGGGGCGCGCATTTACCCGTGTTTTTTGCAAGTGGAAAAGGGTACGCCCGCAAAAACCCGGATCAAGTGACCCATGAATCCTACCCGGGTAAATACCTGGGTAGGACACGGGAATGATCTGGGTAGGGTTGTAGTGTAAACGGGAGCCATGTCGATGCGACATGGCTCCCGTTTACACTGTATGGAAGGGCGGCGCAGCCCCTGCCACATCACTAGCAGCGTCACCAACCCGGCAATTTGCTGGGTTGGTGACTGCTGATGGGAAAGGGGGCTGAGCACGGGCCGCAGCCGGGTAGCACCCGTGTCAGGCTCCCGGCTGCGACCCGTGCTCATAGGTGGAAAATAACACTGAACTACCTGACTTGGACATTTAAAAAACCATCCATTTTACCTACACATGCTTTTATCTGTATTTTTGTATTTTGTTTTTTATCCACAGCTGCACCAATGCAATTTTACCTACAAACACTTAAAAGTCCTTTCTGGATTACCATTGCTTTTTAACCCTCACAATCCTTTCATTTCTTACAGTCCAAATATATTTCTGCACCCATTTTATCTACACTTTTGATTTACGTCAAATTAATTTTACACCTATTGAGTTTACACTGCTTTTCTCAATTGTATTCTGCAATTCTTATGCTGATTCCCTTACAGCCTTCACTCCTACTTCCAGTTTCCCTCACCTATTTACCTACTCCCCACTATGTCAAGGCTTTCTTCTATTCCCCATATCACTCAGGTGTCTACCTAATCATGTATCTTTCCCCCGTTCACACCTTTATCCTTCCCCCCCTTGTCTCCTACACCTCATCCTTTCTCCCCTCCTCCCCTGTTTCCTTTCGCCTCCTTTCCTGTTACCCCACTTTCAACTTCCTCTGCCCTATGGTACCCCATGACTCAGCCCTGCTCCCTCCTTTCCCTGTCATCTCCCCACACCCCCATCCATGTCACACGATTTCAACATCCCTATCAATATCCCCACAAAATCCCCTGCCTCTAAATTCCTTAAACTCACCTTTTCACTTGGTCTCTCCCAGTGGACCTCCTCATCCTCGCAAGTGAATGGGAGCTTACTGGATCTGGTCTTCACTCACCGCTGTGATATTTCTGATTTCTCCAACTCCCTATTTCCCCTCTCTGACCACAACCTGCTCTCCTTTAACCTATCTCTCTCTCTGCTTCCCCATCTCTACCTCCTAAGGCTACCATCACTAAGCGTAACATTGAGGCTATGACACCACATTCCTGTCCTCCCTGTTTGACTCTATTCTCTCTTCTATTCTCTCTTTCATGCCCTGAACAAGCCACTTCCCTATACAAAGCATCCCTTACTTCTGTTCTTGACTCTGTCGCTCCACCAACCACTATTCACCCTTGCAATTAACACCTCAACCCTGGCACACCAAATGCACCAGATATCTTAAAAAATGCTCACGTACTGCTTAGCAACACTGGAGGAAATCACACTCTAAGGCAGACTTCCTCCATTTCAAACTTATCTTCTCATCCTTCAGTGCCGCCCTTTCCTTTGCTAAACAGTTATACTTCAAGAACCTCATCTCCTCCCAGTCTTCCCACCCCTGGTGCCTCTTTGCCACTCACAACTCACTCCTCTGCCCACCTCCACATCTTCTTCCCTCTTCACTCTCTGCTCTTGACTTTGCCACTTACTTCACATCCAAAATTGACGCAATACGTCAGGACATCACATCACACCAGACCATCAGCAACCAGCCTTCTCCCATTCTTTACCACCCCTCCCCATCTCTCTCACCAACACTGACATCTTTCTCCGATGTATCTGGTGAGGAAGTCATGGCCCTCATCTGTTCCTCCACCCTCACCACCTCCCCACTTGACCCTATCCCCTCCCACCTCCTCTGCTACCTCCTTCTGCCTGTTCCCATCTTTCTCACCTTCTCAATCTCTCCCTCTCGTCAGGCACTGTTCCCTCTGCCTTCAAGCATGCACACATCACTCCTATTCTTCTCTAACTACCGACCCATCTCTCTCCTCCCTTTTGCCTCCAACCTCCATGAGCATATTGTCTGCAATCGCCCTCTCTCCTTTCTTTCCTCAAACTCACTGCTTGACCCATTCCAATCTATCTTCCATCCTCTCCATTCCACTGAAACTGCCCTCACAAAAGTCTGCAATGACCTCCATGCTGCCAAATCAAAGGGCCACTACTATATGCTTATTCTTCTTTACCTCTCTGCTTCTTTTGACAATGTGGATCACCCTCTCCTTCTGAAAATCCTTCACTCCATTGGTCTGCGTGATACTGCCCTCTCTTGGCTGTCTTCCTACCTTGCTGACCGTTCATTCTCTGTCTCCTCTCATGACTCCACCTCCGCTTCACTTTCACTAACTATAGGTGTCCCCCAAGGTTCTGTCCTTGGTCCTCTTCTTTTCTCTCTCTATATGTCCTCGTTAGTAGAGATGAGCGGGTTCGGTTCCTCGGAATCCGAACCCGCCCGAACTTCAGTTTTTTTTACACGGGTCCGAGCGACTCGGATCTTCCCGCCTTGCTCGGTTAACCCGAGCGTGCCCGAACGTCATCATCACGCTGTCGGATTCTCGCGAGGCTCGGATTCTATCGCGAGACTCGGATTCTATATAAGGAGCCGCGCGTCGCCGCCATTTTCACACGTGCATTGAGATTCATAGGGAGAGGACGTGGCTGGCGTCCTCTCCGTTTATAGAGATTCGAGAAGAGAGTGAGACAGAGAGAGACACAGTAGTAATTTTGGGGAGCATTAGGAGGAGTACTACTACTACTAGTACTTGCTGAAGTGATAGAGATAGTGTGACTGTATTATCTGACTTGTGGGGGAGACACTGACAGTGGGGAGCAGTTAGAGTCTGAGAGCAGGACTCAGGACTCAGGAGTACATATAACGTACAGTGCACACTTTTGCTGCCAGAGTGCCACACTGCCATTGTTTGTGACCACACTGACCACCAGTATAATATATATTGTGATTGTCTGCTTAGGACTCAGGAGTACTACTTGCAAGTTGCTGATAGTGTGACCAGTGACCTGACCACCAGTTTAATAATCACCACCAGTTTATGAGTTTAATATATATATATATATATATATATATATATATATAATTGTATATAATATATATATATAATATTGTATACCACCTAGCACCTACCCGTGTTTTTTTTTTTTCTTTCTTCTTTATACATACTACTATAGTAGCTTACTGTAGCAGTCTGCGGTGCTGCTGAGCTGACAGTGTCCAGCAGGTCCGTCATCAGTCATTACATAATAAATATATATACCTGTCCGGCTGCAGTACTAGTGATATTATATAATTATATATATATATATATATATATTGATTTCATCTCATTATCATCCAGTCTATATTATCAGCAGACACAGTACGTTAGTCCACGGCTGTAGCTACCTCTGTGTCGGCACTCGGCAGTCCATCCATAATTGTATACCACCTACCCGTGTTTTTTTTCTTCTTCTTTATACATACTACTATAGTAGCTTACTGTAGCAGTCTGCGGTGCTGCTGAGCTGACAGTGTCCAGCAGGTCCGTCATCAGTCATTACATAATAAATATATATACCTGTCCGGCTGCAGTACTAGTGATATTATATAATTATATATATATATATATATTGATTTCATCTCATTATCATCCAGTCTATATTATCAGCAGACACAGTACGTTAGTCCATGGCTGTAGCTACCTCTGTGTCGGCACTCGGCAGTCCATCCATAATTGTATACCACCTACCCGTGGTTTTTTTTCTTTTCTTTCTTCTTTATACATACTACTATAGTAGCTTACTGTAGCAGTCTGCGGTGCTGCTGAGCTGACAGTGTCCAGCAGGTCCGTCATCAGTCATTACATAATAAATATATATACCTGTCCGGCTGCAGTACTAGTGATATTATATAATTATATATATATATATATATTGATTTCATCTCATTATCATCCAGTCTATATTATCAGCAGACACAGTACGTTAGTCCACGGCTGTAGCTACCTCTGTGTCGGCACTCGGCAGTCCATCCATAATTGTATACCACCTACCCGTGTTTTTTTTTTTCTTTCTTCTTTATACATACTACTATAGTAGCTTACTGTAGCAGTCTGCGGTGCTGCTGAGCTGACAGTGTCCAGCAGGTCCGTCATCAGTCATTACATAATAAATATATATACCTGTCCGGCTGCAGTACTAGTGATATTATATATACATATATATTGATTTCATCTCATTATCATCCAGTCTATATTATCAGCAGACACAGTACGGTAGTCCACGGCTGTAGCTACCTCTGTGTCGGCACTCGGCAGTCCATCCATAATTGTATACCACCTACCCGTGTTTTTTTTTTTCTTTCTTCTTTATACATACTACTATAGTAGCTTACTGTAGCAGTCTGCGGTGCTGCTGAGCTGACAGTGTCCAGCAGGTCCGTCATCAGTCATTACATAATAAATATATATACCTGTCCGGCTGCAGTACTAGTGATATTATATATACATATATATTGATTTCATCTCATTATCATCCAGTCTATATTAGCAGCAGACACAGTACGGTAGTCCACGGCTGTAGCTACCTCTGTGTCGGCACTCGGCAGTCCATCCATAAGTATACTAGTATCCATCCATCTCCATTGTTTACCTGAGGTGCCTTTTAGTTGTGCCTATTAAAATATGGAGAACAAAAATGTTGAGGTTCCAAAATTAGGGAAAGCTCAAGATCCACTTCCACCTCGTGCTGAAGCTGCTGCCACTAGTCATGGCCGAGACGATGAAATGCCAGCAACGTCGTCTGCCAAGGCCGATGCCCAATGTCATAGTACAGAGCATGTAAAATCCAAAACACCAAATATCAGTAAAAAAGGACTCCAAAACCTAAAATAAAATTGTCGGAGGAGAAGCGTAAACTTGCCAATATGCCATTTACCACACGGAGTGGCAAGGAACGGCTGAGGCCCTGGCCTATGTTCATGGCTAGTGGTTCAGCTTCACATGAGGATGGAAGCACTCAGCCTCTCGCTAGAAAAATGAAAAGACTCAAGCTGGCAAAAGCACCGCAAGGAACTGTGCGTTCTTCGAAATCCCAAATCCACAAGGAGAGTCCAATTGTGTCGGTTGCGATGCCTGACCTTCCCAACACTGGACGTGAAGAGCATGCGCCTTCCACCATTTGAACGCCCCCTGCAAGTGCTGGAAGGAGCACCCGCAGTCCAGTTCCTGATAGTCAGATTGAAGATGTCAGTGTTGAAGTACACCAGGATGAGGAGGATATGGGTGTTGCTGGCGCTGGGGAGGAAATTGACAAGGAGGATTCTGATGGTGAGGTGGTTTGTTTAAGTCAGGCACCCGGGGAGACACCTGTTGTCCGTGGGAGGAATATGGCCGTTGACATGCCTGGTGAAAATACCAAAAAAATCAGCTCTTCGGTGTGGAAGTATTTCAACAGAAATGCGGACAACATTTGTCAAGCCGTGTGTTGCCTTTGTCAAGCTGTAATAAGTAGGGGTAAGGACGTTAACCACCTCGGAACATCCTCCCTTATACGTCACCTGCAGCGCATTCATAATAAGTCAGTGACAAGTTCAAAAACTTTGGGCGACAGCGGAAGCAGTCCACTGACCAGTAAATCCCTTCCTCTTGTAACCAAGCTCACGCAAACCACCCCACCAACTCCCTCAGTGTCAATTTCCTCCTTCCCCAGGAATGCCAATAGTCCTGCAGGCCACGTCACTGGCAATTCTGACGATTCCTCTCCTGCCTGGGATTCCTCCGATGCATCCTTGCGTGTAACGCCTACTGCTGCTGGCGCTGCTGTTGTTGCTGCTGGGAGTCGATGGTCATCCCAGAGGGGAAATCGTAAGACCACTTTTACTACTTCCACCAAGCAATTGACTGTCCAACAGTCCTTTGCGAGGAAGATGAAATATCACAGCAGTCATCCTGCTGCAAAGCGGATAACTGAGGCCTTGGCATCCTGGGTGGTGAGAAACGTGGTTCCGGTATCCATCATTACTGCAGAGCCAACTAGAGACTTGTTGGAGGTACTGTGTCCCCGGTACCAAATACCATCTAGGTTCCATTTCTCTAGGCAGGCGATACCGAAAATGTACACAGACCTCAGAAAAAGAGTCACCAGTGTCCTAAAAAATGCAGCTGTACCCAATGTCCACTTAACCATGGACATGTGGACAAGTGGAGCAGGGCAGGGTCAGGACTATATGACTGTGACAGCCCACTGGGTAGATGTATGGACTCCCGCCGCAAGAACAGCAGCGGCGGCACCAGTAGCAGCATCTCGCAAACGCCAACTCTTTCCTAGGCAGGCTACGCTTTGTATCACCGCTTTCCAGAATACGCACACAGCTGAAAACCTCTTACGGCAACTGAGGAAGATCATCGCGGAATGGCTTACCCCAATTGGACTCTCCTGTGGATTTGTGGCATCGGACAACGCCAGCAATATTGCGTGTGCATTAAATCTGGGCAAATTCCAGCACGTCCCATGTTTTGCACATACCTTGAATTTGGTGGTGCAGAATTTTTTAAAAAACGACAGGGGCGTGCAAGAGATGCTGTCGGTGGCCAGAAGAATTGCGGGACACTTTCGGCATACAGGCACCGCGTACAGAAGACTGGAGCAACACCAAAAACGCCTGAACCTGCCCTGCCATCATCTAAAGCAAGAAGTGGTAACGAGGTGGAATTCAACCCTATATATGCTTCAGAGGTTGGAGGAGCAGCAAAAGGCCATTCAAGCCTATACAATTCAGCACGATATAGGAGGTGGAATGCACCTGTCTCAAGCGCAGTGGAGAATGATTTCAACGTTGTGCAAGGTTCTGCTGCCCTTTGAACTTGCCACACGTGAAGTCAGTTCAGACACTGCCAGCCTGAGTCAGGTCATTCCCCTCATCAGGCTTTTGCAGAAGAAGCTGGAGACATTGAAGGAGGAGCTAACACGGAGCGATTCCGCTAGGCATGTGGGACTTGTGGATGGAGCCCTTAATTCGCTTAACAAGGATTCACGGGTGGTCAATCTGTTGAAATCAGAGCACTACATTTTGGCCACCGTGCTCGATCCTAGATTTAAAACCTACCTTGGATCTCTCTTTCCGGCAGACACAAGTCTGCTGGGGTTCAAAGACCTGCTGGTGAGAAAATTGTCAAGTCAAGCGGAACGCGACCTGTCAACATCTCCTCCTTCACATTCTCCCGCAACTGGGGGTGCGAGGAAAAGGCTCAGAATTCCGAGCCCACCCGCTGGCGGTGATGCAGGGCAGTCTGGAGCGACTGCTGATGCTGACATCTGGTCCGGACTGAAGGACCTGACAACGATTACGGACATGTCGTCTACTGTCACTGCATATGATTCTCTCAACATTGAAAGAATGGTGGAGGATTATATGAGTGACCGCATCCAAGTAGGCACGTCACACAGTCCGTACTTATACTGGCAGGAAAAAGAGGCAATTTGGAGGCCCTTGCACAAACTGGCTTTATTCTACCTAAGTTGCCCTCCCACAAGTGTGTACTCCGAAAGAGTGTTTAGTGCCGCCGCTCACCTTGTCAGCAATCGGCGTATGAGGTTACTTCCAGAAAATGTGGAGAAGATGATGTTCATTAAAATGAATTATAATCAATTCCTCCGTGGAGACATTGACCAGTAGCAATTGCCTCCACAAAGTACACAGGGAGCTGAGATGGTGGATTCCAGTGGGGACGAATTGATAATCTGTGAGGAGGGGGATGTACACGGTGATATATCGGAGGATGATGATGAGGTGGACATCTTGCCTCTGTAGAGCCAGTTTGTGCAAGGAGAGATTAATTGCTTCTTTTTTGGTGGGGGTCCAAACCAACCCGTCATTTCAGTCACTGTCGTGTGGCAGACCCTGTCACTGAAATGATGGGTTGGTTAAAGTGTGCATGTCCTGTTTATACAACATAAGGGTGGGTGGGAGGGCCCAAGGACAATTCCATCTTGCACCTCTTTTTTCTTTAATTTTTCTTTGCGTCATGTGCTGTTTGGGGAGTGTTTTTTGGAAGGGCCATCCTGCGTGACACTGCAGTGCCACTCCTAGATGGGCCCGGTGTTTGTGTCGGCCACTAGGGTCGCTTATCTTACTCACACAGCTACCTCATTGCGCCTCTTTTTTTCTTTGCGTCATGTGCTGTTTGGGGAGTGTTTTTTGGAAGGGCCATCCTGCGTGACACTGCAGTGCCACTCCTAGATGGGCCCGGTGTTTGTGTCGGCCACTAGGGTCGCTTAGCTTACTCACACAGCTACCTCATTGCGCCTCTTTTTTTCTTTGCGTCATGTGCTGTTTGGGGAGTGTTTCTTGGAAGGGCCATCCTGCGTGACACTGCAGTGCCACTCCTAGATGGGCCCGGTGTTTGTGTCGGCCACTAGGGTCGCTTATCTTACTCACACAGCTACCTCATTGCGCCTCTTTTTTTCTTTGCGTCATGTGCTGTTTGGGGAGTGTTTTTTGGAAGGGCCATCCTGCGTGACACTGCAGTGCCACTCCTAGATGGGCCCGGTGTTTGTGTCGGCCACTAGGGTCGCTTATCTTACTCACACAGCTACCTCATTGCGCCTCTTTTTTTCTTTGCGTCATGTGCTGTTTGGGGAGTGTTTTTTGGAAGGGCCATCCTGCGTGACACTGCAGTGCCACTCCTAGATGGGCCCGGTGTTTGTGTCGGCCACTAGGGTCGCTTAGCTTACTCACACAGCTACCTCATTGCGCCTCTTTTTTTCTTTGCGTCATGTGCTGTTTGGGGAGTGTTTTTTGGAAGGGCCATCCTGCGTGACACTGCAGTGCCACTCCTAGATGGGCCCGGTGTTTGTGTCGGCCACTAGGGTCACTTAGCTTACTCACACAGCTACCTCATTGCGCCTCTTTTTTTCTTTGCGTCATGTGCTGTTTGGGGAGTGTTTTTTGGAAGGGCCATCCTGCGTGACACTGCAGTGCCACTCCTAGATGGGCCCGGTGTTTGTGTCGGCCACTAGGGTCGCTTGTCTTACTCACACAGCTACCTCATTGCGCCTCTTTTTTTCTTTGCGTCATGTGCTGTTTGGGGAGTGTTTTTTGGAAGGGCCATCCTGCGTGACACTGCAGTGCCACTCCTAGATGGGCCCGGTGTTTGTGTCGGCCACTAGGGTCGCTTATCTTACTCACACAGCTACCTCATTGCGCCTCTTTTTTTCTTTGCGTCATGTGCTGTTTGGGGAGTGTTTTTTGGAAGGGCCATCCTGCGTGACACTGCAGTGCCACTCCTAGATGGGCCCGGTGTTTGTGTCGGCCACTAGGGTCGCTTATCTTACTCACACAGCTACCTCATTGCGCCTCTTTTTTTCTTTGCGTCATGTGCTGTTTGGGGAGTGTTTTTTGGAAGGGCCATCCTGCGTGACACTGCAGTGCCACTCCTAGATGGGCCCGGTGTTTGTGTCGGCCACTAGGGTCGCTTATCTTACTCACACAGCTACCTCTGTGCAAATTTTAGGACTAAAAATAATATTGTGAGGTGTGAGGTATTCAGAATAGACTGAAAATGAGTGGAAATTATGGTTTTTGAGGTTAATAATACTTTGGGATCAAAATGACCCCCAAATTCTATGATTTAAGCTGTTTTTTAGGGTTTTTTGAATCCAAAACACACCCGAATCCGACAAAAAAAATTCGGTGAGGTTTTGCCAAAACGCGGTCGAACCCAAAACACGGCCGTGGAACCGAACCCAAAACCAAAACCCGAAAAATTTCAAGTGCACATCTCTACTCGTTAGGTGAGATCATTAGTTCTTTTGACTTCCAATATCATCTCTATGCTGATGATTCATCTCTATGCTGATGACACTCAAATCTACCTTTCCTCCTCTGACCTCTCCCCCTCTCTCCTCACTCGTATCGCCAACTGTCTTTCAGCTATCTCTTCTTGGATGTTCCAGCACTTTCTAAAACTTAACATGTCTAAGACTGAACTGATCATCTTCCGTCCCTCCCACATAACCTCACCTCCCACAATTTCATTATCTATTGATGGCACTACTATCTCTTATAGCCCCCAAGTGCGCTGTCTTGGAGTAATCCTTGACTCCTCCCTCCTTCCAGGATCAGACCCTTTCTGACCCAGGATGCTACGAAGACCTTTATCCACTCACTGGTCATCTCTAGACTGGACTACTGTAATCTCCTTCTGATTGGCATCCCTGACATATACCTCTCTCCACTCCAATCTATCCTCAATGCTGCTGCCCGGCTCATCCTCCTCACCAAACGCACTATGTCCACCTGCCCTCTCCTAAAATCTCTTCACTGGCTTCCCTTCCCTTTCAGAATCCATTTCAAGCTTCTCACACTAACAAATCCCTCACACACTCTTCTCCCATTTACATATCTGACCTTATCTCCCTTTACACTCCCAATCGTCCTCTTCGCTCTGCTAATGTATGCCACCTCTCCTGCATACTGATTAATTCCTCCCACGCCTATTACCAAGATTTTTCATGTGCTGCTACCTTTCTCTGGAATTCCCTACCTCTCCCCTCAGACTCTCCACCTCTCTACAAAACTTCAAAAGGGCTCTCAAGACTCACTTCTTCACCAAAACCAGCACTCTCTCATCCTAAGCACTCTTTCAGGCTCTCTGTGTACCCCATCTGTGTCACCCCTGTCTGTCTATCCCTCCCCTTTAGAATGTAAGCTCTCACGAGTAGGGCCCTCTTCCCTCAAGTGCTTAACCTCTTACTTTAATAATCTTCAACTGCACCAAACTCCACGGTTTTCTGCTACATGATACTTATTTCAGTGTCATTTGCTGATGTAGCTCTATTTATTTACCCTGTACTTGTCCTATATTGTCTTTAACTGTAATGGGCCCTACACATTGGCCGATCCGCCGCCGAGCTGGCCGACAGCGGATACGGCCGACGGGCAACCCAGCGGTGGGGGGGGGGGCAGTGACGGGGGGAGTGAAGTTACTACACTCCCCCCGTCACACGGCTCCATAGAACTGCAGGCAAATATGGACAAGATCGTACATATTGGCCTGCATGCACAGCCGACGGGGTACCAGCGATGAACGAGCGCGGGGCCGCGCATCGTTCATCGCTGGTGCCTCCACACTGCACGATATGAACGTTATCTCGTTCATTAATGAACGAGATCGTTCATATCGTGCAGTGATGTCGGCCAGTGTGTAGGGCCTATAAGTTGCTGTTTTCCTGTTTTTGATTATTTGTTTATCTACTCTGTAACTGGGTGCCGAGGATCCCTTGTGGTGCCATATAAATAAAGGATAATAATAACCAAAGTAAATATTTGCCGCCCTGGTTCTGCCTTTTTTAACAGATAACCTAACCACACGATATAAGCATAAGGTAACCAAATAGAAAATACATATTTTAGTATTTCCCTCCTGTGACATACAGTAGGAGCCATTAAATTATATTTTCCTATGTACAGTATAAACTATCAGTGTATATTCTTATGAAAATGTTACTTGCAAACTGTATGCCAAAATTATATTTTGTAATTAACTCCAGGCAATTGAACAGAGTCAGGGAACATGTGCATTGTAAAAGAAGTGTGCAGTATGTTTACACTACCCAGCAAGAGGTCTTGTTCAGCTGGTACTATTCCTGGCTGTACACAGGTGTCAAATTATTTTGAAGGAAAGTGATTGAAATTTCCCAGGAAGGTATTTGGTCAGAGAATGGTTTTCTTGACTAAGGCCATAAATATGCCCAGTAAGGACAAGTCCCAGACCTTAGCCTTCAGAATGAAACAGAATATTAAGGGACCTTTGCTTGTTTGACAGGGAAACCCTGGGGTAAAGGAACATAGACACAGATCTTCCAATCAATTACTTTTGGTTTTGAAAGAGTTAAAAATCACCAAGGGCTGTGGTCAAGAAGTAGAACATAAGGGATAAATATATTTGTTTAACTGAAACTAGTGTGCATTTTTGGGGGGACAGCGACACATTGAGAATGCCCCGTATCTCTTAACTTTGTGACAGAAATCTAAGTTCTTTGTAGTAAGTTCTGAAAACTTTATTTTATTTTCTGGAACTATTTTTGCACTATAATCTCTGTCTTTAATTTGTAACATTTTAACTATAAACTTTGGAAATATTTCCGATTAAATACACCTTTAACCTAGCGTATTCTCTGTGTGCTCACTGAAACTGTGTGCCTGCGTGGCTCATGTTACCTGTTTTGTGAAATGATAATTGTGTATGTAGGTAGAAGCTAAGGCTACCTAGTGTCCTATCCAGGCGCTCATGGAGGCCGATCAGAATCCATATATCGAAGAGACGCAGGCAAACACTAGATGATCAGTTGGTACTGGACATTGCAACAGACACTAGGCATGGGACTGATACCCCTACTAGTCACAGTGACAATATTGCCTTGGATAAATAACTGCAGCCTGCCTTCAAGTACGTGAAGGATACAGATAATGTGACGCCCCTGCAACAACAGTTCCATGCAGAACATTGAGCAGCTATAGAATGTGAAGCTGCTAGGGATTAATGACAGGCTGAGCACCTATACCTGCCCAAGTAGGAACAGACCTCGGCACGACTAGCTCCTGGTGCCAGAGAAGGACGGCGACCTAGATACTTTTTTTAGGGGTTTTGAAAGGACTTGCCAACAGTTTGCACTAGAGATGAGCGGGTTCGGTTCCTCGGAATCCGAACCCGCCCGAACTTCATGCTTTTTTACACGGGTCCGAGCGACTCGGATCTTCCCGCCTTGCTCGGTTAACCCGAGCGCGCCCGAACGTCATCATGACGCTGTCGGATTCTCGCGAGGCTCGGATTCTATCGCGAGACTCGGATTCTATATAAGGAGCCGCGCGTCGCCGCCATTTTCACACGTGCATTGAGATTGATAGGGAGAGGACGTGGCTGGCGTCCTCTCCATTTAGATTAGAAGAGAGAGAGTGAGATTGAGACAGAGACACTTGATTTACTGGAGCTTAGGAGTACTAGAGAGTGCAGAGTTTACTAGTGACTGACCACTGACCAGTGACCACCAGTGCAGTTTTATTTAATATAATCCGTTCTCTGCCTGAAAAAAACGATACACAGTGACTCAGTCACATACCATATCTGTGCTCAGCCCAGTGTGCTGCATCATCTATGTATAATATCTGACTGTGCTCACACAGCTTAATTGTGGGGGAGACTGGGGAGCAGTTATAGGTTATAGCAGGAGCCAGGAGTACATACATATTATTAAAATTAAACAGTGCACACTTTTGCTGCAGGCAGGAGTGCCACTGCCAGTGTGACTGACCAGTGACCTGACCACACTGACCACCAGTATAGTATACTATATTGTGATTGCCTGAAAAAGTTAAACACTCGTCGTGTGACTTGTGTGGTGTTTTTTTTTTATTCTATAAAAAACTCATTCTGCTGACAGACAGTGTCCAGCAGGTCCGTCATTATATAATATATACCTGTCCGGCTGCAGTAGTGATATATATATATTTTTTATATCATTATTTATCATCCAGTCGCAGCAGACACAGTACGGTAGTTCACGGCTGTAGCTACCTCTGTGTCGGCACTCGGCAGTCCATCCATAATTGTATACCACCTACCCGTGGTTTTTTTTTTCTTTCTTCTTTATACATACTACATCTCATTATCATCCAGTCTATATTAGCAGCAGACACAGTACAGTACGGTAGTCCACGGCTGTAGCTACCTCTGTGTCGGCACTCGGCAGTCCATCCATAATTGTATACCACCTACCCGTGGTTTTTTTTTTTTCTTCTTTATACATACTACATCTCATTATCATCCAGTCTATATTAGCAGCAGACACAGTACAGTACGGTAGTCCACGGCTGTAGCTACCTCTGTGTCGGCACTCGGCAGTCCGTCCATAATTGTATACCACCTACCCGTGGTTTTTTTTTCTTTCTTCTTTATACATACATACTACATCTCATTATCAACCAGTCTATATTAGCAGCAGACACAGTACAGTACGGTAGTCCACGGCTGTAGCTACCTCTGTGTCGGCACTCGGCAGTCCATCCATAATTGTATACCACCTACCCGTGGTTTTTTTTTCTTTCTTCTTTATACATACTACATCTCATTATCATCCAGTCTATATTATCAGCAGACACAGTACAGTACGGTAGTCCACGGCTGTAGCTACCTCTGTGTCGGCACTCGGCAGTCCATCCATAATTGTATACCACCTACCCGTGGTTTTTTTTTCTTTCTTCTTTATACATACATACTACATCTCATTATCAACCAGTCTATATTAGCAGCAGACACAGTACAGTACGGTAGTCCACGGCTGTAGCTACCTCTGTGTCGGCACTCGGCAGTCCGTCCATAATTGTATACCACCTACCCGTGGTTTTTTTTTCTTTCTTCTTTATACATACATACTACATCTCATTATCATCCAGTCTATATTAGCAGCAGACACAGTACAGTACGGTAGTCCACGGCTGTAGCTACCTCTGTGTCGGCACTCGGCAGTCCATCCATAATTGTATACCACCTACCCGTGGTTTTTTTTTTCTTTCTTCTTTATACATACTACATCTCATTATCATCCAGTCTATATTAGCAGCAGACACAGTACAGTACGGTAGTCCACGGCTGTAGCTACCTCTGTGTCGGCACTCGGCAGTCCATCCATAATTGTATACCACCTACCCGTGTTTTTTTTTTCTTTCTTCTTTATACATACATACTACATCTCATTATCAACCAATCTATATTAGCAGCAGACACAGTACAGTACGGTAGTCCACGGCTGTAGCTACCTCTGTGTCGGCACTCGGCAGTCCGTCCATAATTGTATACCACCTACCCGTGGTTTTTTTTTCTTTCTTCTTTATACATACATACTACATCTCATTATCATCCAGTCTATATTAGCAGCAGACACGGTACAGTACGGTAGTCCACGGCTGTAGCTACCTCTGTGTCGGCACTCGGCAGTCCATCCATAATTGTATACCACCTACCCGTGGTTTTTTTTTTCTTTCTTCTTTATACATACTACATCTCATTATCATCCAGTCTATATTAGCAGCAGACACAGTACAGTACGGTAGTCCACGGCTGTAGCTACCTCTGTGTCGGCACTCGGCAGTCCATCCATAATTGTATACCACCTACCCGTGGTTTTTTTTTCTTTCTTCTTTATACATACTACATCTCATTATCATCCAGTCTATATTAGCAGCAGACACAGTACAGTACGGTAGTCCACGGCTGTAGCTACCTCTGTGTCGGCACTCGGCAGTCCATCCATAATTGTATACCACCTACCCGTGGTTTTTTTTTCTTTCTTCTTTATACATACATACTACATCTCATTATCAACCAGTCTATATTAGCAGCAGACACAGTACAGTACGGTAGTCCACGGCTGTAGCTACCTCTGTGTCGGCACTCGGCAGTCCATCCATAATGGTATACCACCTACCCGTGGTTTTTTTTTCTTTCTTCTTTATACATACATACTACATCTCATTATCAACCAGTCTATATTAGCAGCAGACACAGTACAGTACGGTAGTCCACGGCTGTAGCTACCTCTGTGTCGGCACTCGGCAGTCCGTCCATAATTGTATACCACCTACCCGTGGTTTTTTTTTCTTTCTTCTTTATACATAAATACTACATCTCATTATCATCCAGTCTATATTAGCAGCAGACACAGTACAGTACGGTAGTCCACGGCTGTAGCTACCTCTGTGTCGGCACTCGTCAGTCCATTCATAATTGTATACTAGTATCCATCCATCTCCATTGTTTACCTGAGGTGCCTTTTAGTTGTGCCTATTAAAATATGGAGAACAAAAATGTTGAGGTTCCAAAATTAGGGAAAGATCAAGATCCACTTCCACCTCGTGCTGAAGCTGCTGCCACTAGTCATGGCCGAGACGATGAAATGCCAGCAACGTCGTCTGCCAAGGCCGATGCCCAATGTCATAGTACAGAGCATGTCAAATCCAAAACACCAAATATCAGTAAAAAAAGGACTCCAAAACCTAAAATAAAATTGTCGGAGGAGAAGCGTAAACTTGCCAATATGCCATTTACCACACGGAGTGGCAAGGAACGGCTGAGGCCCTGGCCTATGTTCATGGCTAGTGGTTCAGCTTCACATGAGGATGGAAGCACTCAGCCTCTCGCTAGAAAACTGAAAAGACTCAAGCTGGCAAAAGCACCGCAAAGAACTGTGCGTTCTTCGAAATCCCAAATCCACAAGGAGAGTCCAATTGTGTCGGTTGCGATGCCTGACCTTCCCAAC
Organism: Pseudophryne corroboree; assembly: GCF_028390025.1. Taxonomy (NCBI): domain Eukaryota; kingdom Metazoa; phylum Chordata; class Amphibia; order Anura; family Myobatrachidae; genus Pseudophryne; species Pseudophryne corroboree. The sequence continues at coordinate 408,257,363 of NC_086448.1, forward strand.
ACTGGACGTGAAGAGCATGCGCCTTCCACCATTTGCACGCCCCCTGCAAGTGCTGGAAGGAGCACCCGCAGTCCAGTTCCTGATAGTCAGATTGAAGATGTCAGTGTTGAAGTACACCAGGATGAGGAGGATATGGGTGTTGCTGGCGCTGGGGAGGAAATTGACCAGGAGGATTCTGATGGTGAGGTGGTTTGTTTAAGTCAGGCACCCGGGGAGACACCTGTTGTCCGTGGGAGGAATATGGCCGTTGACATGCCTGGTGAAAATACCAAAAAAATCAGCTCTTCGGTGTGGAACTATTTCAACAGAAATGCGGACAACAGGTGTCAAGCCGTGTGTTCCCTTTGTCAAGCTGTAATAAGTAGGGGTAAGGACGTTAACCACCTCGGAACATCCTCCCTTATACGTCACCTGCAGCGCATTCATAATAAGTCAGTGACAAGTTCAAAAACTTTGGGTGACAGCGGAAGCAGTCCACTGACCAGTAAATCCCTTCCTCTTGTAACCAAGCTCACGCAAACCACCCCACCAACTCCCTCAGTGTCAATTTCCTCCTTCCCCAGGAATGCCAATAGTCCTGCAGGCCATGTCACTGGCAATTCTGACGAGTCCTCTCCTGCCTGGGATTCCTCCGATGCATCCTTGCGTGTAACGCCTACTGCTGCTGGCGCTGCTGTTGTTGCTGCTGGGAGTCGATGGTCATCCCAGAGGGGAAGTCGTAAGCCCACTTGTACTACTTCCAGTAAGCAATTGACTGTTCAACAGTCCTTTGCGAGGAAGATGAAATATCACAGCAGTCATCCTGCTGCAAAGCGGATAACTGAGGCCTTGACAACTATGTTGGTGTTAGACGTGCGTCCGGTATCCGCCGTTAGTTCACAGGGAACTAGACAATTTATTGAGGCAGTGTGCCCCCGTTACCAAATACCATCTAGGTTCCACTTCTCTAGGCAGGCGATACCGAAAATGTACACGGACCTCAGAAAAAGACTCACCAGTGTCCTAAAAAATGCAGCTGGACCCAATGTCCACTTAACCACGGACATGTGGACAAGTGGAGCAGGGCAGGGTCAGGACTATATGACTGTGACAGCCCACTGGGTAGATGTATGGACTCCCGCCGCAAGAACAGCAGCGGCGGCACCAGTAGCAGCATCTCGCAAACGCCAACTCTTTCCTAGGCAGGCTACGCTTTGTATCACCGCTTTCCAGAATACGCACACAGCTGAAAACCTCTTACGGCAACTGAGGAAGATCATCGCGGAATGGCTTACCCCAATTGGACTCTCCTGTGGATTTGTGGCATCGGACAACGCCAGCAATATTGTGTGTGCATTAAATATGGGCAAATTCCAGCACGTCCCATGTTTTGCACATACCTTGAATTTGGTGGTGCAGAATTTTTTTAAAAACGACAGGGGCGTGCAAGAGATGCTGTCGGTGGCCAGAAGAATTGCGGGACACTTTCGGCGTACAGGCACCACGTACAGAAGACTGGAGCACCACCAAAAACTACTGAACCTGCCCTGCCATCATCTGAAGCAAGAAGTGGTAACGAGGTGGAATTCAACCCTCTATATGCTTCAGAGGTTGGAGGAGCAGCAAAAGGCCATTCAAGCCTATACAATTGAGCACGATATAGGAGGTGGAATGCACCTGTCTCAAGCGCAGTGGAGAATGATTTCAACGTTGTGCAAGGTTCTGATGCCCTTTGAACTTGCCACACGTGAAGTCAGTTCAGACACTGCCAGCCTGAGTCAGGTCATTCCCCTCATCAGGCTTTTGCAGAAGAAGCTGGAGACATTGAAGGAGGAGCTAACACGGAGCGATTCCGCTAGGCATGTGGGACTTGTGGATGGAGCCCTTAATTCGCTTAACAAGGATTCACGGGTGGTCAATCTGTTGAAATCAGAGCACTACATTTTGGCCACCGTGCTCGATCCTAGATTTAAAGCCTACCTTGGATCTCTCTTTCCGGCAGACACAAGTCTGCTGGGGTTGAAAGACCTGCTGGTGAGAAAATTGTCAAGTCAAGCGGAACGCGACCTGTCAACATCTCCTCCTTCACATTCTCCCGCAACTGGGGGTGCGAGGAAAAGGCTCAGAATTCCGAGCCCACCCGCTGGCGGTGATGCAGGGCAGTCTGGAGCGACTGCTGATGCTGACATCTGGTCCGGACTGAAGGACCTGACAACGATTACGGACATGTCGTCTACTGTCACTGCATATGATTCTCTCAACATTGAAAGAATGGTGGAGGATTATATGAGTGACCGCATCCAAGTAGGCACGTCACACAGTCCGTACTTATACTGGCAGGAAAAAGAGGCAATTTGGAGGCCCTTGCACAAACTGGCTTTATTCTACCTAAGTTGCCCTCCCACAAGTGTGTACTCCGAAAGAGTGTTTAGTGCCGCCGCTCACCTTGTCAGCAATCGGCGTATGAGGTTACTTCCAGAAAATGTGGAGAAGATGATGTTCATTAAAATGAATTATAATCAATTCCTCCGTGGAGACATTGACCAGTAGCAATTGCCTCCACAAAGTACACAGGGAGCTGAGATGGTGGATTCCAGTGGGGACGAATTGATAATCTGTGAGGAGGGGGATGTACACGGTGATATATCGGAGGATGATGATGAGGTGGACATCTTGCCTCTGTAGAGCCAGTTTGTGCAAGGAGAGATTAATTGCTTCTTTTTTGGGGGGGGTCCAAACCAACCCGTCATATCAGTCACAGTCGTGTGGCAGACCCTGTCACTGAAATGATGGGTTGGTTAAAGTGTGCATGTCCTGTTTATACAACATAAGGTTGGGTGGGAGGGCCCAAGGACAATTCCATCTTGCACCTCTTTTTTCTTTAATTTTTCTTTGCGTCATGTGCTGTTTGGGGAGGGTTTTTTGGAAGGGACATCCTGCGTGACACTGCAGTGACACTCCTAGATGGGCCCGGTGTTTGTGTCGGCCACTAGGGTCGCTTATCTTACTCACACAGTCAGCTACCTCATTGCGCCTCTTTTTTTCTTTGCGTCATGTGCTGTTTGGGGAGGGTTTTTTGGAAGGGCCATCCTGCGTGACACTGCAGTGCCACTCCTAGATGGGCCCGGTGTTTGTGTCGGCCACTAGGGTCGCTTATCTTACTCACACAGTCAGCTACCTCATTGCGCCTTTTTTTCTTTGCGTCATGTGCTGTTTGGGGAGGGTTTTTTGGAAGGGACATCCTGCGTGACACTGCAGTGCCACTCCTAGATGGGCCCGGTGTTTGTGTCGGCCACTAGGGTCGCTTATCTTACTCACACAGTCAGCTACCTCATTGCGCCTCTTTTTTTCTTTGCGTCATGTGCTGTTTGGGGAGGGTTTTTTGGAAGGGACATCCTGCGTGACACTGCAGTGACACTCCTAGATGGGCCCGGTGTTTGTGTCGGCCACTAGGGTCGCTTATCTTACTCACACAGTCAGCTACCTCATTGCGCCTCTTTTTTTCTTTGCGTCATGTGCTGTTTGGGGAGGGTTTTTTGGAAGGGACATCCTGCGTGACACTGCAGTGCCACTCCTAGATGGGCCCGGTGTTTGTGTCGGCCACTAGGGTCGCTAATCTTACTCACACAGCTACCTCATTGCGCCTCTTTTTTTCTTTGCGTCATGTGCTGTTTGGGGAGGGTTTTTTGGAAGGGACATCCTGCGTGACACTGCAGTGCCACTCCTAGATGGGCCCGGTGTTTGTGTCGGCCACTAGGGTCGCTTATCTTACTCACACAGCGACCTCGGTGCAAATTTTAGGACTAAAAATAATATTGTGAGGTGTGAGGTATTCAGAATAGACTGAAAATGAGTGGAAATGATGGTTTTTGAGGTTAATAATACTTTGGGATCAAAATGACCCCCAAATTCTATGATTTAAGCTGTTGTTTAGGGTTTTTTGAAAAAAACACCCGAATCCAAAACACACCCGAATCCGACAAAAAAAATTCGGTGAGGTTTTGCCAAAACGCGGTCGAACCCAAAACACGGCCGCGGAACCGAACCCAAAACCAAAACACAAAACCCGAAAAATTTCAGGCGCTCATCTCTAGTTTGCACTGGACCTCAGTCAGTGGGTCAGCTATTTAACCCCTGAACTGAGAGGGAGAGCCTTGGAAGCGATTGCAGACCTTCCCCAGGAACTGGTTGACAATTATACTATTAAACAAGCTTTGCTGAAGTGTTTCAATATCGTCCTTGAGGCATACAGACAGAAATTTAGAGGGTTACAATGTAGTGCCTCTGATACATACTCTAGTCTTGCGTCTCAGTTGACAACCCTATTCTGTCAGTGGTTTGAGGGGATAAAGGTGACAAAATATGCCAAACTCCAGCTAATCTGTGTGTCCTGTACAAGAGCTATCTCCAGTTATCTGATTTCCTGCAACTTCAAGCATCTCCAGTATATCTGCATATACTGTATCTGCTACATCTCCAGGTTATCCTGTATCTGCCAGCATCTCCATTATATCTGAAAATCCTGCTTCAGCAAGTGTATTCAGCATATCTGCATATCCTGCACCTGCTAGCATTCCCAGTGTATCTGGATATCCTGCTTACTGCATTTCACTACTTCAGTGTCATTCCTATACACCAGTCATCTCATAGCAAAGTGACGGTTTATCCAGCCATTTCTTCTACACCTACTGTGGCACCATCTTTGCTGCCTCTTGAAAAAGCTGCTGCTTGTAGTGAAACCAGTTGAGGAATACAGAGCATAATTTTTGGGTCATTAATCATTTCATACCACATCCTTGTGCCTTTTACCATGATCTCTGTAAAAGGAAACCACCCGTAGGCACAGCATTACAAATTGCTGCAGACTATTACCACAGACCAGGATAGGAGCTCATATTGGTAACACAGCCTGACTGGCCTGTTAGAGCTTTCCTGGTAAATGATATGGTCCCTGTGCTGCATTAACAGTGTGTCCTTACTGCTAAGGGTTGGCTCCTGATTAAGAATTACTTGGACTTCGCCACCATCTCTGCATACCACCAGCAGACACCAGAAGAATCACCTGCTTAACCAGTGGTGAGTTAAAGCTTCAGATTCACATGTGAGTAGGCAGGAGCAGCATTCCCGATGCATTGACACAGAGGTTTCTGAACTGCATTACAGCCACTTGGTTCACTTTTATTATACCATCAGTTTCTATATACAGCAGGACTGATTGGGACAACCCATTTCTGAGCTATCACAAAGTCTGGATTTTGGATGCTATTTGCACTATATGTCACAGTGAGACTCTGATGTATGGGTAAAATCCCATTTCCCTTTCTACATTATTGCCAGTCATTCACTGTTACCTACTAAGGTTACTATTAAGCATGTGTTATATACTAACATGTTTATAGGCGATCTGTTTTGAGATTGTGGTCATGAATTTTCTATCTATCTATCTATCTATCTATCTATCTATCTATCTATCTATCTATCTATCTATCTATCTATCTATCATTGATTTTAATACATTCCCGGGAGTGTTATTGTATGATTGTATTGTGTTCTTCAATACACATCTATATATGCTTTTTTTAAAATACATTTTTCATATACTATTTTTCTATTTTATTGGTATTTAGGCTGATGTGTGCAATGCCACCCACTACCTTTTTGTCTGTATCATGTTTGCTGCCTCTGCATGTCATCTACTCAGGATCTGCTATCTGTGTGTCACATGTGATGGTTTTATGTTGTGCTGCGCTGTCTTTAGTTTTTCCACAGGCTGGTATCTAGGGTGACAGGGCTGTTACTACTTCTCCTACCTGATTCCAGGGTTGGAGGGTTTCTGGTTCTCAGGATCTCTTGACTGTCTGTGGTGCTGATATCCTCGGGGTTGTGTCTCCTTCTCCAGCTCTGAGTCTCTACCTGCATTCTGTATTACCTGCTAGTGCTGTAGGGGTAGGCCCAGGGTAGCTAAGCCTTTTAGGTATCTGCTCTGCAAATTCTATGTCCCTTACTGGTGGTGCATACTAGGAGGTTCAGTACTATGCCGCTGAGTTTCCAATGCGGTCTGTCCTTCACCTATTCATATTTGGATAAGGCTGTCAGGATGGACACAGGTCCTGGGAAATGAGAGGGAGGAGGAGACACAGGAGGTAATTCAGACCTGATCGTAGCAGTAAATTTGTTAGCAGTTGGGCAAAACCATGGCCCTCATTCCGAGTTGATCGCTCGCTAGCTGCTTTTAGCAGCATTGCACACGCTAGGCCGCCGCCCTCTGGGAGTGTATCTTAGCATAGCAGAATTGCGAACGAAAGATTAGCAGTTCTGCTATTAAATATTTCCAAGCAGTTTCTGAGTAGCTCCAGACCTACTCCTAGATTGCGATCACCTCAGTCCGTTTAGTTCCTGGTTTGACGTCACAAATACGCCCTGCGTTCGGCCAGCCACTCCCCCGTTTCTCCAGCCACTCCTGCGTTTTAGCCTGACACGCCTGCGTTTTTTTAGCACACTCCCGGAAAACGGCCAGAAACACCCACTTCCTGTCAATCACTCACCGATCAGCATAGCGACAGAAAAGGGGGTCGCTCGGACCTGTGTAAAATTACATAGTTTTGTGTGAAAATACTTAGTGCGTGTGCCCTGCGGCCCATACGCATGCGCAGAATCGCCCATTTTTAGCCTGATCGCTATTCTGCTAAAAACGGCAGCGAGCGAACAACTCGGAATGACCACCCATGTGCACTGCAGGGTGGGCAGATATAACATGTGCAGAGAGAGTTAGATTTGCGTGGGTTGTGTTCAAACTGAAATCTCATACCTCCCAACATGACCCTTTCCAGGAGGGACAAAATGCTCTGTTCCTGGACTTCCCTCTTAATTTACTATTGCCATCACCTGTGCTGAAACACATTTCTCCTCAATTAACTAGTTCTACACAGGTGATGGCAATCATACTTTAAGACAGAAGTCCAGGAACAGAGCATTCTGTCCCTCCTGGACAGGGTCATGTTGGGAGGTATGGAAATCTAAATTGCAGTGTAAAAATAAAGCAGCCAGTATTTACCCTGCACAGAAACATAATAACCCGCCCAAATCTAACTCTCTCTGCAAATGTTATCTCTGCCCCCCCCCTGCAGTGCACATGGGCCCTCATTCCGAGTTGTTCGCTCGGTAAAAATCTTCGCATCGCAGCGATTTTCCGCTTAATGCGCATGCGCAATGTCCGCACTGCGACTGCGCCAAGTAAATTTGCTATGCACTTAGGAATTTTACTCACAGCTTTTTCATCGTTCTGGCGATCGTAATGTGATTGACAGGAAATGGGTGTTACTGGGCGGAAACAGGCCGTTTTATGGGCGTGTGGGAAAAAACGCTACCGTTTCCGGAAAAAACACAGGAGTGGCCGGAGAAACGGAGGAGTGTCTGTGCGAACGCTGGGTGTGTTTGTGACGTCAAACCAGGGACGACAAGCACTGAACTGATCGCAGATGCCGAGTAAGTCTGGAGCTACTCAGAAACTGCTACGAGGTGTGTAATCGCAATATTGCGAATACATCGTTCGCATTTTTAAGATGCTAAGATTCACTCCCAGTAGGCGGCGGCTTAGCATGAGCAAATCTGCTAAAATACGCTTGCGAGCGAACAACTCGGAATGAGGGCCATGGTTTTGCTCAACTACTAACAAATTTGCTGCTACGATCAGTACCTTTGGACATCAGGGGAAGAGGTGGGACACAGTACACATACACATTAGGGGGAGGAGATGAGACCAGACCCTCCAACATAACCCGTCCCACTAGGTACAAAATGCTCCGTTTCTGGACTTCCCTTTTAATTTATGATTTCCATCACCTGTGTTGAACTAAATGATAAGAAAGCTGTTTCTTCACAGGTGATGGCAATAATAAATTAAGAGGGAAGTCCAGAAACAGAGCATTTTGTACCTAGTGGGGCAGGTCATGCTGGAGGGTATGGATGACACAGAACTTGGGGACATGAGAGAGGGAGACAAGGGACCTAGGACCTTGGAACATGGTGTGTGACACAGGACATAGGGGGTGACACAGTACCTGGGGATATGGGTGGAGGGAGTGACACAGTACCTTGGGAAATTAATGGGAGGAGGTGACACAGGACATGGACACAAGAGGGGGCGGGGGGAGGAGAAACACAGGACCTGGGGGTTGGGGAGGGGGCGTGATAAAGGATCCAGTGTTGTACATGCCGGGGCAGTCTCTCCTCACCTTGGATTTATTTATCTTCTTCCACTCAGCAACTGTAGCTCTAATCCTGCACTGGGGGCGGCGGCTTCAGTCAGGAGTGGTTAGGCAGTAACCGAGTGGTCGGTGCCGGAAAGAACAGGAGCTGATAGTACCATCCAGGTACAGGGCAGAGAGCAGAGGTGGGGATGGCAGAACATGGATGCCAGGCAGACACTGGCAGCCAGTGAGTGAGAGAAGCCTTACACATTCACAGTGCACCTCATGTTGCCGCTGCCAGTAAAATTGGGAAGAGACTGTGCTCTGTGACAGTCAGCACCGGGAGCCAGGGGTTGCAGAACAGAGAGAGAGGGGACACTGGGGGTTGCAGGATGGGGAAAGATGGGGGGGTACCAGGGGTTGCAGGACGGGGCGAGCGGGGGGACTGGGGGTTGAGGGATGGGGAGAGCCAGCGGATGTAGGACATTAAGAGATGGGGGGGACTGGGAGTTGCAGGATTGGGAGAGAATAGGGTCACATGTAGGTGAGAGAGGCATCAGCTTCAGCGGTGCAAGTGGGCGGGTATGGGTGGGTACAGAGTATCCTTAAGAATTTAGCCGTGGGTATGCTGTACCCACCGACGCCGGGCTGCTTCTCCCTCCCTCCTTCCGCTGCTGCTCACCGTGCCGCTGCTGCATGAGGGGAGGAGAGCGCAGCGTGCGCCTCTCCTGCCCCTCAGTGTCTACCTTCAATTCGGCGCCAGCCCATGAGCCAATCAGAGCTCTCGGACCGGCAGCCAAGGCTCCTGATTGGCTGTCGGACCGCAAGCTTTGATTGGCTCATGGATCGGCGCCTAATTGAAGGTAGAGTGATACCCGCATTGCCGCCGGAGACTGAGGGGCAGGAGAGGCAAACGCTATGCTCCCCTCCCCTCACACACAGGAACAGGACAGCAGCAGCGTGGTAAGCAGAAGGGGAAGGGGGGGGGGCATGTATACCTGGCACTGGGGGCATATCTGGCACTGTGGGGGCATTTCTATATCTGGCACTGGGGGGACATGTGTATCTGGCACTGGGGGCATATCTGGCACTGGGGGTATCTCTGTATCTGGCACTGGGGGCATATCTGGCACTGTGGGGGCATTTCTGTATCTGGCACTGGGGGCATATCAGGCACTGGGGGGACATGTGTATCTGGCACTGGGGTCATATCTGGCACTGGGGGCATCTCTGTATCTGGCACTGGGGGCATATCTGGCACTGGGGGCATTTCTGCATCTGGCACTGGGGGCATATCAGGCACTGGGGGGACATGTGTGTCTGGCACTGGGGGCATTTCTGTATCTGACACTGGGGGCATATCTGGCACTGTGGGGACATGTGTATCTGGCACTGGGGGCATATATGTATCTGGCACTGGGGGCATATCTGACACTGGGGGCATTTCTGTATCTGGCACTGGGAGGCAATGTATATCTGACACAATGGGGGCATTTGTGTATCTGGCACTGTGGGGCAATGTATATCTGGCACTGTGGGGCAGTGTATATCTGGCACTGTGGGGCAACGTGTATCTGGCACTATTGGGGTCATATGTGTATCTTCCCCTCCCCCATATGTGTATCACGCCCCCATTTTCATTGGCCACGCCCCATGTTGCATTTGGTCACACCCATTTTTTTGGTGCACGCTCACACAGTACCTGTAAGACTTTTTTTCTACTTGCACCACTGAGCTTCATACACTATCCAAGTTGAGAGGACAGCACATAGGGGGTGTCGGGAGCTGCTCACTCTGAAGACGGAGCAGGTGCAGAGGAAGAGAAGGCTGCAGGGACGTCTGCTGGGTGAAGGGGGAGAGGGCAGAGTTTACACAGTAGATGCCGGGGAGAAGGCTGCAGCCAGGGGCAGTCGAACTGAAAGGCAGCACCAATCACAAAGCACTTTTGAATTTCCCACCCAGTTCAGTGACATCACCGATTCTCTCTGAACTGTCTCTGGCACTGCACGGACCTTATCAAACTCCTTTATTAAAGCAGTGTCAGAGCTAATAATCACACAGTCTGCTCCATTTAGCCCCCCTAACATCCCTTAGCCTCCCATGTTTTACTTAAACAATCATAATTCCTCTCTAGCTCACAGAATGTAACGGCTATACGGGCATGTTTGTACACCCAGTTGAAGCCTCTCTGAATAGTACACCCCCTGCTGGAGACCACTGTGCAGGTGCAACAAATTGAAATTCCCTATCTTTAAAATGGGGCAGATTTTGCTGATTAAAAAAAACCCCTGTCAATTCTGAAAAACCTTAACCCCCAAAAGGCACTACAATGGGACAAGAGCTATCTAACAAAACAAACCCCAAGTCTCAATTTGTCCACTACCCTGACTTATGTTTTCCCAAAAATCCCCCCATAGACTACAGCAGAAAACTGTCAGTTTTGACCAAACAGGAAGTGGCAGAAAAATTCTGACAGTTTAAATTTTAGTTTGCTCCCAATTACTCAGTGTATAGTTTTTTGGCATGCACCACCGGGCAACAAATCTACATGGCCATGCCAAATTTAATCTCAGTACATCCAATAATTTTTAAGATGTAGCCCCTCAAACACCATGCTCCCCTCTCAGGATTCCCTACGGGAGACATTTTTATAATGAGTGCAGTGTGTGTGTGGTGCACATGGGCCACTCACACCGCACCCACATATTATACTTACCCCTCTGGAGTGATTTGCACATGCGCACTGGAGATGTCCCTGGGAACAAGGCACACATGCCACAGACTTGCCAACTCTCCTGCATTTAGAGGGAGGTTCCTGTATTTTGCCTGAGTTCCCCGCTGCCCCGCACACTGACCTGCAGCTCCCGGATTCCACTACAACCACCCCTTCCCCTGTCCGTGAAAATATGGAGTGTGGATGCAAGGGGAGGCCGGAAGGACTGTGGGTCCAAATGCTGCATGCCGTGTGTCCCCGCCCTCAGTAGCACGTCACTTGCCATGCTTAAATTCAGAACCCGCGATGGCACCTGTAAGAGGCCTGCAGTTTGAAGGAGTCTGTGCGAGCTCCTCTAGTCACCAGTCCCCGGCATCCACAGTGACACACAGCAAAGCCTCAGCAGTCCCATTAGCTAACAGGATTCATGGAAACCCCACGAATCGCAGCATTTTGGGGGCGGAGCCTAATAGAATGGCGCCTTGTCCACAATTGTGCAACTGATCCTCTGCTTGGTGAGTGTGGGGGAGGGGTGGGGTGTGTTTTATATAGATATGTGTGAGCATGCATGTACTGTATATACATATATATATATATATATATATATATATGTAGGTATCCCTGCACTCTCATGCAACACAGGCAACTACTGGGGTGCCAATGAAGGTCCAACCTAATAGAAGATGGGACCCATAGTACAACATACAGTCAAAGGTGTGCGCAGGGGGGGTGCCTGGTGCGCACAGGCACCCCCTAATGTCTGGCACCCTGATCTCACATGCCTGATGCAGCGATCGCCGAGCAGGCTGATTACTGTCCCCTCTGCGCTGCAGCCTGTCAGGACTGCATTACTGACCGGAAGCCTGGGTTAATCAAGGGTGCCACTGCCACCGGCTTTCAAACTCCCGGCTCCACCTCCATGTACAAAAACAGCGTGATGTGATGTGATTACGTCATGCTGCTCGCACGCCCACCTGCCACACCCGCCACATGTCCACCTCTCTCCTTCTATGCTATGTCAACGCCAGCCACTGATGAGGATCAGCATGCAGCCAGCGTTCCTCTTAGGAAGACAAATTCAATACTGGCAGGCAGCCGGCAGTAGCATTGACACGTAACGCGTTTTTCCAGCAGCAGCAGTACTAGTCTGCGACTGTCAGTGACAGTGAGTGGCTGACTTGTAAGTAAGCTGCTGCAGCTTGCAGGGGAAAGAGAGGGGGAGCCAGACCAGGCTGAGGAGGAGCAGTGTAATTACAGTGAGTGCCATCAGGGGTGTTTGCTTGGTGCACACCACAACATCTGACAATGTATACTTTATTAGGATTGGTACATGTATTGATATTTTATATTGCATTGACCGTCAATAGATGGTGTTAGACACGCCCAAAAGGCGGTGCTAGACACACCATTCTGACGGTGCACCCCCTAATAAAATGTGCTGCGCACGCCAATGTATACAGTATCTGGCTCCAGTTTCCTACCTTACTTTGACTCATGCTGCACTGCTGTACCCGTTGATTCTGTTGCTGTATACCTTGAAAAAGGTCCTGGTGTGGACCGAAACGTTGGACACTTCCTGGAAACTGTGAGATAGACTTTACAATAAATGTGAACTTTTTAGATTTTTTTGATATTCCAATCTGGAGAGCGCTATCTTTTCCACATAGTGGAGATACTGTATGTTATATATATATATATATATATATATATATATAAAATCATATGGAAACCCTCCCCTGCCACTATCAGTGAGCGGCTTGTTGCTCGGGCTTACTTTTTTCCCCCTCACAGCTCCAAACTCTGCCTTTCCCCATCCGCAAAACCCCCCAACCTCCACACAGATTGCACTTGGAGATGACTTGCCATGTGGGAGGGTCCCATTTTTTGCCTTTCTTCCGCTGCCCTGCAAATTTACTGTGGGACCTGTAGGGGATATGTCATGATGTTTAAAGGCTGGCCACCGGCACCATCGCGGGGTTGTAAGTAGTGGTGACCGCCTAGTAAAGTAGCGTTAGCACACTGGGTGAGACTGTTTATCGGAAGTGGTGGGAGTGGAAGCAGTGGCCTGTTTAAAAAATAATTAAGAACAATAAAGCTTAAACTTTAAAGGCCAAAATAATGTCTGTCACATGTGTATGTCACATATACTGTATGTGTATAATGATGTAGGTGTGATGTCAGTATGTAGCCCTGCCGTGTAATGTAGCTGTGTTGTCGGTGCGTAGCCCTGCCGTGTAATGTAGCTGTGTTGTCGGTGCGTATCCCTGCCGTGTAATGTAGCTGTGTTGTCGGTGCGTATCCCTGCCGTGTAATGTAGCTTTGTTGTCGGTGCGTAGCCCTGCCGTGTAATGTAGCTGTGTTGTTTCGTGCATATCCCTGCCGTGTAATGTAGCTGTGTTGTCGGTGCGTAGCCCTGCCGCGTAATGTAGCTGTGTTGTCGGTGCGTAGCCCTGCCGTGTAATGTAGCTGTGTTGTCGGTGCGTAGCCCTGCCGTGTAATGTAGCTGTGTTGTCGGTGCGTAGCCCTGCCGTGTAATGTAGCTGTGTTGTCGGTGCGTAGCCCTGCCATGTAATGTAGCTGTGTTGTCGGTGCGTAGCCCTGCCGTGTAATGTAGCTGTATTGTCGGTGCGTAGCCCTGCCGTGTAATGTAGCTGTGTTGTCGGTGCGTAGCCCTGCCGTGTAATGTAGCTGTGTTGTCGGTGCGTAGCCCTGCCGTGTAATGTAGCGGTGTTGTCGGTGCGTAGCCCTGCCGTGTAATGTAGCTGTGTTGTCGGTGCGTAGCCCTGCTGTGTAATGTAGCTGTGTTGTCGGTGCGTAGCCCTGCCATGTAATGTAGCTGTGTTGTCAGTATGTACCATGTACTGTGCTTTGTACTTTAGTTTTCACCTGCCACTGCAGGACACACCCCTAAGACAATAGATACGCTCATAGGTGGGGATAAACACACCCCTTGGGTGGAATGTAACACCCCACCTCAATGGCGCAGTGTGCTTCTCGCATTATAGTGCAATCTATAATCTCCCTGAAACTACTTTTCAAAAGTAGGCAAGTATACAGTAGACTCTGGCATTATGCCAGAGTCTACTGTGCAGGAGAGCAGAGGCTGCACGTGGGTCCCCTCCTCTCTTAAAATGCCCCTGATGGGAGAATTACGTTGATTCAATTCAGCCTTAAAATAAGGGCACGACCTTGCCCTTCTAATAAAGCACTGACTGGCTTGTGCACTACAGTTTATTTCCTTAGGATGACTGCAGCTTGTGCATACAGGATACTGACAAAGGTCCTCAGCTCCTCACAAAGGCTTCCCAAATGGAACTATCACTAATAGAGTCCTCCCTAGTTACGGGCTGGCTTTTATGGCATCAGTCTCACAGACAAATACCCCAGACAGGCTTTTATACCTAAAGATCCATACACACGGAGAGATTTTGTCTATGAGAGATTTTGACTGAGTGATTTCCCTTGAACTGGCAGTAGGAGATTTTGACTAACTTTACCAGCAATTTCGACTTAGTGTGCAGCAATTTTGGCTATGGGCGATTTTGACTAACTCATTTAAGCAAGAGGATGCTTTTTCTTTTCCAGCGACCTAGCCAAAATTGAATTGCCTGCACAGTCTATTATTAGCAGCGACCTGGCGGGGACGTGCATCGCTATCGCTGGCTGTGTACACACAGAGCGATATATATAGTCAAAATCGCTCAGCTATATCGCTCCGTGTGTATATACCGTTAGACTCATCTTCCTACTCCCAGACTGACAAGCAGGCTACACTCCCACCCTGCCTTAAGGGAGTTCCTCACAGATGCTGTGGTTAATACGTCACTTTCAGCTACACCAGGATGCAGAGGAGAAATTCGATTAAGCAGGTAAGACACACATTTTCTATCCTCCAAATATGTGACTTCCCTGGGTCTGTCAGCTAAACACCCCTGGTTCCTCTGTAGCACATTGCTTCTTTGGGCGCAGATACGTGTTCACCTAAGGGTTCCCCCAGGATTATTGCAAACTTTTTCTTCAACCAGTGTGATTTCCGTATCGCCTTGCTTGTGTCACTAGAGCACCTTCCTGCAATAGTAATTTTGCTTTGCTGAAGTGCAGATCTTGCTTTTGCAAATCCATTAAAACTGAAGATCTGTTATACAGATATAGCCATGCTTATCTAGCATGGCTACATCGCAAATGTGCACTGATGGCATGGCTATGCATCCGGCACCTAGCCGCACCGAGGCAGTGCACAAAGATGTTCCCATTCATGCGATTCGCTGGATGTACGTGGCTACATCTGTATATTGCCAAACCTGCTCTAAGGTTAACTCCTGAAACAAGGGAAGTCATGTAACAAAATAAGTGGATACAGCAGCTTAGGCGTCATTGCCACCACATCCACATGGTCTGGCCCTTGATGGTGACTGGAAGGAGAATCCTCTTGCATTCCTCAGATGTCCCATGAATACACAAGACCTTCACTTTTGGCAACCAAGGCACCAGTTCAATCAGGATCAGTGAGTTCACTAACGGTGCCCACCAAAGCCAGCACCATGGTCTGGTAATGAGGACTGTTACCCAAAATAACCCATTGCTCTTCTGGGAACACTCATGGTACAGTGACGCCTCCCACTCGAGATCCATAGAAGCCCACTGGGCCTCACTGGACAAATATGGTGCCAGCTCTCCACCCCAGACATTTGGTGGCCATTTCACTCTATTTGTCATTCTCTTGAAGGTGGAGGACTAGGCTTCTACAGTATGTCGTCTTCAGCTGATATTTTCTGAAGCTTGGCTTCCTTCTTAGGTCTCAACTGTTGTTGCTGGCATTGCAGCAGCAGCCATTCATGCTACAATTCATGCTGCTTTTGCATGTATAGCAGCTGCTGCGACCCACTCACAAACATTTTTAGAATTTCCTCCATTTTGGCTTCTTAGTGGGTTGGGAAGTGGAAACTAGCTTTCCTTAGTATCCCATGCATTGACACCACCTGTGACAATGAAGCTGTGTAGTTGAAGCACACACTTACTATAGACTTGTGCACTACAATTTATTTCATTAGGATGACCACAGACCAGTAATAATCATAGTTTGTGTTCACACAGGACACTGACAAAGGTCCTCAGCTCCTCACAGAATCTTCCCTTCTGTCCCTAACACTAACAGAGACCTTTTACCTAGTCACCAGGCAATTTTTCTGGTATTGGGCTCACAAATGCCACAGACAGGCTTTTATACCTTTGACTTCTCCTCCCTCACCCAGACTGACAGGGAGGCAACACTCTTCCCCTGATTTGGTGCGTATAACAGATCAAATACAAAAAAACTATAAAGCAACCTGCTCCCCAAGACTGCAGCTTAGTTCACATTAATGAGCACCACACCTCAAACAACAACCAAAAAAATAATCTTCCAGGATGACATTTCTAAAGAATATACATAAATCTTACCTGTGAAGAATGACACTCCCACCCAGCCATCCTCACAGATGATCTGGTTAATCAGTCACATGCTTTCAGCTGCACCAGAGTGCAAAGGATTAATTAACTGAAGTCAATTAAGCAGGTAAGACACACATTTTCTGTACCCTGGGTTTGTCAGCTATACACCCAAGATTCCTCTGTAGCACACTGCTCCTATTGTCATGTGACTGCTTAACCAGAGAAAAAACGAAAACAATACAAAACACTTGAATAGCAGGTGAAACAAACAGTGCTTTTTTTTTCAATGTTTTGGGGAGAATTTCCCCTTCATCAGGTATATCCTTATGAAGGGGAACCTCTCCCCAAAACATTGAATAAAGCACCGTTTGTTTCACCTGTTATTCAAGTCTTCAAGCGCCATCAATTCCACTTCAGCTATCTATTGGGGTGAGTCCCCGTGAGGAAGACACTAAAGCCAGGTATATTAACATTGTTTATATACACACACACGTACATACTGCATATTTCAACGATATAAAACTGCCAGATATAGTGAAATATGAGCAGTAGTGGATTTCCCTACCTTAACCTTACGTTGGAAGCTGAATTGTAATTATAAGGTGCATAGTGTTCCCCTGTTCTGCACTACTGAAGAGAACTTGGTGGGCAACATTGAGCTCATAGTGCAACAGACTTCATCCTTCAGTTGGAAGAGAGGCAAGCTGTAGTAATGAGGAGGCTCGCTTATGTAATTGTTTATGTAGTCCACTTCAATTTATATTTTGAATGCCAGATAACCACCAATTTTTTTAGTTTTGCTTTAGCACAAGGCATTATAGCATTTATATAACACCTTGTTTTAATAACTCTTTAAAGGATAATTCCACCCAAGACTAAAGATTATCATAATTTAGAGCACATCTGGAAAGATTAGTAAAGTTTAGCATTCATGTGACCTGGTAAGGAATGCATGTGTGAAGTGCCGGTAGGCTTGTTTCTGCTGGCAGGGAGTTCTTTGATGGTTGTCTGAATGGCAAAAGATGGGGTCAGCAGGAGTAAGGAGAGCATAGCAGACATTGCTAAACTCTCATATAAAATCAATCACACTGATATGAAAGGTACCACTAACTGAAAAGATATTCTAACACTATTATAAACCACTAACTGTGGGATTATTGGCATTTCCCCTGACTACACCTGCCAAATAAATACTTGAGAGCAATAATAATATATTTCCACCAAAAGGATGTCTGACCCAGATCACAGTGCATCTGTAGTATCCAAATATCATATCATATATTACGGGTGTGGTATGGTAAGCCGGCAGCCGGGCTCCCGGAGACCAGCATACCGGCGCCGGAAGCCCGTCTGCCGGCATACCGACAGCGTGGGGAGCGCAAATGAGCCCCTTGCGGGCACGGTGGCGCGCCACGCTATTTATTCTCTCTCCAGGGGGGTCGTGGACCCCCACAAGGGAGAAAAACTGTCAGTATGCCGGCTGTCGGGATTCCGTCGCCGGTATACTGTACGGCGGGATCCCGACAGTCGGCAACCTGAAGACCACCCTATATTACAGTACATACTGAACTTTGACCAGAGCTGTGTTAAAGACATGCATGATAACACTTGCTATACACAATAAAATAGTGAAACAAAGTTAAAAAAAAAACATACACAATTATTACAAATATAATTTATTATTGCTCAAAACAGACAAATCAATAAAAATACATATATTTGAGACTGCTGTAAATGGCAGTGGTCATACAAAAGAGAGAAGGTATATTCATGGATTGAATGCATTCATGAATATACCACAAACAAAATCTGTACCTCTCATGAAAAAGTTAGTCCCAGCATACTGTAACAGATGCAGCTTGAAAACTGGAGAATGGGGTCATTTCAGCAATGGAGACTAGCAGCAAAAAGGCTATGTTTAGGTTTGCACATTGCATAATATTTACTGTATAAAAAGATTTAATTTTCTATGGGTATAGTCTTCATTCTGAACATGCAATAAATATGGTACTACAGTATTTATGAAACACTGCATTGTGGCTGGATAAACATCAATCAGCACACATTTGTATATAAAAATAACAAATGCAATTTATTTATTACTTTAACAGTCATATAAAAATAGTCAAGCAATTGATTCAAAAGCAAAAGGCTCCTGTGGAACGGAACGTGTTAAAGGATAGGACCTGTTTCTTGTGCAACTACACTTGCACTCTTTGGGCCGATTTTATCCGTTTTCGATGGATCAGGCCAAGAACTCGGATAAAAAATGGAAAATTGCGGGTGTTTTACATCAAGGACCCCATACACTATATCACTGACCTGGTTTGGGAGTGTTGTGGACTCGGGGTTTCTTCCGGTGACCGGGAAGAGGAACCGCAACTGGGTCGCAGCAGAGATGGCCGAATGTAGGTTTTCCTCATGCAGGATTTGGACGGCAGGCAGGGGGCACGTGTGGTCGCTGGAGGTCTCCTGAAAGACAAGACTTGAAAAGGCGCTGATGAATTGGTGAAGAGTACCGTAAGCTCACTGAGAGCGACACTGAGGTGCTGGAGGCACTGAGGTGCTTGGAGGCACTGAGGTGCTTGGCGGCGCTGAGGCGCTTGGAGATGCTGAGGTGCTTGGAGGCACTGGGGTGCTTGGAGGCACTGAGGGGCACTGAGGTTGCGGCTGATAAACCCAGAGACAGGAATTTAAGGGTGATGCTGACCACACAGTGATTCAGAGGATTCATGAGTGATGCTGAAGCACACGGTGACTGATGCTGGTGAGCGTTGCAGAAGCACACGGTGACTGATGCTTGTGAGCGTCGCAGAAACACACAGTGACGGATGCTTGTGAGCGTTGCAGAAACACACAGTGCTGGGAGCACAGAAGTCTGTGCAGCAGAGAGGCACGCTGAATGCTGGAGCACAGGAATCTGGGAGCACAGAAGTCCATGCAGCAGAGGTAAGAAATACTTTAGAGAACCGGAGCGCTGGAGATTCACCCTTCTAGGAGAGAGAAGATCTCAGGCGCCGGAGCTCTGCCCGGCGTCTGAATTTGAACTTCCCGCCTCTATCTGATTGGCGGGGAGCGCCGATGATGTCACCCGCCCATCCGAACGTCCGCCAGGACCAGCGCCAACGGAGCACCAGAAGCCGGGGACCACCAGCGGGGATGGCCGCCAGGAAGCCCAGCGCACCCGGAGGGGTAAGCGCTGTGGCCGCGGCGGCATGACAGTACCCCCTCCTCTAGGAGTGGCCTCAGGACACTTTCCTGGTTTTGTTGGGTGTCTGGAATGAAAGATACGAATTAGTCAGGTAGCAGTGACCTCAAAAGCCTTTATCCAACTTCTTTCTTCAGGTCCATAACCCTTCCATTCCACCAAATATTGTAAATTCTTGTGATAGTAACGAGAGTCCAGAATAGTTTTGATCTCAAATTCTGTCCCAGTTTCAGTCTCTACTGAGGTTGAACTAGAAGGCTCTGAATGGAAACGATTTAGTATGAGGGGACGAAGGAGAGAGACATGGAAAGAATTTGGTATACGAAAGTGAGGAGGCAAACCCAATTTGCAGACCACAGGATTCAGGACTTGTAAAACAGGGTAAGGACCGATGAACCTTGGAGCAAATTTCATAGTGGGTACTTTTAGACGAAGGTTGCGGGTGGAGAGCCATACCCTATCGCCAACTTTGTATTGAGGAGCTGCCCGCCGTTTCTTGTCCGCAAATAATTTGTATCGGATGGAGATTTTTTTGAGGTTATCATGAACCCTACTCCAAATTTGACTGAAGTGTTGTAACGTGGAAGTTACAGCCGGAACCTCCTCCGACAGAAGGATTGGTAATTCTGGAACCCGTGGATGGAACCCGTAATTGATGAAGAACGGAGATTCGCCAGTGGAGGAATGAAACAAATGGTTATGGGCAAACTCTGCCCAGGGTAACAGTTCCACCCAGCCGTCCGATGAAGGAAAGAGATAAACGCAGAGAAAAGTCTCCAAATCCTGGTTGCCCATTTGTTTGGGGATGATAGGCAGACGAGAATTTGAGTTTAATTCGTAAGGCAGAACAGAGAGCTCTCCAAAACCTGGTGGTGAACTGTACCCCTTGATCTGAGACCACCTCCAGAGGTAAGCCATGTAACCGAAAGTGCTCCCGGATAAATAGCAGAGCCAGTTTGGGAGCTGTCGGTAGACCTGTCAACGGAACGAAGTGTGCCATCTTCGAAAAACGGTCAACAATCACCCAGATGGTATTGTAACCTTTGGAGTGGGGCAACTCGGTAATGAAGTCCATAGAAATATGGGTCCAGGGTTTCCTTGGAATGGACAAAGGACGAAGCAATCCGGCAGGAGGCAGACGAGGAATTTTGTGCTGTGTGCATTGAGGACAAGAACTAACATAATCCTGTATATCTGTTAGGGTCTCCTGCCCTGTGCTGCCACGTCGTCATGGCAACCGGGAGACAAGTGCTAGCGGAGTAACCTGAGCGCAGCTGATACTCCGGTTCGGGTCTTTTGCTGTGCAGTGGTTACAGGCATGGGATCCGGTGCTGGTTTTTGTGCTCACAGTCTGTGAGGTCTGAGGGGGGCGTGGACAGCACCTGCTTTATAAGGCCTCTTCTCAGATTAAGCAGATGCTGCTGAATCTTTGTTGGTTAGTCAGTTCCTGAAAGTTAGCCAGTACTGTGTAGCTTTGTATTTTGTTATTGCTTACTGCAAATAGGCCTGGGCATTTGGTACTACACTCTGCCAATCCAGACCTAGCAGTAAGACTGGAGTCAGTCGTTTAGCCTGCTGAGGTTCTTTTGCTATTCTGTGAACCCAGCAGGTTTGTGGCTGTACTTTCAGACCTGCCTGCATAATCCTCTCTCACTGTGCAGGGCGTCCATGTGTCAGTTTAGTGGCAGTAAGCTGAACCTGGGCCCTGCAAGTGAGAATTAGGATTGTGGAGACTCTCCTTGTGTCTATTATTCCATCTCTGACCAAGGCGTTTACTGCCACACCCGTTGGTAACCCTTTAGGGTTTTGCTGTTGCCCTTAGCAACAGCATTTCGGGTTCTCTACGTATTAAAACACAACATCTTGCTTTTTCCATCTGAGCATTTCTAATACTAGGGAGACACCCAGTTTCTTAGCCTCTGGGCTTCTCTGTTCACTCTGTGTTGGTTTTGTTACCCTATCACCTTCTGTGTACGTTATGTCATATTTCCCAGTCTGTCTGTGAGTTCATTTGTTTTGCATCCCTCTCTGTTCAGACACCAGTACATTCCTGCAGGCACTGGTGTGTATAACAGTTCAAACACCAGTACATTCCTGCAGGCACTGGTGTGCATAACAATATCCCTCCTCATGGTATTCCACCAATAAGACCTTCGCAGGAATTCGAACATTTTTTGGACCCCCGGGTGACCAGAGAACTTGGAGATATGGGCCCACTGTAGTATTCTTGGTCGGAATTCAACTGGTACTGACATTCTTCCAGGAGGAGGATCTAGAGAAGTGGAAGCAGCAGAAATGGAGATTGGACTGAGGATTAAACTCCTTTCAAAGGAATTCTCTTCATCTGAGGCAGTTAGGGAACGAGACAGAGCGTCAGCTTTTGTATTGAAAGTCCCGGCCCGGTACTTAATAACAAAGGAGAATCGAGTAAAGAAAAGTGCCTATCTGGCCTGACGGGGATTCAAGCATTGTGCGGTCTTGATGTACAATAAGTTTTTGTGATCGGTGTAAATAGTAATCAGATGTTTGGCACCTTCTAACAAGTATCTCCATTCTTCCAAGGCGGACTTTATTGCCAACAGTTCCTCATCTCCAATAGTGTAGTTTTGCTCAGCAGGCGAGAACTTACGAGAATGGACCCACATGGATGCAATTTCTTGTCCGAAGAATACTGGGAAAGAACGGCTCCGACTCCGACTGAGGAAGCATCGACCTCCAGGAAGAACGGTTCTTCGAAATTTGGTTGTTGGAGTACCGGAGCTGATACAAAAGCTGATTTCAACCGGGTGAAAGCTTCCACAGCTTCGAGAGACCACAAACTCGGGTTGGAACCCTTTTTGGTCAATGCGGTAATGGGTGCAACAATGGTGGAAAAACCCTTAATGAATTTCCTGTAGTAGTTTGCAAAGCCCAAGAACCTTTGTACTGCTTTCAAAGAGAGAGGCTGAGTCCAATCACGAATGGCAGTGAGTTTCTCCGGATCCATACGAAGCTCCGTACCCGAGATGACATAGCCAAGGAACGGAATTGACGATACCTCAAAAGTGCATTTGGAAATCTTGCCGTAAAGACGATTCTTTCGTAGTCGGAGAAGTACCTCTCTGACCTGTGTCCTGTGTTCTGCAAGATTTTTGGAAAAAATCAGGATGTCGTCTAAATACACCACTACACTTTGGTATAACATGTCTCGGAAGATTTCGTTAACGAATCCCTGGAAAACGGCAGGAGCATTGGTAAGGCCGAACGGCATCACCAGATATTCGTAATGCCCATCTCGGCTATTGAAGGCGGTCTTCCATTCGTCCCCCTGCCGGATACGTATAAGATTATAGGCTCCTCTCAAGTCGAGCTTCGAAAAAACGTGGGCTCCACGCACCCTATCAAATAGCTCCGTGATTAGCCGCAAGGGATATTTATTTTTGATGGTGATATCGTTTAGGCCACGATAATCGATACATGGTCTCAGCCCCCTGTCCTTCTTCTTCACGAAAAAGAAACCTGCTCCAGCCGGAGAGATAGAGGGGCGAATGAATCCCTTAAGAAGAGTAGATTTAATATAGTCCGACACATCTTGGGTCTCAGGTAGAGACAGGGGGTAAGTGCGACCCCGAGGCGGCATCTTCCCTGGGATGAGGTCAATGGGGCAGTCCCAAGGTCTATGGGGTGGTAACTGATTAGCCGCCTGCTCAGAGAACACATCCGTGAACTCCCGATAAGCCTCCGGAATGAGCTCCTCGTCCGACCTAGAAGATGCACGGAGCGGACAGACGGGAGTAAGGCAATTAGTGAGACAGAATGAACTCCAAGACAGAATTTGTGAAGACTTCCAGTCGACGTGGGGATTATGGGTTTTGAGCCAAGGCAACCCGAGGACAAGGTCGTGAGGCATCTCCGGAATCACTAGGAGCTCCAGATGTTCTTGATGTAGCGCTCCGACCTGCAGCCTAACGGGCTCTGTGCGATATGTAATGAGGCCATTGGATATTCTGGTTCCATTAATAGCAGTCAATGAAATAGGCCGTTTGATAGACCGCAACTTTAAATCCAGACTTTGGGCACAGGAGAAAGAAACGAAATTCCCAGCAGCCCCAGAGTCCAATAGGGCATTAAAAGATTTGGCAACTGACTTGGAGGTCAAAGACACGGAAAGTAAGCAATCCAAAGTCGGAGAAGATTTGGACGTGACTCTCAACTTGACTCCTCCGGAACAAGCTAGGCCTGCCCGTTTCCCGGACGGGATTTACAAAACTTGAGGAAATGATCCGCGGCTCCACAGTAAAGGCAAAGTTTACCCTCACGACGACGCTGTCGTTCCTCCGGAGACAGTCGGGACCGGTTAATTTGCAGGGGTTCGTCCGGACTGGGTACAGCCGCCGGCCTAGGAGGAGGAAGCCGGAACCTGGAATGATCTGAACGACTACGTTCTCCTCCACGCTCCTGCATCCGAAGATCCACCTTGACGCAGAGGGAGATCAACTCTTCTAATGGATCTGGCAGATCCCTAGTGACCAACTCATCTTTCAGCCGGTCGGAGAGACCGTTCCAGAAGGCAGCCCTCAGGGCGTCATTATTCCAGCGAAGTTCAGAGGCAATGGTCTGGAAATGAACCACGTACTGACCCATGGAGCGGGAGCCCTGACGGACACGGAGCAAGTCAGAAGAAGCAGTGGTCATCCTGCCGGGCTCGTCGAAGATTCTTCGAAAGGACGTGATGAAGTTGGTGTAGTTGGAAACCACGGGATCAGATCGTTCCCATAACGGAGACACCCAATCCAACGCTGACCCTTCGAGCAGGGAAATAATATACGCCACCTTAGACTGATCCGTAGGGAAATTATGAGAGAGAAGCTCGAAGTGCACCTCGCACTGGTTTAAAAAACCATGGCAATTCTTTGAATTCCCATTATAGCGGGAAGGAGTAGGAAGCTGAAGGCGTGACCTGGTACCGGCCGGAGGTTGGACATTACTGGAAATGGCAACTGGAGCAGTTACGGGAACTGAAACCGGAATTACGGAATCTAAGGATGCTTGAATTTGATCCAATCGGCCGGACAATTCCTGGAGATATTGCATCACCTGGCCCTGTGTCGCCTCCTGAGTCTGAACTCGGGAAGCCAAACTTTGGATGGCGCTCGACTCTGTGTTCCGATCCCCCGGGTCCATGAGGCCTGAGTATACTATCACTGACCTGGTTTGGGAGTGTTGTGGACTCGGGGTTTCTTCCGGTGACCGGGAAGAGGAACCGCAACTGGGTCGCAGCAGAGATGGCCGAATGTAGGTTTTCCTCATGCAGGATTTGGACGCGTGTGGACGCTGGAGGTCTCCTGAAAGACAAGACTTGAAAAGGCGCTGATGAATTGGTGAAAAGTACCGTAAGCTCACTGAGAGCGATACTGAGGTGCTGGAGGCACTGAGGTGCTTGGAGGCACTGGAGTGCTTGGAGGCACTGAGGTGCTTGGAGGCACTGAGGTGCTTGGCGGCGCTGAGGCGCTTGGAGATGCTGAGGTGCTTGGAGGCACTGGGGTGCTTGGAGGCACTGAGGGGCACTGAGGTTTGCGGCTGATAAACCCAGAGACAGGAATTTAAGGGCGATGCTGACCGCACAGTGATTCAGAGGATTCATGAGTGATGCTGAAGCACACGGTGACTGATGCTGGTGAGCGTTGCAGAAGCACACGGTGACTGATGCTGGTGAGCGTTGCAGAAGCACACGGTGACTGATGCTTGTGAGCGTTGCAGAAGCACACAGTGACGGACGCTTGTGAGCGTCGCAGAAACACACAGTGACAGACGCTTGTGGGCGTTGCAGAAGCACACGGTGACGGATGCTTGTGAGCGCTGCAGAAACACACAGTGACGGATGCTTGTGAGCATTGCAGAAACACACAGTGCTGGGAGCACAGAAGTCCGTGCAGCAGAGAGGCACGCTGAATGCTGGAGCACAGGAATCTGGGAGCACAGAAGTCCATGCAGCAGAGGTAGGAAATACTTTAGAGAACCGGAGCGCTGGAGTTTCACCCTTCTAGGAGAGAGAAGATACTCAGGCGCAGGAGCTCTGCCTGGCGTCTGAATTTGAATTTCCCGCTTCTATCTGATTGGCGGGGAGCGCCAATGACGTCACCCGACCATCCGACCTCCGTGGACGCCGGGCGTACCCGCGGCGCCCGCCCCCCGAATGTCCAGCGCCAACGGAGCACCAGGAGCAGGGGACCACCAGCGGGGACGGCCGCCAGGAAGCCCAGCGCACCCGGAGGGGTAAGCGCGGCGGCATGACACACTAGAACGATAATGCCTGATTTAATCCGATTCTGACCTTTTGAGACGATAAATCGGATGAAAAGTGGCAAATCGGATGTGTTTTACATCCAATCTGATGCGTGGTCCCGTGAGCATTGGATCGGAGCCCCTAGGTCGTTGGTGCTGCACTCATGATATATCGTAATCGGATGGAAAAAAGTGTGTCTTTTGTGCATGCGATGTATCGCACAAGTTTAACTGGCATTCTCCAACACACTCCCAGCCCCTCTAGCCCCTATAATTCAGCCCATCAGATATATCTTATGGCACAATTGTATGCCATACGATATATCGGTAATATAATATAGAATCAACTATACAAGAGAACGCAAATATAAAAGATTTATTCTTATATTAAAAACATAAATGCTTCAATCTAAAAGTTACACTGTAACAGAACCACATACCCAGTTTAAAAAAACCACAAAGTATCAAAATGAGTAGTCTGAGTGCAATATAATGCAAATTGCCATGCAGTCCCAATTAAGACGTAATGAAATGAGTCCAAATAATCCTGAATAACGGTAAAGTAGCCCCTTAGCAGTGCAGCAGAAATGGGTGCCAGCTATATTCTCAGGATTGCTGCTGCGCCCCCCCCCCCCCCCCCCCCCCCCGTCAATAAGAAATGTATCTCTCTGCAGGTGTCGTTCGTGGCTGCCATGTCCTATAGCACAAGGACGATGCGGTGGTTGCGGGAGCAGATGGATTTGGTGCTGCCGTGACCTATAGCACAAGTGTGATGCGGGAGCGGCGGTCAGATGATGGTAAGTCCTGAGAGGGAGAGAGACCAAGGACCTGGCTGCAATTAGCACTTGTACTTTGTGCTGCGGCTGTGTGCTGATGCCGTAGAAGAAAGGAGCTGTGGGTAATGTGCTCAAGCCCTTAACGCGTTTCTCCAACGCGTAACCGACAACGTATATGTTGGAGAAATGTATATGTATCCCACAGAAACATAGTTGATAACTACAGGCAGCCATCCTCATTTGATTTTGATACAGTATATCAATGTAAAAATATTAAATTTCACTTGTAGATGTAAAACTGTGACCCAGTATTTGATCTTAATATCATACAGTATATTTGAACCAATAATATTTTTATTGGATACATCAATCGAAAGAACATAGGCCCTCATTCCGAGTTGTTCGCTCTCAAGCTGCTTTTAGCAGCATTGCACACGCTAAGCCGCCGCCTACTGGGAGTGAATCTTAGCTTAGCAAAATTGCGAACGAAAGATTCTCAAAATTGCGAATAGAAATTTCTTTGCAGTTTCTGAGTAGCTCGACACTTACTCTGCCACTGCGATCAGTTCAGTCAGTTTCGTTCCTGGTTTGACGTCACAAACACACCCAGCGTTCGCCCAGACACTCCTCCATTTCTCCAGCCACTCCCGCGTTTTTCCCAGAAACGGTAGCGTTTTTTCACACACTCCCATAAAACGGCCAGTTTCCGCCCAGAAACACCCACTTCCTGTCAATCACATTACGATCACCAGAACGAAGAAAAAACCTTGTAATGCCGTGAGTAAAATACCAAACTTCTTAGCAAATTTACTTGGCGCAGTCGCAGTGCGAACATTGCGCATGCGCAATTAGCGGAAAATCTCTGCGATGCGAAGAAAATTACACAGCGAACAACTCGGAATGACCACCATAAAGTATATATACTGTGTGATTGACGTGTGCAGTCTATACACAAGTATACCACAAAGGGAAGGACTCCATGCCATTAGGGAATTCCTCATCAAGGAAGATCTGAATGCCCTGGAGCTCAATCTTTTTTTGGAGCTTTTGTAATTAACTTTAACGAGAAATTATTTTCTATTCAAAGGGAAATTTTATCATCAGAAAAAGGTGGGTGTGCTATAGGGAGCAACGTCTCCACGTCATTTGCAAACATTTTTATGTTAAAGGGGGAAAACCAAGTCTTTTTTAAGGCTCAAGATGTAGCCAAACACATCCTTTTGTTTTCCAGGTACATAGATTACCTGTTCATCCTGTGGATGGGCATGGAGGACCAGTTTGTTCAGTTAATGCAGGACTCTAACTCTAGGACATCTACCATAAAGTACACTTACCAAGTTAGTTCAGTCTCTGTGAATTACTTCAATGTAAAAGTTTAAATTGAGAATGGTTTATTCTCCAAGCCCACTGACAAGAACACGTTCTTGAGGACCAATAGTCATTATCCTAAAGCCCTCAAGAGATGTCTTCCCAGATCACAAATGAATAGAGCTAGCAGAGTCATTAGCGATCGGAGCACATTGGAATCTGAGTTGGACAAGATGGCTTCAAAATTTGTGGAGAGGGGATACGATCGTAAGACCTTACTGATTGAGAAAAAAGAAGTCTTAATCCCCAGAGAAAATCTGATGACTCCGAAAGCAAAAATACCAGGATTTGATATTCCCGTTTGTTAACAAATATAACACCTCTAGCACGGTGTTGACATGGGCAACTAGAGCCTTATAGCCATGGATAAACAATTACCCAATCTGAAAGACAGACGACCGATAATGTGTGTTACCCGTGATAAGAGCATCAGAGATTGAGTAGTCCACTCGGATATCACAGTTTTCCAGCCAAATCAAGATAGACCTAAGAGCTTCCAGGGTAGGCCTCCCGGGTGCTACAAGTGCCCCAAGTGCACCACCTGCTCCCATATTATCACTGGAACTCAGTTTATAGTTATACATCCTCACAGTGACCATACATATAAGATTTATCACATATTAACGTGTACTTTGACTTATATAGTATATGTGATAATTTATCCTTGTAACCTGTATTATGTGGGCAAATCAATTAGGTCCGTGAGGGAGCAAATGGCCCTTCACAGGTCAGCGATCAAGCAATATAATGTCCATCTCAGGTAAAGGCTCCGATCAACCAGTAGCTAGGCATTGGGCTGAGAGAGAACACACTATGGGAGACCTTAAACAACATGTCATTGATCATATCCCTAAAGATCTAAGAGGGGGAGACAGAGAGGGCAAGTTGTTACGAATTGAAGCTAAATGGATATTTGAACTGGATACCATTAACCCTAAGGGGCTAAATGAGATCATGGCGTGAAATATTTTCATGTAGTCCAGGACTGATGGGTCGTATTTTGGTGGTGTAGTATTTATTAGTATTATCGCTACCTTTATTAGTCAAGGAAATTATTAGGGATTAGGGCAGGATTAGGGCTGTATAATGCACGATGTATAGCTACAGCAAGTTCAAAGTGGTCCTTATTACACACCTATTAGGGCAGGGGCAAACGCAGGATTTTCAAGGGGGGGTTTCCTATTGATTATATATATATATATATATATATATATATATAAAAAAAAAGATTTCACATATATGGAAATCCCCAACCCACTGTAAATATACATATGTATACATTTAAATATATATTTATATATATTTTGAGAGTGAGAGATCTAGGCATGGATAGAGAGATAAGGGGCATGGGGAGAGAGCGAGAGGCATGGGGAGTGATAGGGGCATGGGCAGGGAGAGAGGGGGCATGGGGAGAGAGAGAGTGAGAGGTAATGGGGATAGAGAGGGCATGGAGAGAGAGGTGGAGAAAGAGGCATGGGGGGAGAGAGAGAGATACAGGCATGGGGAGCAAGAGAATGAGACTGGGCAGAAGAGCTTGCACTCAGACAGGTGCATTGGAGAGCAGTTACTTGGAGGCTGGAGGTCTCTGGAGGAGGCCGCATCATGTCTCCGGCAAGGCTCCCTAGAATGTGCAGCGGCTGTAGCGGGCTCCCGGCAGTCCTGGAAGACTTAAATTGCTGTGCAGGGGTAGGCGGGAGGTGTAGGCAAAGACGCAGCAGCCAATGGCGGTTGGTATGAGGGAAAGGGAGGAGCCCATTTGCCTGATGGTTCATATATATATATATATATACACTGCTCAAAAAAATAAAGGGAACACTAAAATAACACATCCTAGATCTGCATGAATGAAATATTCTTATTAAATACTTTGTTCTTTACATAGTTGAATGTGCTGACAACAAAATCACACAAAAATTATCAATGGAAATCAAATGTATTAACCCATGGAGGTCTGGATTTGGAGTCACCCTCAAAATTAAAGTGGAAAAACACACTACAGGCTGATCCAACTTTGATGTAATGTCCTTAAAACAAGTCAGAATGAGGCTCAGTAGTGTGTGTGGCCTCCACATGCCTGTATGACCTCCCTACAATGCCTGGGCATGCTCCTGATGAGGTGGTGGATGGTCTCCTGAGGGATCTCCTCCCAGACCTGGACTAAAGCATCCGCCAACTCCTGGACAGTCTGTGGTGGAGGGAGCAAGACATGATGTCCCAGATGTGCTCAATTGGATTCAGGTCTGGGGAACGGGCGGGCCAGTCCATAGCATCAATGCCTTCGTCTTGCAAGAACTGCTGACACACTCCAGCAACATGAGGTCTAGCATTGTCTTGCATTAGGAGGAACCCAGGGCCAACTGCACCAGCATATGGTCTCACAAGGGGTCTGAGGATCTCATCTCGTTACCTAATGGCAGTCAGGCTACCTCTGGCGAGCACATGGAGGGCTGTGCAGCCCCCCAAAGAAATGCCACCCCACACCATTACTGACCCACTGCCAGACCGGTCATGCTGGAGGATGTTGCAGGCAGCAGAACGTTCTCCTTGGCGTCTCCAGGCTCTGTCATGTCTGTCACATGTGCTCAGTGAGAACCTGCTTTCATCTGTGAAGAGCACAGGGCGCCAGTGGCGAATTTGCCAATCTTGGTGTTCTCTGGCAAATGCCAAACGTCCTGCACGGTGTTGGGCTGTAAGCACAACCCCCACCTGTGGACATCGGGCCCTCATACCACCCTCATGGAGTCTGTTTCTGATCGTTTGAGTAGACACATGCACATTTGTGGCTTGCTGGAGGTCATTTTGCAGGGCTCTGGCAGTGCTCTTCCTGTTCCTCCTTGCACAAAGGCAGAGGTAGCGGTCCTGCTGCTGGGTTGTTGCTCTCCTACGGCCTCCTCCACATCTCCTGATGTACTGGCCTGTCTCCTGGTAGGGCCTCCATGATCTGGACACTACGCTGACAGACACCGCAAACCTTCTTGCCACAGCTCGCATTGATGTGCCATCCTGGATGAGCTGCACTACCTGAGCCACTTGTGTGGGTTGTAGGGAGGTCATACAGGCACATGGAGGCCACACACACTACTGAGCCTCATTTTGACTTGTTTTAAGGACATTACATCAAAGTTGGATCAGCCTGTAGTGTGTTTTTCCACTTTAATTTTGAGGGTGACTCCAAATCCAGACCTCCATGGGTTAATAAATTTGATTTCCATTGATAATTCTTGTGTGATTTTGTTGTCAGCAGATTCAGCTATGTAAAGAACAAAGTATTTAATAAGACTATTTCATTCATTCAGATCTAGGATGTGTTATTTTAGTGTTCCCTTTATTTTTTTGAGCAGTGTATATATATATATATATATATATATATATATACACACACACACTTACATACATATATATATATAAATGAGCTGTGTGACTGGATGATGTGCGGGTGGGGGGAGTTCAGATGGGGAGGACTTTAATAAATGGGTTATATATACACGCACAGTATATATATATATATATATATATATATATATAAACAATGTATATAGATTGTAAGCTTGCGAGCAGGGCCTTCCTACCTCTATGACTGTTATCACCCAGTTTGTTATTGTTATTTCAAATTGTAAAGCGCAACGGAATTTGCTGCGCTATATAAGAAACTGTTAATAAATAAATAATGTATATACATATAGAGCCTCTCTTTATACTATATATATATATATATATATATATATACATACACACACACACACACACACACTGTATATATATATATATATATATATACAATATATATATAAATATACAGTATATACACACACTTTATATTTACACTCTGCGAGTATATATAGGCCATTTATTAAAGTTCCCCCCTCTCTGAACTCCCCCCCCCCCCCCCCCCCCCCCGTACCCGCACACACTCATCACTCAGGCACACAGTTGCAGCGGCTATCGGGACATCACAGAAGGGGGAAAGTGAGTTCTCACCAGGCTCTCCCACCACCAGCAGAATCCCCCGTGCGTGCAGCGCGCCCGTCCACTTGCTCACCAGCACCCCCCGGCATGCCATTCTGAGCCACACTGTCTTCCTGACTTGCTACCAGAGACAGTGCCTCACGATGCCTGCTCTGTATTAAAGCCGCTTTGGGAGCTGCCACGGTTACCATGCGCTGCAGCTCCCCCTACATTTAAGCAGCCAATCCTCAAAGTATAAACAGTAAGGAGGCTGCGGTAGCATTGCAGACACTGCCTGCAGCATCAGTTCCTCCGTCTGAGGTATCAGCGGGCGGGGGGGTTCCAGGTACTCGGAAACCCCCCCTACGTGCGCGTATACAGGGGCAGTGTTAACAGCCATAAACCATTATTTGGCAGACACTGTTAAGTAATTTGTTAATATTAGACACAGGCACTGAGGTGGACATTATGGGGGGACAGGGGAGTATCTACCCACTGGCCAGGATGGCACTCGCCAGGGGCACCAAGCAAGGAGGGTGCGCCGCATGGCAGTGCCACCCGCAGCCAAAGGGTACAAAAGTAGTACTGTCAGACTGTACCTGGTGAGAATCTGTTACTGCCGGCGCGGCGCCGGTGTCCGTCAGCACCGCACTGCACTAGTGATCAGACTAGTTTCCGGCAGCACCGCACTTGTAATCAGACTCAAAATAAACTACAGCTCCCAGCAGCCCTTGTTGCTGGGAGCTCCCGGCACCAAGGACTGCTGGAAACTGTAGTTTATTTTGAGTCTAATTACAAGTGCTGTGCTGCCGGACACTAGTCTGATCACTAGTGCAGTCTAGTGCTGACGGACACCGGCGCCGCGCCGGCAGTAACAGACTCTCACCAGGTACACAGCAATTGTTATATAGAACAGTGCTATAGATCTATTTGTTGTTGAAGATAATAAAAAAGTGTCAGTGTTTGAGAGAAGGGACTGTAGAATCTGGAAATCTACACGATTTTCATGCATGTTAGATGTAAGTAAGTAGTAATTAAGCAAAAACTTTAACTTGTTGAGTGTAATATAGAAAATACATATCTTACCTATTTCAAGGCCAGGTTCAAGGAAATGTATATCAGTTTATTGTATAATTGTATTGGAAGTGATGGCACCCTGATACTTTTTTTCTAACAGGAAGCACTTCTACCATCCAACTAATGGTGTTTGGTTAATGGCTGGGTCCATTTTAGGCTCATCTCACAGCATCTCATTAGCATTTCATTCAGGATGCAGTCATGATGCCGGCGTTTAGCATCCCGAAACTGCTTGGAATGCTGATGCTGGCATCCCAACATAGATAGCGATGCAGAATGCAAAAATTTGGATCGAGTTGGTGCCAAAGTCTCCACTGGCAAGCCGCGTGGGAGGATTAGGTTAGGCTGCGAGGGTGGGAGGGTTAGGGTTAGGCTGCAGGGAGGGAGATTAGGATGGGTGAGTTAGGGTTAGGCACCACTGAAGAGGCTGGTGGGGGGGCAGGTTAGGCTCAGGCAGTGGGAAAGGTGGGTTAGGGTTAGGGGGGAGGGATGGTGTAACGTGAATACGAGACACTACTGTGCGGTGTAATGTGAATAAGGGACACTAGTGTGTGTCATAATTTGAATCGGAAGTACTATTGTGTCCACGCCCTTCCCCCACAAGACCATGCCCCATTTCTAATACTCACACCTTATTTCAAATGTGTGTAGGGGGTGGGGGTAGCCCCTTACTTTGCCAGGGGCGCTCGGACCCCTAGATACACCCCTGGGTGGGGGGATTCAAATGTTTGAAAAGTCAGTTGGGTGTCTGTTTTTTCTTATCTAATAGACAGGAAAAACAGACGCCCAACCGACTTTTCAAACATTTGAATTTCCCTCTATGTGTTAGTTTTTTAATCAAATATTAGCCACTTTTTTAATCTAATATTAGTCACCTCTTTATAAACACTAAAACAATATTTGGAAGCGATTGGCTATATAATTAAGTTGTTCCTCTTTGAGCAGTCATTTTCCCAGTTGCATAGGGCAACAAGGGGTTATTTGAAGGTAGGGACATATTGGGGGAGATTCAAATGTTTGAAAAGTCAGTCGGAAGTCTCTTTTTTCCTATCTAACAGACAGGGAAAAACAGACACCCAACCGACTTTTCAAACATTTGAATTCCACCCATTATGTGGGTAGGGGAAATTTTAAGTGTATTAACACTGGTTAGGAGTAAGGGAAAAATCTCTGCAATTTACTATTCACAATTTATAATATACTATGTTCCTCCTTGAATGAGTGGTATAGGCTGCTAGTTACTGCTATGTATAACAACATTTATATTTCAAGATTTTAATACATATAGAGAATGAAGTACTGCGGGATCTACTGTGGCGTTATTTATTTGTAATGAAATTAAGTTGTGTTGACTAATGCTGCCTCCAATATGATGATTGTAAACCTTATTAAGTTAATATATGGTCTGTTATTTAGTGATTACATGCTAGATCTGAATGGGATAGTGGTTTCTATAAACAGTCACTCTGTTTCTCATTCCAGCGCGGGGTTGTAGCTGCGCCAGGCATCCTGGTTGCCAAGACAACCTGTCGCCACATAGTCAATAACGCGCTTGGAATGCGCTGGTGGCCGGGACCAGAAGTTCGGATACTGGGTGGCGCTGAGCACTGGCGGGCTTCTCCAGGTATATACTGGAGGTAAGATTGTTTTTGATGTTTGTTACTCACCTTGACAAAGGGGCGGGACGGCCCCGAAACGTTGGTATGTTGCTGTGATACTTTTGAATACACTTCTATATGGACCAAGCCTCCGAGTGCGCTGTATCTTTTTCCACATTATATATATATATATATATATATATTGACAAAGCCTATATATTTATCCTATTTAAAACACTCTAAAAGATTAGGAGACACAGTACGCAATTGGCGCAAAAGGTATCGCAAGGGTACGCCCTTAGCGTAGCAGACGCTGTGCACAGGGTGTGAACACAGGCGTTGCAGATACTTACAGAATTAAACTAGAATAACTATACCTTAAGGAATGTACTTATACTGTAAACCTTTGTGCAGTGATAATGTGTAGATGTAATGCAGTGTAACCTTGTTAGTTTAAAAGCTGTATGAGCGTATGTGACTCTCTGAGAATACTTAGAAATATAATGAACACACACAGATACTGGTCTCAGGTTCTAACACCTTAAATGAACGTTCTATTGCAAAAGAATATACATTACAAGTTATACACTACCATCATAACATAGAATTCCTAACCAAGTTACTACACATAAAATACAATAAAAACACAAGTACTTTTAAGGGGAAGGAGAGGAAGAGAGAGAGAGAGAGAATGGCTTGCAATAACAATAAAGACAATATGGTTGCAGAGAAACTTACACATGTGAGAAACAATCGCTGCGCAGTTAGTCAATGCTGAGAATCTTTGTGGAGAGAATACTTGTTCTTACCCAGGCTGGCTGTCCCTATATACACAACACCCAGCAACAACACAATGGTCCCTACAATACCGCATGGGACTGAAGCTAGACTCCATTTTGGGAAAAACTCCCATGATTCCAAAGACTGCAACACATGGTTCAAAGGGGGAGGAGAAAACACCCAGCAGCAGCCATCTTCTACAAACCAACTAATTATATTCCACATTCCAATCCAACTAATTATATTCCACATTCCAATCCAACTTCCTAGAACCATCTTATTCAATTTCACATTCCAAACAAACTTCGTTTATTGCCTACAGTCCATGTTATATGAATCACCAGATCACAATGTAACCACATATCCCAGCATGCCATTGCTACAAAACCCATATTCACAAGTAACTGCATGGCGGTATTCATGATTGACAAGGTATATTATAACAAACCAGCACAATCTATTTTAAATCACCATAGGCAAACAAATACCACAAATGCTATGCTACAGGTTGTCTAATGTCCCAGCTACCATCACAGATTCCCAAACGAGTTACAATATCCTAGTTAAACCAGCACCATTGACCTTAAAGCCATCTGTCTATATTTCCTTATCTAGCCATGTGAATTCAATACTTAGCCTTTCGCTTGGAGCCTGGTGATAAGCAAGCCATTGCTTCTGGATGCCAGCTTGGTTCTGAGTGTAGCTACAGTACATCTGTCCTCTGAGGCCACATGCAACTGAACCCTGACCTCTTCTCTAGCCAGGAACTACTTTCCTGTGTGACTAGTTCCTGGGGGAGGGGTCTCTCCTGCACGATTCAGTTACTATTCTCTTTGTATATGCTGATCAGGTTCAGCCCTGAAAACTGCCAAAAGGGTTGGCTTGAGTTCCCTGTTCATTGTATCATTCATTGTTCTAACAAAGTGATTTTAGCTTTTATACATATAATCATAACTATCCGCAGCAATGTCCCACAACTTCACAACAAGTATCAAATTAATCTACACACCAATCTGCTTGTTTCAATAGTAAACATGACGGGTGTATCTGGTTCTGTTCAAATAATACACATTCATGACATTAATTCATTAGGTAATTTTAAATCTCCATGATGTCTGGTGCTTGATATTATTATAATTATGTACTGTATGAAATAAGTGTCGAATCCATCTCTGTGCCATGTCCGTGTAAATGCGTGTGTTAACATATATTGCTGTGCTCGCTGCGCATATTTGCAAGTATAGCGACTTAAATGTGTGCAGTTTGTATGTTCTCTCTATGTAATATTTTTGACTTTGACAGTCCACCCTTTGGCAGTCACCAATAACTGCCACTTCCTAAAACATTTCAAAAAGAGAAAAATATATGTCATATGTAAATACATTTCTATGATTGGGTAAGGGAGGAGAGAAGAAGGTGGGAAAAGGGTATGACCTAGTGAGATAGCAGAAGCATGTGTGTATGAATCCATGTTTGGGGGGTCATGTATCATCGTGCCGTACGTGTTTTAAATCAAGCTTCGAGGTATTGCGAAGTATACATTTGAATTCCTTCTTATCCCGTATCAAGGGTCTGTGGATGGGCTGTCAAACTTTACCGAGCTCTTTTCGGCTTTTGGTTGCAACAAAATGGGGGAGCACATTTTAGTTGATGATACATGAATGGGGGAGGTATGTGAGTGCTGATATCTGTGCCTGTATTCCCTATCGACTATGTGTGTTATTACCTGGAGGTTGTAGAGATGAAGATAAGAAACAATTATGGTAAATGCAGTGGTATTCTATGTGAGGTTAATATACATTCGTTGATTGGAGTCTTGTCTGATGTCTTGTCTTGATGTACATGTTGACTGTAGTCTCCTTGGGCTTTTGTCAAAAGTGCGAGCAAAAGCTTTGTCAATGTCCATAGACTTACAAAAAGTGTTGGGCTAGCGTAATTTTTAACGTTACTAGGGATAAGGGGGGTCTATGGCATAGTCCATCTGTTGTCTGTGTACAAGGTTGTCAAACTTCTTCTTTAGTCCATCTGTTGTCTGTATACAAGGTCGTCAAATTCCTCTTTCAAGCGGGTCTTTTTACCTTGGAGAAAAACAAAGGAGAGACAGGTGAAAGAAACGGACCGTGGAATCACATTTTCATCACAACAGTGTCTCTATCGTTGGGTCGTAAATCAAATCCATTGGAATTTCAATGTCCTCACTCCTTAGACTCATCACCTTAGTACTTCGTTTACACTTCGTTAAAGCCTGAACGCATCTAAATATCAAGCCAATCGATATGACAACACCCAAGATACACAAAAGAAATTTCCCTACATCCATTATAACTCCTTGAGCCCATTCTCCTAAACCAGAGAACCAATTTCGCGGGTTCAACCATGACACCCAACCGGTCAGCTCATTACCCACAGCAGCAAGGGTGAGATTGTGTCTCCTGCGGAATTCCCACTTTAATTGGAGAATATCGTCCATCTTTTGGTCTATGACCTCGACCGGGTCCTCGGTACTATTCGTAATATAAGTGCAGCATTTTACGCCGTACTGCGTTGCCAGTGTGACACAATATCCACCTGTCACTGCCGTGAGATAATTAAGAACCATCCTATGCTGAACCAGTTCTGTTTTATAAGCTTGGAGCTCTCTTCCGGTATATCTAAAAGTGTCGTCATACATTTCAGTGATATTGTCTAATAAATTTGCAAGCGCAGATATGTATCTATAATTCAACACTCCTCTGGCGGTGCGAGTGATGTCTAACGCGAGTAGAACCTGAATCCCGGTGGATTCATGGATCAGGTCAGAGGCCGGATGCTCTGCCCTTACTGTCAGATGCCTTTTAACTACGTGCTCGTAATGAGTGTGAGTATAAGGAGCTTGGGCACCACGGTGAATATCTTTCATTTTGGTATGTGATACAGTCATTACCTCAGGCAGTACTTTTCCAATATAACACAATCCTTCTGAGTTTGGGGCAAGCCACTTATACGCCTTCCTCCCGCATATGAAATATGCATCATCGGGGAGAACATATGGGACGGAGTAGGACATAACCATATCACACATTTTCCATATGAAATCTCCTAACCCTAATTCTCCCATCTGTTTAGTACACCTATCAGTTTGTACGATCTGTGCACTGTATCCTGGTGATACTTCTCCAACTCTCATGGTCCTACTTCTTAGGGTATACCTATATCGGAAAGATTTTCCACTACCGGCTATGTGGCGTATAAGCTCTGTATCTGTTGGCATTCTATCTGCTCTATATGAAAAGGTCATGGTTTGGTTACTCCATGACACTTCCCAATTTCCCGGCTTTCGGGGATTGGAAATGTTAAAACATACTAGGGATCTATCCACGTGATATTGGTGGAGCTTCAAACTAGGAGGACTGGAGATATTAAACCTCTTGTCCACCGGTCTCCCACCACTTAACTCAAGTACCTCCCCTACCGTTAAAGGGAATGGTACTAAGCCTGATTTGCTATGGCCTTGAGGTACTTGAGAGCATACCCAATAATCTGTCTGATTTAACACTTTACCCACTAAGGAGTGATAGTCACTCAATGGGTGCCGGTCCATGTTAATGTTAAAACTGGACTGACATTTCTTGATGCACCCATCCTCTACTACACTGTCACAGAGTCTACAGATACAGTTCTCTTTTCAGCTAACAATCCTTCACAATGTTTACAAATAACATGGCTGCTAGATCGTTTCCGGTACTCGCCTTTGCTTGGTGATTGTGTTGCTATTGGAAATTTACACCTCCGTCTCAGTCATCAGAGAAACCCATTCTGGATCCTTTCTCGACCTCACTGGTACTCTCACCGAAACAGACTGCTCTGGTCAACATCAGGGTCAACATGAAAACACGGATCACAGTCTCTTGAGGCGAGTCCATCTTACAGGAGGAGAAAAGGAGAAATTTGTAATGGGGGTACAGGAAAACAGTTTGAGGGGGAGAGAAACTTGTTACGATAATTAGTTCTCTAGTCTTGTTGTTCTTCTTGTTCTGCTGTCATCTCAAAGGTGCTGTCTCTCAGTCTTCTAAACATTCTGGTGATACAATATTTCTTCTAGCTCAGCGCTCTTTCTGTAAGGAGAATAAATCTTGCATTACCATTTGTCCAACTAATGTGTGACATACCATCTGTAACGTTATGAGAACATGAGAAAGAAGAGAGAGAAAGGAAAAAAAACAACAAGAGAGAGAGAACCGTTCATATATATATGCATCACATAAATCAACAATAAACAACAACAGAAAAAAAAAACATTTTTTTTTTCAAACATTTTTCAGGAGAGAAAAAAAAACATTGTCAGATCTTCCGTTCACCATTAGGCTGTCACATCTACATGTCCAATGGTATCCATGCATAGTCTCTCCCACCAGTATTTCCATACCTACACTCTGTATCTGGCCAGGATACATCGATGCTGGTAGGTCATACTGGGGTTTGGTAGACTTCTGCAAGGACCAAATAGCTATGTGATATTTGGGTCCTGCCGATGAACGTCAGAGATGGGGAAAAGTACATTTACAGATAAATTACAACGTCTACCCGGCCGTCCTTGTGCCTGCAAGGAACTGACCTCCCATTTCATTAACTGTAACCTCAGGCTTACTATCAGTCCTAATGATCACCTTTCCTGATTTGATTACCTTTCCTGATTGCATGTTACAGGTGCGGCCCAAACTCCTTCCTATGTGATCCCTGATTACAATTTGGTGTGTCATAACTTTGCTCATATCTTTGTCTAGGGGGTTTATATGAATTTGGTCTACTTCTTGATCTACAATCTCTTGCAAAATGACCTTCCTTCTGGCAATTATAACACCTTTTCACCTTTGACTTACCCACAGGGATCTGGGGCTTCTTTGTTTCCCTGTGCTTGATGATGTTTTGCT
The DNA here is from genome assembly GCF_028390025.1 of Pseudophryne corroboree. NCBI lineage: Eukaryota > Metazoa > Chordata > Amphibia > Anura > Myobatrachidae > Pseudophryne > Pseudophryne corroboree. The sequence goes on from NC_086448.1 coordinate 408,297,600, forward strand.
CATGCCCAACAGCAGAGTTCCTTAATGCAGTTACTGAGTTATTTCTCCAGTTAGGTAGAGAGGCTTGTATACTCGTTCTTAATACTTCCTTTAAACCATTTATTAACACCTAAACTGCTACTTTCCTGTAGTGTACATTTGTTTTAATATATTGTGTTCACCCTGACAGGATTTTGTTCCATTATGCTATTTTGTGTTAACTCTTTGGTGTAAGATGCATTTGTCTGTGAGTAACATACAATACCGTACTTACCTGTTGACACGACCTCACCTGACCCTCCGTTAGGGGGTTCTGCTATTGCCTTTACCAACTTGGCCGTGTCCCTCTGGGTGTCTCGTATGATGACTGCAGGGTAGAGTGTTGACATCGTGTTGGTTTCACCTTCTCGCTGGTAATCCTGAGGGGAGTTTAACATGGGGTGCGACTTGCACAGGTTAACATTTGTAATTTTTACACTTTTCATTTTTATAAAACATTATTACATTTGTTACTTTCATTCTTAATATAGTTACTAAGTGCATTTTTATCGTACACCATCGCCATTCTCTGCAACCATACTCCTCTCCATTGCCATGTCTCTCTTTGCATTTCACTTTCCTGTTGCCACAATTTTAAATAGTCATAATGTTTGATCCGTCTCTTTGCAGATTTAATGAGACATATCCTTCTCCTTAGATTTTGTAACACATCTGGGCTAAAGCTGCCTACCCGGGGAAACTTCTCTCCGTCATGCACAGTCATTCTTTCCCATTCATCACATAAAACCTCTGTGTGTGAACCGTGTTTTTCACACATTACATACCTTGCCGACCCGATTGGCCGGTTTACTGAATCAACCCGAACCGAGGTTGATCGTCCCCTACCCGAACAACTGGCCCCCATACCTGCAGGTGTTGCTTTCACTACCTCTGACCTTCAAATCAGGGTCTTCAGCGAACCCTTACAAAACCAAGATGTCCGGTGTAGGCCGACGGTGGCAGTTTACCGAGTACTCCACTCACTCGCCCACGCCGACCAATACGCCCACACACTGCCTTAGCGCTGGCGTACTCGACCTAGGGCCCCTGCGACCTGAACCGCTATTTACTGGAACATGCGAGTGTGATCCGCAGAGCACTTAACCCTTTCCAGTAACTATTGGTTGCTGGATAGTTCCTGAGTGACCAGCGAACCTCCCTTAAAATAAAAAAAATTACACAAATCACGTTAGAGTGTACAAATAGCGTTTATGACCCCTTTCGTACGCAAATGGTACTGGTCAGGTTACTAACTAATGCACACAATTACGTGCGGTACAATCGTTCTGCACATAAGCAACTAATCTTATGTGCGGAGCGACCAGTGGAATCGAAAATTGCGGCTGCGAATTCCTTCAGCCAGAGCTCTAATGGCCTATATGGGTTCCGCACCAACCCTTCCTGGTGTTGTGCTACTTCTCTCTATAGCGGACTTCCTCGTCTGCTGCACCTAGACCTCCTGGTCTGTCTGGACCTCCTGGTCTGTGCTACAATAGACCTCCTGGTCTGCTATACTCTAATGCTCAAATTTATGTTTAACAAGGGATGCCTCCCCAGCCACCATGCACGTCACTTACATGTATGTACCTCACGAGAACTCGACTTCTTGTGGTTCAACCCAAAAATTGTAGAAACTTATATATATACACTCACTCACCACATGTACACTTTAATTGTTATTTCTGCGCAGAAATTCCTTTCATTCAGTAAAAGTCTAGACCAGATGAGTCGCAAATTGGAGTAGGATCTATTAGCTTAAAATTTTGGACACTAAAATTGACTTGCGCTATTTATCACGTTGCTTCCTTTTCACCTATTTAAAATAATACTATTGTGTAATTTGTATTATGTGGGCGTACCCAGACGCTCCGTTGCATCGGCCCTCGCGTCGCGTACGCTCTGTCCTTGTAAGGACACGTGTACACAGACCAAGTACGTTCACAGTAACACACTACACGTTTATCAATGTGAATGATCTTTAACTGTAATCATTCACTATACACCACCCAAATCTCCCTTGTATTCTTAGGCGAGACTGTGTGCGTGCTTTTTTTACAATTATACCCTTAAATATTACTTTATCTTTTTAACTACCAATAGCAACAAATCTTTCTTAGCACGTTATCAATGCAAATGGCAAACAGGAAGGTGAGATGTGAAAATTACACAAATGAACATGCAATTCTAAATTTAATCTAATAACATACATTGATGTAAGCACACGCATATAGATATTACATATAAGTACCAATCACTATTACTTATGATTGACTATGATATAGATTAAATAAATGCATTAAAAAAAAAAAACTCATTAAATGATGATTTCTTTTTGACAATGGATGGCTGATTATTTCCTGAGTCAACTGAAAATCAGCCGCTTAGGGGAAAAAAATAGAAAATTGACCTTCCCAAAATGGCCGCTGCTCCTCCCCCTTTCACCTCCCATGAGGTTTACACAAAATGGTGGACAGACCATGCGGCCTCTCCTGCCATAAAGAAAATCACCATGCAAGCTCCCAAAGTAACTTAGGCCTGAGTTAAAAAAAAAACACTATATCAAGGCTATGCAGCAACTTTTAAATGTACTTTTTAACCTACTTAAACAGATAAACAATCTAATCTTAATCAAACACGATATGATCCATTTGAACCTTGTTTTGCGACAATAAAAATACATTTTAGCATCTTAAATATTATGAGAAACGCCTTGTCCCTTAAAATTTCCTATCAGCGTCTTACTGATACCACAATACATTAACGTGGATGTTTTTTTTTTTTTCGTCAGCATTTTGCGATGCGTCCATCATTAGCCAGTCAATTACAGCCGCGTTTGTAATGTACAGTGCATCATTAAGAACGTGATATCCCGTGAGAGCCCCCAATTGACAAAGCCTATATATTTATCCTATTTAAAACACTCTAAAAGATTAGGAGACACAGTACGCAATTGGCGCAAAAGGTATCGCAAGGGTACGCCCTTAGCGTAGCAGACGCTGTGCACAGGGTGTGAACACAGGCGTTGCAGATACTTACAGAATTAAACTAGAATAACTATACCTTAAGGAATGTACTTATACTGTAAACCTTTGTGCAGTGATAATGTGTAGATGTAATGCAGTGTAACCTTGTTAGTTTAAAAGCTGTATGAGCGTATGTGACTCTCTGAGAATACTTAGAAATATAATGAACACACACAGATACTGGTCTCAGGTTCTAACACCTTAAATGAACGTTCTATTGCAAAAGAATATACATTACAAGTTATACACTACCATCATAACATAGAATTCCTAACCAAGTTACTACACATAAAATACAATAAAAACACAAGTACTTTTAAGGGGAAGGAGAGGGAGAGAGAGAGAGAGAGAGAGAATGGCTTGCAATAACAATAAAGACAATATGGTTGCAGAGAAACTTACACATGTGAGAAACAATCGCTGCGCAGTTAGTCAATGCTGAGAATCTTTGTGGAGAGAATACTTGTTCTTACCCAGGCTGGCTGTCCCTATATACACAACACCCAGCAACAACACAATGGTCCCTACAATACCGCATGGGACTGAAGCTAGACTCCATTTTGGGAAAAACTCCCATGATTCCAAAGACTGCAACACATGGTTCAAAGGGGGAGGAGAAAACACCCAGCAGCAGCCATCTTCTACAAACCAACTAATTATATTCCACATTCCAATCCAACTAATTATATTCCACATTCCAATCCAACTTCCTAGAACCATCTTATTCAATTTCACATTCCAAACAAACTTCGTTTATTGCCTACAGTCCATGTTATATGAATCACCAGATCACAATGTAACCACACATCCCAGCATGCCATTGCTACAAAACCCATATTCACAAGTAACTGCATGGCGGTATTCATGATTGACAAGGTATATTATAACAAACCAGCACAATCTATTTTAAATCACCATAGGCAAACAAATACCACAAATGCTATGCTACAGGTTGTCTAATGTCCCAGCTACCATCACAGATTCCCAAACAAGTTACAATATCCTAGTTAAACCAGCACCATTGACCTTAAAGCCACCTGTCTATATTTCCTTATCTAGCCATGTGAATTCAATACTTAGCCTTTCGCTTGGAGCCTGGTGATAAGCAAGCCATTGCTTCTGGATGCCAGCTTGGTTCCGAGTGTAGCTACAGTACATCTGTCCTCTGAGGCCACATGCAACTGAACCCTGACCTCTTCTCTAGCCAGGAACTACTTTCCTGTGTGACTAGTTCCTGTGGGAGGGGTCTCTCCTGCACGATTCAGTTAATATTCTCTTTGTATATGCTGATCAGGTTCAGCCCTGAAAACTGCCAAAAGGGTTGGCTTGAGTTCCCTGTTCATTGTATCATTCATTGTTCTAACAAAGTGATTTTAGCTTTTATACATATAATCATAACTATCCGCAGCAATGTCCCACAACTTCACAACAAGTATCAAATTAATCTACACACCAATCTGCTTGTTTCAATAGTAAACATGACGGGTGTATCTGGTTCTGTTCAAATAATACACATTCATGACATTAATTCATTAGGTAATTTTAAATCTCCATGATGTCTGGTGCTTGATATTATTATAATTATGTACTGTATGAAATAAGTGTCGAATCCATCTCTGTGCCATGTCCGTGTAAATGCGTGTGTTAACATATATTGCTGTGCTCGCTGCGCATATTTGCAAGTATAGCGACTTAAATGTGTGCAGTTTGTATGTTCTCTCTATGTAATATTTTTGACTTTGACAATATATATATATATATATAGTTAATTGTGTTAAAATCTTTTAGTGGTATTTTATTGTATTTATTCACAATTGATTGCTTGAATATCTTTGACTATTATAGTAATTAATATTTGCTATGTTGTTTCTATAACAAATGTGTTTTAAATGGTATTTATCCAGGCACAATACACTGATTTATAAATAACAAAATACCATATTTATTCCATGTTCATAGAGAAAAACTTGTTGTCCTTAATTGGATATATAGCATTAAAGGCTTTATATTTTTATATATAGCCTGTAATGCTCTCAGGCTCTATTATGAGGTACTGTGTTTGGAATTTATTGTTTGTGACTCATATAATACTTTCCTGTAGTCGTTTATCTTTGGCGTTTCCATGTTCAGGAGTTTCCAAAGAGCTTAGTTCTCATACAGATGGGTCCACATTTATCTTGACCTTTAATAGGATTAACTGAGACTGGCCAGTCGGACTTAATCCCCTGCTGTATTGTTCTCTGTATTGTATTGCAGCTGAGAACAATAGATGCAGAGGCGGAACTACCGGCAGTGCAGGCAGTGCACTGCACTGGGGCCCGCCTCTGTCCAGGGGCCCAAGCATGTAATGAGTCAAACTGACTCATTACATGCCGCTGTGCGCTGCGGGCAACCGCTGCCCGCAGCGCACAGCCGCCCGGCGAAGAGAGGAGAGGAGAGGAGCAGCGGTACTACAGACGGGGGAAGGAGGAGGAGGGAGGCTGAGAAGGGAGCCGCAACAGCGCTTTGTTACTGGTGGAGGCGCTGCTGCTGCTGCCCCTCTGCTTCCCTATAGGCTGTCTTCCGAGAACAGCCTATAGGGAAGCAGAGGGGCAGCAGCAGCAGCGCCTCCACCAGTAACACAGCGCTGCTGCGGCTCCCTTCTCAGCCTCCCTCCTCCTCCTTCTCTCCAGCCCGGGAATCGTCTCTGACGCTGCACCGAGGAGCCTGAGCCAGCGGAGAGGGTAAGTATAATTCTTCTTTCTTTCTTTCCTTCTTTCCTTCTTTCTTTCCTTCTTTCCTTCTTTCTTGTGCCTGCCTGCCGCAATGTGTAAAAATGGGGGACTACCTGCCGCACTGTGTAAAAATGGGGGACTACCTGCCGCACTGTGTAAAAATGGGGGACTACCTGCCGCAATGTGTAAAAAGGGGGGCATACCTGCCGCAATGTGTAAAAAGGGGGGACTGCCTGCAGCAATGTGTAAAAAGGGGGGACTGCCTGCAGCAATGTGTAAAAAGGGGGGACTGCCTGCCGCAATGTGTAAAAAGGGGGGACTGCCTGCCGCAATGTGTAAAAAGGGGGGACTGCCTGCCGCAATGTGTAAAAAGGGGGAATCAGCCTGCCGCAATGTGTAAAAATGGGGGACTGCCTGCCGCTGTGTGTAAAAAGGGGTAATCTGCCCGACGCAATGTGTAAAAAGGGGAATCTGCCTGCCGTAATGTGTAAAAAAGGGGGACTGCCTGACGCTATGTGTAAAACAGGGGGACTGCCTGACGCTGTGTGTAAAAATGGGGAATCTGCCTGCTGCTATGTGTAAAAATGGGGAATCTGCCTGCCGTAATGTGTAAAAATGGGGACGCTGTCTGCCGTAATGTGTAACAAGGGCACGCTGTCTGCCGTAATGTGTAAAAATGGGGACGCTGTCTGCCGTAATGTGTAACAAGGGCACGCTGTCTGCCGTAATGTGTAACAAGGGCACGCTGTCTGCCGTAATGTGTAACAAGGGCACGCGGTCTGCCGTAATGTGTAACAAGGGCACGCTGTCTGCCGTAATGTGTAACAAGGGCACGCTGTCTGCTGTAATGTGTAAAAAGGGCACGCTGTCTGCCGTAATGTGTAACAAGGGCACGCGGTCTGCCGTTATGTGTAAAAAGGGCACGCTGTCTGCTGTAATGTGTAAAAAGAGGAATCTGTTCGCTGTAAGGTGTAAAAGGGTCTCTACCTGGTGTAGTGGTGCTACTGTGCGGCGTAATTTGAATAATGGAGACTACTGTGTTGGTATTATTTTGTGGCCACACCCCTTCCCCACGAAGCCACGCCACTATGTATTTTTGCGCGCGCCTACGGCGCGCACTGCCCCTGGGGTGGACTTGGATGGGGGGGGGGGGGGGGGGCAAAGCATTTTGTCGCACCTGGGCCCACCGCTTGCTTGTTCCGCCACTGAATAGATGAATGGTTTATGCTCATAAACCAAGTTGCACCTAGGTACAGAAAACTAGTCAAGATAACCGTGGACCCATCTGTATGTTTTGCAGTACATCCCGTGACATTTTCTATGGAAGACATAAGATGTATACTGGTTATTCCCGCCATTATACTATGTTTGTTATGCTGTATTTCTCTTGTCTCCTTCTACAACTCCCTGTTTCTCAATGGGTATCCACCTCATGTTTCCATCAACATGTTGATATATCAACCATGTTTTTGGACATGCCTTATATGGTTATAATATTCATGTACTGCTGACTATGGTTAAGTCATTTTGATCAAAATAGGAAGCTGGAATGTGGGGGTTATAAACTCCCCACAAAAATGTAAACGTATTCTAAAGTATTTAAATAAATTACACATTGATCTAATATTACTCCAGGAAACGCATCTAGTTCCTACTGAGGCTCTTAAGCTAAACATGTTAAAATGGAAACTTATTGCCTCAGCATCTCACAATTCAAAAGCCAGGGGAGTGACCATTCTGGCTCGTACACAGCTGCCTGTAGTGATATCGGATATTGTGGCAGACCCCTTAGGCTGCTATGTTTTATGTCAAATCTCATTAGGACAGACAGACTACATACAGATGGGTCCATGTTTATCTTGACCTTTAATAGGATTAACTGAGACTGGGCAGTCGGACTTAATCCCCTGCTGTAATGACTTAATCCCCTGCTGTATTGTTCTCTGTATTGTATTGCAGCTGCGAACAATAGATGAAGGGTTTATGTTAATAGATCATGTTGTGCCTTGACGCAGCAAACTAGCCAAGACAACCGTGGACCCATCTGTATGTCTTAATCAGAGTTGTATCTAGGGGACCAGGCACCCCTGGCAAAGTAAGGTACTGCCCCCCCCCCCATATTTGAAATAGGGAAGGTGCATGTGCAAATAAGGGGCATGATCTTGTGGGAAAGAGGCATGACCACACAATAGTACTCCCATTTTAAATTAACTTACACAGTACCCCTTATACACATTATGTCACACACTAGTGCACCTTACACATCATGCCCACACAGTAATCCATGTCACACTGTGGAGAAATCAGCAGTGCCTGACGCGGCCAAGGAGGGGCACTACCCAGCGATGCCATACGCAGTCAGGGGGTATAATCAAATATTGATGGCACTACCTAGTAGTGGTGATGTAGTGATATCTTAAGAATAGCATTCTAGTAGTTTATTTTGAGTTTTTTCACTATGGTGCATTGTCGTGTTGAACACTGCGCGACCCACCAGCCCAAGCACTACCACTACTAAGTGATTCCACTCCCTGGCCAAGGGTGGCACCACTAGGCAGTGCCCCCTCCTCGGCCAGTGGCATCCTGACCAATGGGTAGATAACCTCCTGTCCCCAGCACATAGAAGTAGTCTCCATCCTGCTCCCAGCACATAGAAGTAGTCTCCTTCCTGCTCCCAGCACATAGAAGTAGTCTTCATCCTGCTCCCAGCACATAGCCGTAGTCTCCATCCCGCTTCCAGCTCACAGCCTAAGTCCCCCTCCTCCTCCCAGCACACGCCCGTAATCTCCATTCCCCTCCCAGCACACGGCCATAGACCCCATCCCCCTCCCTGCACACGGCCATGGTCTCCCCCCTCCCTGCACATGGCCATGATCTCCCCCCTCCCTGCACACGGCCATGGTCTCCCCCCTCCCTGCACACGGCCATGGTCTCCCCCCTCCCTGCACAGAGTCCCCCCCCTGCATATAGTCCTCTCCCCTCCCAGCACAGAGTTTCCCCCCTGTATATAGTCTTCCCCCCTCCCTGCACAGAGTCTCCCACCCCCCTGCATATAGTCCTCTCCCCTCCCAGCACAGAGTCTCCCCCTGTATATAGTCTTCTCCCCTCCCAGCACAGAGTTCCCCCTGCATATAGTCCTATCCCCTCCCAGTACATAGTCTCCCCCCTCCCTGCATATAGGGGGTCATTCTGAGTTGATCGAAGCTGTGCTAAATTTAGCACAGCTACGATCTTCTTCCCTGACATGCGGAGGGACGCCCAGCACAGGGCTAGCCCGCCCCGCATGTCAGTCTGGGCCCCCCTCGCAGAAGTGCAAAGGCATCGCACAGCGGTGATACCTTTGCACTTCAAGAGTAGCTCCCGGCCAGCGCAACTTTAGCGTGCTGGCCGGGAGCTACTCATCGCTCCCCTGCCCACGGCGACTGCGTGTGACATCACGCAGCGGCCCGCCCCCAGTTCGGTCCGGCCACGCCTGCTTTGGCCGGACCAAACCCACGAAACGGTGGCCAAACGTCGCCGTTCTGCCCCCTCCCGCTCAGCGATCACCTCTGCCTGTCAATCAGGCAGAGGCAATCGTATCCCTGCTATGGCCTTCGGCTGTCTGGCATGTGCCAGCGCACTATGGCGCCGGCGCAGTAGGGACCCGTTTGCTCTGCTGCATTAAAACACAGCGAGCGGGTCAGAATGACCCTCATAGTCCTTCCCCCCTCAAAGCACATATCAATTAATAGGGTAGCAGTACCTAGTGTGATGAGCTGCGCATCGCCTGGGCTGGAGGATTGCACAGTAGGCAGGAACACCACACTTCGGCACCGCACCACACTTCGTGAAGAAAGTGAAAGTAAACTACAGCTTCCAGCAACCCTTATTGCCAGGAGCTCCCGACAGCAAGGGCTGCTGGGAACTGTAGTTTACTTTCATGTTCTTCACTAAGGCATTGAGGAGCCAAACACTGGCGCCTGTTCCTGCCTAATGTGAGATCCTCCAGCCCAGGCAATGCCACTACTAAGTGATTCCACCCATTGGCCAAGGGTGGCACTGCCGGGCTGGCGCCCCTGGCGAGTGCCATTCTGGCCAATGGGCAGAGATACGCCCCTGGTCTTAATGTATATGCAACTAAAGTGTATTTGAAATCGTTCTTTTTAAAGATTATTTCCTTACTTACACCACATTCTCATTTACCTATTTTACTGTGTGGTATGAAATACCTACTATCAAAATCCAGAGGGTCAAAATCTAGACAGCAATTGACCAACGGTCAAAATCCCGACATGGACAAAATCCCGACACTTAAAATGTTGACAGGTCAAAAAGCCGTCACAAGTTTTTCATTTTTTTGTGTATGTATGTCGACATGAACACCATATAAGTGTACCGCGTCCCCTCGCATGGCGAGCGGCTTCGGGCACACTATTATATTCCCCCTCCAGATCCACTGGGATAGTAAAGTATGAACAAGTCGGTTTCAATGAAAAAAAATAAAAAACTCATGTCGATTTTTTTGACCTGTCAACATTACAAATGTCTGTATTTTGACCATGTCGGGATTTTGACCGTCGGTAAATTGCTGTCGGTATTTTGACTGTCGGGATTTTGATTGTCGGTAAATTGACTGCATCCCTCAAACACCTCTCTTTCAGTAAATGTTTCACTGAATCCTATTGAGTTAATTTTTGCAAATTTCGATGTTTGGAAAATACCAGCATCAAGGACACAGATATTACATGTTCTAATGATTCTGGTTACTGCAGCTAAAAAAGTAATCCTAAACTCATGGATTACTAATCACTTTCCTTCACTAAGGGAAGTTAACTCCCTCATGATGAAATATATGTTTTTTGATAGATATGAAGCAGTTATTGATCCCCGTAGTGTGAGGAGAGGTCACTTCCTCCGTACATGGGAGACCTATTTAGCAAGTAAACCGGCATCAGTGCAGTCTCAAATATATGAAATCCTTGAAACAAATAATATGCTTTCTTAACATACCTACCCTGTATATGATGTATACTATACTTTCTATCATGGGCGCCGATTCCGTGGGAGCTCCCGGGCCCAAGCACCCACGGAAAATATAAACCACCCACTAGGTACGTCCAGCAACGACCGGCTAGCGATGTGACATCACCACGCTCCCTCCCGGCCACCCTGCGCTGCCCTCCTGCCTGCGGCCCGAAGACACACACGCAGAACAGTTCTGCGGCAGTGCAACTGAGGGAGCCATAAATCAATAAGAGCAATTCCTGGAATAACTGGATCAGCGGCCCACATAACAGTAGGAAATTCCCACTGGGGATGTACACCTGGCTGGCATTACTGAGGTGAGGATGACCTCCATCAGCCATTCATTCATTGGCAAAAAATAATAATAAAGATATAGATATAGATTTATGTAGTATTAGTGTAATTGGCGCCTTGGGGTTGTTATAACACTCCTATTTTTGTGACAGAATGAGCTAATGTCAAATAAAATCTTGTTTAGGAAAACAAATAATATGTTCCAATACGCACCATTTATTAAAATTTATAAAAGATCATCTAATATTGTATTGATATAACTGTCCATAAAACATTTTAACCACCACTAACATCCAGTGGTGGTCCACATAAGAGCAGATGTACAAGTATTTATTTTGCGAAATCCTCCTTCAAGGATTGTAAGTTGGAGGTCAGATCACAACAAATTTGATAACCCAGCGTGTTTTGTCTCTCACAGAGACTTCATCAGGGGTACATCTAAAACATTAGAACATAATTTTAATAACATACAGTATGCACACAGGTTTACACAATTTTTAACCACAAGTTATGATACAAATAAAAATTGAAATAAAAATTGGAACACAACTGTTAGGTTAATGGAACACAATGTAAAGATAACATAGCCCTTTGCATAGAGTAATGTGTAGGCACATACCTTATTTGAGTAATTAGTCTCAAACAATCAATGGATTAATTTGCTCTGGGATATTAAGATCGGTAAAAATTGGATCATCCACTATGAGTACATAGCCAATAATGCCTATTAAAAAGACAGTCTTATTTGCACATATTTTTTATAAAAAAATGGTGCCATCAAACTCAGCTGAGGGCCAATCAATCAGTATACGTAACAGCACATACCTGGCCAATCAGGAGGGATAAAAGTGTGGAAATTATAGAATAAAAAACCCACTGGAGATTCATATAATTCACAACCTAAAGGATTTATTAATGCATGTAGTCAGTATCAGCTCTAAGGCAATAAGTATGTACGGGGAGAGGGGAAGATCAATTACTATTAACTATAATACAGATCCAATTTCAGAAGGGACCAAGTTAACCAATAATGAACAGTGTCTTTTTTTATTATTTAAAAATAAATATTACTTATTGGTTCACAAACTTTATACAAAAGATGGTGCTTCTATAAAACTTTCATAAAGCCACTTAATATTTAACAAGGGCACATACCTGAGCAATCTTAAAAATCGGCATGCGATACTCAAAGACTCAAAATCAGTATTAGCACTCAATGGTTTTGTACCTAAAGGGTTCATTATTAAGTAAAATTAGTATAATCAGTGTCAGACATCTGTCATAAAATATATACAAATAGGAAAACCCAAAGTTTTTTTAAATTTATATGCAGATAAGTATATATAACATGCAGGGGCCAAAGCTAGATGTTTAGTATCATAGTTATCAGTGCCGGATTAAGCCTTGGGGGTGCCCGGGGCACTTTAGACAAGGGGAGACTAGTGGAGGGGGGGGGATGTATTATAGATTGTGCATAACTCCCAAGATGACCCATTCTAGGGGTCTTTCAAGGACTTCCCTCTTAATATATGATTGTAGTCACCTGTGTTGAACTATTTCATTGATAATAAGGATGTTTCAACACAGGTGATTGCAATCATAACTTAAGAAAGAAGTCCAGGTAGAGAGCATTTTGTCCCTACTGAAATGGGTCATGTTGGGATGTATGGATTGTTTATATTAAATTTAACCCAATGGTGTATATTAGATTTAAACTAACAGTTTAATAATGCCTGGGTACTGTTTACAGCGCCACCTAATTGAAAGACAACTATTTTATAAAATGTTCTTGTAGTGGAACAAAAGACAACTTAAACAACCTTAAAATACACATAGAAAAATAAAACCTATTGTTTATATTGTCACATGCAAAAATAGCAGCAGCCTCTGTACTATTTACACACTGGGATAGGACTCAGGACGACTCTGTGTGTGTTTCTCTAGACTCTCATTAGATAACAAGTTACACAGGACTCAGACACCACAGTGATCCCACCCTGTGTCACTTGCAGCTACAGATGGGTCCATGTTTATCTTGACCTTTAATAGGATTAACTGAGACTGGGCAGTCGGACTTAATCCCCTGCTGCATTGTTCTCTGTATTGTATTGCAGCTGAGAACAATAGATGAAGGGTTTATGTTAATAAACCATGTTGTGCCTAGGTGCAGCAAACTAGCCAAGATAACCCTGGACCTATCTGTATCTCCACCCTCCTCTCTCTCCTATGGTTGGGAAGCGCCATCATTAGTTCATAAAATCTGATACTGCTGTTGCTTACATTCTGGCTGTCTGGATCTGCTGCTGCATAAGAGGGAGTGATGCCAGTGTGCTCTGGCCGGGGAGGCCCCCTGGCAGAAGGGGGCCCAGGGTACAGTATGCCCTGCATCCCCCTCTTAATCTGGCTATGATAGTTATGTATTAGTGCAACCCTGTTTTCAAAAATGCTTAATGCCTTTTTGAGAGAACTTATAGTCATTATATGGTTCTAATAAGACGACTAAAATCATCAAATTGTTATAATGGAAGATATGTGCAATCACTGGTAAGGGAAAACACGTTAGAACCAGATAGATGTAGAAAAGAGTTCACATATTTAATATATTTTACAGTGTCCTTCAACAAATGGGGCTAGATAATCAAATAGAGTGGAACACTGTGAATAAAAACAAATGCAAAAAAATGCTACCTAAAGAAACTTACCAATAGTGTGGTGTGCTGTGTATCCCAGTATCACATATACTGGAGTGGGGTCATTGCACTGCCTTATATTGTGATGGAGGGAGTGGCATCACTTCCTCCCTAATTAAATCAATATGTAACGAGTATAGGGATTTACTCCCCACAGATGGACTAATTATACCTCGTATGCTTTAATATACAAGGGCTTATGTGTAAAGTAGGATCAATTTAATAGACAAGGGCTTATGTGAATAAAGTAGGATCAATAACCATAAAAATATATAAAGTGTTGGTAATCACTAATTGATAACAAATGCCCCAAACATAATTGTGACTGTGGACCCTGTAATAATGTAATAACCAATGTGTTTACATTTCCTGAATTAGGTCCAATAGTCATAATGGAACAGAGGAAAGTTAAATCTGTGTTAAATCTATGTAACAAGGTGTATAAATAAATGAATAAATAGCCCATAAAATAAAAATTATTAATATGTTCTATCACTGTAAAAGAAAGGTAGCTGTAACCTGTCTTACATCAGAAAAACAAAGCGATGCATAAAGATAATAAGACAAAAACATCTATGTAACATAAAAAATAAGATCCAGCTAGATCCTAGATTGTTTGGGCTAGATATCGAAGAGACACACTCCCTGGTTTTATACCGATACGTTTTATGCTTAACTAACCTGGCAAAGGTGTTAATAGCCTGAAAATGGTCCTCCCCTGAGGTGCCCAATATCTCCCACTGGAGGGCTTTGGTTAATGAGATTTCTGGCCATGAAAAGGTGATGTTTAAATCCAGAGGCACGTTGGCTAGTTACTATGGGAAATGGGATAGATGGAATATGTCGATTTTTGGAATGGGATTGATGCGCTAGGGAGGTGGTTACATGTTAGTGCTACGGATTCTGGAGACATATTACTCTTGTAGTAGTTTGGATCATGTCTCCTGTTTATGCCTTTGGCATGTTCCCATTGAGATGTGAATTTTTTTTTCTTCTTTTACCCATGTCTACTGATACACCGCATTTCCCTAATTTTACGATGCTTTGATTGTGCTGCTACATACGCTGTTGTCTATATATACATGATGTACTCTTATGTGTTCTATGCAATTTTCTTCCATTTCTTTTTTTGATGTTTAGTTGTTGTTCTTTCTTTGCATGTTTATGAAATAACAAAACTTTTCAATAAAAACGTCCTGAATAAAAAAAGAAGAAAAAAAAGATCCAGAACCACAGCCTTCCTCGTCATTTTCAAGACTGCCACATTTCAAAGACCTTTCTTTTACCGTGATAGAACATATTAAGGAAGATTTTAGGGGCGGTGATAGGAATGCCTTTTTAGCCAGTAGGGAATCACTTGTATATATACGCTTGACACACTTATTCCAAGGGGACTTAATGAGAGCATAGATATGGTAGCATTTCTATAATGGGTATTGGTGCCACTCATAGATAGCTCAGTTAATTTTTGTCTCTATAGACACCCTCCCCCCACCTCCCCCCCTCTATATTTTTTTTTATTTTTTATCATTACCATTCTTTTTGTATATGTCTCTTTCTTCCGGTATTTTTTCTTTGAATGTCATCCATGGGTATTGTTAGATAACAATGTCCGATTTTGAAGTCTGTGGTTAATACTCCTCGATCATTTAATTTATGTTTATACTGATCTATTGTGAAGATGGGGTTAAATAATCAGATTGGTGTGCTGGCATATAGATTCACATGTATAGTATGATTTACATATTAATTATATTAAAATAGTATTCTATGTTTACATTCTAATTTGTACTTCTTGTTCATCGATTGAAGGGTTGACAGTTTAATATTTAGAAACATTTCCAAATAATTTTTCTTTTATGGGTTATTTACTCATTTATTTATACACCTTGTTACACAGATTTAACTTTCCTCTGTTCCATTATGAATATTGGACCTAATTCAGGAAATGTAAACACATTGGTTATTACATTATTACAGGGTCCACAGTCACAATTATGTTTGGGGCATTTGTTATCAATTAGTGATTACCAACACTTTATATATTTTTATGGTTATTGATCCTACTTTATTCACATAAGCCCTTGTCTATTAAATTGATCCTACTTTACACATAAGCCCTTGTATATTAAAGCATACGAGGTATAATTAGTCCATCTGTGGGGAGTAAATCCCTATACTCGTTACATATTGATTTAATTAGGGAGGAAGTGATGCCACTCCCTCCATCACAATATAAGACAGTGCAATGACCCCACTCCAGTATATGTGATCCTGGGATACACAGCACACCACACTATTGGTAAGTTTCTTTAGGTAGCATTTTTTTGCATTTGTTTTTATTCACAGTGTTCCACTCTATTTGATTATCTAGCCCCATTTGTTGAAGGACACTGTAAAATATGTTAACTATGTGAACTCTTTTCTACATCTATCTGGTTCTAATGTGTTTTCCCTTACCAGTGATTGCACATATCTTTCATTATAACAATTTGATGATTTTAGTCCCCTTATTAGAACCATATGGTGACTATAAGTTCTCTCAAAAAGGCATTAAGCATTTTTGAAAACAGGGTTGCACTAATACATAACTATGATACTAAACATCTAGCTTTGGTCCCTGCATGTTATATATACTTATCTGCATATAAATACAAAAACCTATTTGTATATATTTTATGACAGGTGTCTGACACTTATTATACTAATTTTACTTAATAATGGACCCTTTAGGTACAAAACCATTGAGTGCTACTACTGATTTTGAGTCTTTGAGTATCACATGCCGATTTTTAAGATTGCTCAGGTATGTGCCCTTGTTAAATATTAAGTGGCTTTATGAAAGTTTTATAGAAGCACCATCTTTTGTCTGAAGTTTGTGTTAGGGTCTCCTGCTCTGTGCTGCCACGTCGTCATGGCAACCGGGAGACAAGTGCTAGCGGAGTAACCTGAGCGTAGCTGATACTCCGGTTCGGGTCTTTTGCTGTGCAGTGGTTACAGGCTCTGTGCACGGCAGGGGATCCGGTGCTGGTTTTTGTGCTCACAGTCTGTGAGGTCTGAGTGGGGTGTGGACAGCACCTGCTATATAAACCCTCTTCTCAGGTTAGGCAGATGCTGCTGAATCTTTGTTGGTTAGTCAGTTCCTGAAAGCTAGCTAGTACTGTGTAAACTTTGTATTTGTTTGTTGCTTACTGCAAATAGGCCTTGGGATTTGGTATTACACTCTGCCAATCCAGACCTAGCAGTAAGACTGGAGTCAGTCGTTTAACCTGCTGGGGTTCTTTTGCTACTCTGTGAACCTAGCAAGTTTGCGGCTGTATTCTCAGACTTGCCTGCCAAAATCCTCTCTCACTGTGCAAGGTGTTCAGGTGTCAGTTTAGTGGCAGTAAACTGAACCAGTGCACTGCAAGTGAGGACTAGGACTGTGGAGACTCTCCTTGTGTCTATTATTCCATCTCTGACCAAGGAGTTTACTGCCACACCCGTTGGTAACCCTTTAGGGTTTTGCTGTTGCCCTTAGCAACAGCAATTCGGGTTCTATACGTATTAAATCACTACATCTCGCTTCTTTCCATCTGAGCATTCCTAATACTAGGGAGACACCCAGTTTCTTAGCCTTTGGGCTTCTCTGTTCACTTTGTGTTTATTTTGTTACCCTATCACCTTCTGTGTATGTAATGTTATATTCCCCAGTCTGTCTGTGAGTTCATTTGTTTTGCATCCCTCACCGTTTAGACACCAGTACATTCCTGCTGGCACTGGTGTGCATAACATATTCAGCAGCCAAATACTCCTGTTGAAATTTTGTGGGAATATGGAGCATACCCCTCAAAATACTTTGCAACAGGTGGTCGATCAGGTGCAGGTCCTGACTCGACAATTTAATGATTTGTCCATTAAAATGCACACCTCACAGGCCGCTGGCGGAGCTCCCGCAGCAGCAGTACCTTCAGGGGTTAAGGTGCCGAAAGTAAATCTCCCGGATCGTTTTTCTGGAGATCGCTCGCAGTTCTTTTGTTTCAAGGAGAGCTGCAAGCTATATTTCCAGCTTAGGCCTCAGTCTTCTGGGTCGGAGATTCAGCGGGTGGGCATAGTGATTTCCTTGCTACAAGGAGACCCACAGGTCTGGGCATATGGGTTGCAGCCTGACTGTCCGTCGCTTAAAAGTGTTGATGCTTTTTTTACGGGCACTGGGCATGTTGTATGATGACCCTGACAAGACGGCCTCAGCCGAGGCTCAGATTTCGATCCTTAAGCAAGGGCGAAGGCCAGTTGAGGTTTATTGTACGGAGTTTCGGAGGTTGGCCCATGATACCCAGTGGAATGACCCAGCCCTGAGACACCAGTACCGAAGAGGTCTTTCTAACCAGTTAAAAGACCAACTGGTACAATATCCCTTGCCTGATAGCTTGGATCAGCTCATGCAGTTATCCATTCGGGTGGATAGACGGCTGAGAGAGCGCAGGCTTGAAAGGGAGACCGAGGTTTACTTCTTTCCCAAGGGAACCTCAGACTCTGAGGAATTTTCCGAGGAGCCTATGCAGATTGGGGCTACCCGCCTCTCCTCGCGTGAGAAGACGCGGAGGAGACAGCAGGGGTTATGTTTGTACTGTGGGAATAAAGGTCATGTGGTAGTATCATGCCCAGAAAAGCCGGAAAACTTCAGGGCCTGAGGGTGATGGGAAATATCCTGTCAGGCCAGAAGTCAGAATTTCCCAAGAAGACTTTTATCATTCCGGTGACCTTGAAGATCCTCGGTCAAACTGTCAAGACTGAGGCCTTTGTGGACAGTGGGGCCGACGGGGTTTTTATGGACCGCCAATTCGCCCTGAAACACTCTGTTCCCTTAGTACCCTTGGCATCGGAAAATGAGATTTGTGGGTTAAACGGGGAACCATTATCCCAGGGTAAAATTACCTCTTGCACTAGCCAGATTTCTTTGTTTATTGGAGCCACACACTCTGAAAAATTGTCCTTTTATGTGACTGTCTGTACTTTTGCTCCATTGGTGTTGGGGTTACCCTGGTTAAGGGCCCACAATCCTCAATTTGACTGGGTCTCTGGGGAGATTCTTAGTTGGGGTACTGATTGTTTCAGGAGTTGCTTGAGCCTTCCAGTCAGGCTTTCGCAGCTAAGTTTGCCAGGATGTTATGCAGATTTTGCGGACGTGTTCTCCAAAAGAGTTGCAGAGGTACTACCTCCCCATCGCCCCTATGACTGTGCCATTGATTTGTTGCCGAATGCTAAGCTTCCCAAGAGCAGGTTGTACTCCCTGTCACGTCCTGAGACTCAGGCTATGGCAGAGAACATTCAGGAGAACTTGGCTAAGGGATTTATCAGACCTTCACAGTCTCCAGTTGGGTCGGGGTTCTTCTTCGTGGGTAAAAAGGACGGTTCGTTGCGACCCTGCATCGACTTCAGGGAATTGAACCGTATCACGATTAAAAACTCATACCCACTGCCTCTCATTTCGGTCTTGTTTGACCAGCTTCGTACTGCCACCATTTTTTCTAAGATTGACCTACGCGGTGCGTACAATCTAATCCGAATAAGAGAGGGGGATGAATGGAAGACTGCCTTTAATACCCACTCAGGGCATTATGAATATTTGGTGATGCCTTTTGGGCTCTGTAATGCCCCGGCAGTCTTCCAGGACTTCATGAACGATGTTCTCAGGGAATATTTGGATAGATTCTTAGTTGTATACTTAGATGACATCCTAATCTTCTCCCATTCCCTGGAGGAACATCGGAAGCATGTACGCTTAGTCCTCCAGAAACTCAGAGACCACCGGCTTGGGGCGAAGCTGGAGAAGTGCGAATTTGAAGTTCAGCAAATCGCATTTCTAGGATATATTATCTCCCCAGAAGGTTTCCAAATGGAGGGTTCCAAGGTACAGGCAGTCCTGGATTGGGTGCAGCCCACTAGTTTGAAGGCGCTTCAGCGTTTTCTGGGCTTTGCGAATTTTTATAGACGATTTATCGCTGGATTTTCGTCTATAGTGGCGCCCTTGGTGGCACTCACTAAGAAAGGGGCGGATGTTGCTCACTGGTCTTGTGAGGCCAAAGCGGCTTTTGCCCGTCTCAAAAGGGCATTTGTCTCGGCCAAGGTGCTGCGACACCCAGATCCAGAGCGTCCTTTTGTGGTGGAGGTGGATGCCTCTGAGATGGGTATTGGGGCAGTGCTCTCTCAGATGGGGGTGTCTGATAATCGCCTTCATCCCTGTGCTTACTTTTCCCGTAAATTTTCGCCTGCCGAGATGAATTATGATGTGGGTAACCGGGAATTGTTGGCTATTAAGGATGCACTCGAGGAGTGGAGACACTGGCTTGAGGGGGCTAAGTTTGTGGTCTCAATTCTCACCGACCATAAGAATTTGGCATATTTAGAGTCAGCGAAGCGCCTCAATGCCAGGCAGGCACGATGGGCTTTGTTTTTTGCTCGCTTTAATTTTTTGATAACATATCGCCCTGGGTCAAAAAACATCAAGGCTGATGCGCTCTCGCGGAGTTTTGCTCCAATCCAGGAGACCACCGAGGAGCCATTGCCTATTGTGTCCCCATCATGTATTAAAGTGGGCATTACCCAGGACCTCTTGTCATTAGTCCTTAGAGCACAGGAGCAGGCTCCTCCAGACCTTCCGGTAGGTCTTTTGTTTGTGCCTCCTAGGTTAAGACAGCGAGTGTTCCTGGAATTCCATGCCAAGAAGTCGGCAGGTCACCCGGGTATTGCCAGAACTCGGGAGTTGCTATCTAGGGCGGTGTGGTGGCCCTCGGTGGCTAGGGATGTGGATCAGTGGGTTCGGGCATGTGACATCTGTGCCCGAAATAAGACTCCTAGAGGGGTTCCTGTTGGCCCATTACATCCACTCTCTATTCCATCTAAGCCATGGACCCACATTTCAATGGATTTTGTGGTGGACTTGCCCAAATCCTCGGGATGACAGCCATCTGGGTTGTCGTTGACAGGTTTTCGAAGATGGCGCACTTCGTTCCATTGGTTGGGCTGCCATCGGCCAGACGCCTGTCTGAATTATTTATGCTGCATGTTGTGCGCCTCCACGGGTTGCCACTTGATGTGGTCTCTGACCGCGGATCCCAGTTTGTGGCCAAATTCTGGAGGGCATTTTGTTCCGATCCGCAGTCTAATGGGCAGACTGAAAGGGTGAACCAGTCCTTGGAGCAGTTCCTCAGGTGTTATGTCTCCAAGTGTCAGACTGACTGGGTTGCTCATCTGTCCATGGCGGAGTTTGCCTATAACAACGCGGCTCACTCTGCTACAGGGATCTCTCCCTTCCTTTGTGTGTATGGCCATCATCCTAAGGCCAATTCTTTTGACCCCCTGGACTCCACGCCTGGTGGTTCCTCTGTGGTTTCGGTCCTTAGAGGTATTTGGAGGAAAGTGAAGAAAGCCCTTGTGTCTGTGTCATTAGTGACCAAAAGGGTTTTTGATAAGCGGAAAAGACCCTGCAGCTTCAAATTAGGAGACTTCGTCTGGTTGTCTACCAAGAATTTGAAGTTGAGACAGCCATCTCATAAGTTAGGCCCCAGGTTCATCGGTCCTTATAAGATCACTAGGGTTATCAATCCGGTGGCATTTCAGTTAGATCTACCCCGTTCTTTGGGTATCAATAAAACATTTCATTGTTCCCTTTTAAAACGGGCGATTAGTAATTCTTCTTCCAGTGGAAGACCTTCCCCTCTTCTGATACGTGGCCAGAGAGAGTTTGTTGTTGAAAGGATTCTTGACTCCAAGATGGTTCGGGATCGGCTGTCATTTTTGGTGCACTGGAAGGGGTATGGCCCGGAGGAGCGGTCGTGGGTGCGCAGTTGTGATCTTCATGCCCCCAGACTGTTACGCTCTTTCTTCTCGCAGTTCCCCGATAAACCCGGTGGTAGGGGTTCTTTGACCCCTCGTCAGAGGGGGGGTACTGTTAGGGTCTCCTGCTCTGTGCTGCCACGTCGTCATGGCAACCGGGAGACAAGTGCTAGCGGAGTAACCTGAGCGTAGCTGATACTCCGGTTCGGGTCTTTTGCTGTGCAGTGGTTACAGGCTCTGTGCACGGCAGGGGATCCGGTGCTGGTTTTTGTGCTCACAGTCTGTGAGGTCTGAGTGGGGCGTGGACAGCACCTGCTATATAAACCCTCTTCTCAGGTTAGGCAGATGCTGCTGAATCTTTGTTGGTTAGTCAGTTCCTGAAAGCTAGCTAGTACTGTGTAAACTTTGTATTTGTTTGTTGCTTACTGCAAATAGGCCTTGGGATTTGGTATTACACTCTGCCAATCCAGACCTAGCAGTAAGACTGGAGTCAGTCGTTTAACCTGCTGGGGTTCTTTTGCTACTCTGTGAACCTAGCAAGTTTGCGGCTGTATTCTCAGACTTGCCTGCCAAAATCCTTTCTCACTGTGCAAGGTGTTCAGGTGTCAGTTTAGTGGCAGTAAGCTGAACCAGTGCACTGCAAGTGAGGACTAGGATTGTGGAGACTCTCTTTGTGTCTATTATTCCATCTCTGACCAAGGAGTTTACTGCCACACCCGTTGGTAACCCTTTAGGGTTTTGCTGTTGCCCTTAGCAACAGCATTTCGGGTTCTCTACGTATTAAATCACTACATCTCGCTTCTTTCCATCTGAGCATTCCTAATACTAGGGAGACACACAGTTTCTTAGCCTTTGGGCTTCTCTGTTCACTTTGTGTTTATTTTGTTACCCTATCACCTTCTGTGTATGTAATGTTATATTCCCCAGTCTGTCTGTGAGTTCATTTGTTTTGCATCCCTCACCGTTCAGACACCAGTACATTCCTGCTGGCACTGGTGTGCATAACAGTTTGTGAACCAATAAGTAATATTTATTTTTAAATAATAAAAAAAAGACACTGTTCATTATTGGTTAACTTGGTCCCTTCTGATATTGGATCTCTATTATAGTTAATAGCAATTGATCTTCCCCTCTCCCCGTACATACTTATTACCTTAGAGCTGATACTGACTACATGCATTAATAAATCCTATACTGTAGGTTGTGAATTATATGAATCTCCAGTGGGTTTTTGATTCTATAATTTCCACACTTTTATCCCTCCTGATTGGCCAGGTATGTGCTGTTACGTATACTGATTGATTGGCTCTCAGCTGAGTTTGATGGCACCATTTTTTTTTTTAAATATGTGCAAATAAGACTGTCTTTTTAAAAGGCATTATTGGTTATGTACTCATAGTGGATGATCCACTTTTTACCGATGTTAATATCCCAGAGCAAATTAATCCATTGATTGTTTGAGACTAATTACTCGAATAAGGTATGTGCCTACATATTACTCTATGCAAATGGCTATGTTATCTTCACATTGTGTTCCATTAACCTAACAGTGGTGTTCCAATTTTTATTTGTAGCATAACTTGTGGTTAAAAATTGTGTAAACCTGTGAGCATATGTTCTTAAAATGATGTTCTAATGTTTTAGATGTACCCCTGATGAAGTCTCTGTGAGAGACTAAACACGCTGGGTTATCAAATTTGTTGTGATCTGACCTCCAATTGACAATCCTTGAAGAAGGATTTCGCAAAATAAATACTTGTACATCTGCTCTTATGTGGACCACCACTGGATGTTAGTGGTGGTTAAAATGTTTTATGGACAGTTATATCAATACAGTATTAGATGATCTTTTATAAATTTTAATAAATGGTGCGTATTGGAACATATTACTTGTTTTCCTAAACAAGATTTTATTTGACATTAGGTCATTCTGTCACAAAAATAGGAGTGTTATAACAACCCCAAGGCGCCAATTACACTAATACTAGATATTTGTTTTTTGGTTCCTCATAACAGGGAACCTAGTGTAATAAGGCAGCCGATCCTAATTATTGAATGTGACCTCTACCCTATTACTCCATTTTCAATCAGTGCAGAAAATAAGATTTTACTCACCGGTAAATCTATTTCTCGTAGTCCGTAGTGGATGCTGGGACTCCGTAAGGACCATGGGGATTAGCGGCTCCGCAGGAGACTGGGCACAACTAAAGAAAGCTTTAGGACTACCTGGTGTGCACTGGCTCCTCCCACTAAGACCCTCCTCCAGACCTCAGTTAGATACTGTGCCCGGAAGAGCTGACACAATTAGGAAGGATTTTGAATCCCGGGTAAGACTCATACCAGCCACACCAATCACACCGTATAACTCGTGATACTATACCCAGTTAACAGTATGAAATATAACTGAGCCTCTCAACAGATGGCTCAACAATAACCCATTAGTTAGGCAATAACTATAAACAAGTATTGCAGACAATCCGCACTTGGGATGGGCGCCCAGCATCCACTATGGACTACGAGAAATAGAATTACCGGTGAGTAAAATCTTATTTTCTCTGACGTCCTAAGTGGATGCTGGGACTCCGTAAGGACCATGGGGATTATACCAAAGCTCCCAAACGGGCGGGAGAGTGCGGATGACTCTGCAGCACCGAATGAGCAAACTTTAGGTCCTCCTCAGCCAGGGTATCAAACTTGTAGACTGTTGCAAAAATGTTTGAACCCGACCAAGTAACAGCTCGGCAAAGTTGTAAAGCCGAGACCCCTCGGGCAGCCGCCCAAGAAGAGCCCACTTTCCTTGTGGAATGGGCTTTTACAGATTTAGGGTGCGGCAGTCCAGCCGCAGCATGTGCAAGTTGAATCGTGCTACAGATCCAGCGAGCAATAGTCTGCTTAGAAGCAGGAGCACCCAGCTTGTTGGGTGCATACAGGATAAATAGCGAGTCAGTTTTCCTGACTCCAGCCGTCCTGGAAACATATACTTTTCAGGGCCCTGACTACGTCCAGTAACTTGGAATCCTCCAAGTCCCAAGTAGCCGCAGGCACCACAATAGGTTGGTTCAATGAAAAACTGATACCACCTTAGGAAGGAATTGGGAACGAGTCCTCAATTCCGCCTTATCCATATAAAATACAGAAAAGGGCTTTTGTATGACAAAGCCGCCAATTCTGATACATGCCTGGCCGACGCCAAGGCCCACAGCATGACCACTTTCCACGTGAGGTATTGTAGCTCCACGGATTAAGTGGCTCAACCCAATGCGACTTCAGGAAATCCAACACCACGTTGAGATCCCACGGTGCCACTTGAGGCACAAACGGGGGCTGACTATGCAGCACTCCCTTAACAAAAGTCCGAACTTCAGGCGGTGAAGCCAGTTCTATTTTGGAAGAAAATTGATAGAGCCGAAATCTGGACCTTCATGGAACCCAATTTTAGGCCCATAGTCACCTCTGACTGTAGGAAGTGCAGAAATCGACCTAGCTGAAATTTCTCCTTTGGGGCCTTCCTGGCCTCACAGCACGCAACATATTTCCACCATATGCGGTGATAATGGTTTGCGTTCACTTCTTTCCTAGCTTTAAATAGCGTAGGGATAACTTCCTCCGGAATGCCCTTTTCCTTCAGGATCCGGCGTTCAACCGCCATGCCGTCAAACGCAGCCGCGGTACGTCTTGGAACAGACAGGCCCCCTGCAGCAGCAGGTCCTGTCTGAGCGGCAGAGGCCATGGGTCCTCTGAGATAATTTCTTGGAGTTCTGGTTACCAAGCTCTTCTTGGCCAACCCGGAACAATGAGTATAGTTCTTACTCCTCTCCTTCTTATTATTCTTATTACCCTGGGTAAGAGAGGCAGAGAAGGGAACACATACACTGACTGGTACACCCACGGTGTTACCAGAGCGTCCACAGCTATCGCCTGAGGGTCTCTTGACCTGGCGCAATATCTTTGTAGCTTTTTGTTGAGGCAGGACGCCATCATGTCCACCTGTGGCCTTTCCCAACGTTGTACAATCATTTGGAAGACTTCTGGATGAAGTCCCCACTCTCCCGGGTGGAGGTCGTGTCTTCTGAGAAAGTCTGCTTCTCAGTTGTCCACTCCGGGAATGAACACTGCTGACAGTGCTAACACATGATTTTCCGCCCATCGGAGAATCCTTGTGGCTTCTGCCATCGCCACCCTGCTTCTTGTGCCGCCCTGTCGGTTTACATGAGCGACCGCCGTGATGTTGTCTGACTGGATCAGCACCGGACGGTGTTGAAGCAGGGGCCTGGCCTGACTTAGGGCATTGTAGATGGCCCTTAGTTCCAGAATATTTATGTGTAGGGAAGTCTCCTGACTTTTCCATAGCCTTGGAAGTTTCTTCCCTGTGTGACTGCCCCCCAGCCTCGAAGGCTGGCATCCGTGGTCACCAGGACTCAGTCCTGTATGCCGAATCTGCGGCCCCCTAGAAGATGAGCACTCTGCAGCCACCACAACAGCGACACCCTGGCCCTTGGAGACAGGGTTATCCGCCGATGCATCTGAAGATGCGACCCGGACCATTTGTCCAACAGATCCCACTGGAAAATCCCTGCATGGGACCTGCCGAATGGAATTTCTTCGTAAGAAGCTACCATCTTTCCCAGGGCTCGCGTGCATTGATGCACCGACAGCTGTATTTGTATTAGGAGGTCTCTGTCTAGATACGACAACTCCTTGGACTTCTCCTCCGGGAGAAACCCTTTTTATCCTGTTCTGTGTCCAGAACCATACCCAGGAACAGTAGACGCGTCGTAGGAACCAGCTGCGACTTTGGAATATTCAGAATCCAGCCGTGCTGTTGTAGCACTTCCCGAGATAGTGCTACTCCGACGAACAACTGCTCCCTGGACCTCGCCTTTATAAGGAGATCGTCCAAGTACGGGATATTTCGGCCATTACCTTGGTAAATACCTCGGTGCCGGGGACAGACCAACGGCAACGTCTGGAATTGGTAATGACAATCCTGTACCACAATTTTGAGGTACTCCTGGTGAAGAGGGTAAATAGGGACATGCAGGTAAGCATCCTTGATGTCCAGTGATACCATGAAATTCTCCAGGCTTGCAATAATCGCCCTGAGCGATTCCAATTTTTAACTTGAACCTTCGTATATAAGTGTTCAAGGCTTTCAATTTTAGAATGGGTCTCACCGAACCGTCTGGTTTTGGTACCACAACATTTAGGAATACTAACCCCGGCCTTGTTGAAGGAGGGGTACCTTGATTTCACCTGCTGGAAGTACAGCTTGTGAATTGCCGCCAGTACTACCTTTCTCCGAGGGCAGCAGGCAAGGCTAAGAGGTAACGGCGAGGGGGAGTCGCCTCGAACTCCAGCCTGTATCCCTGTGATACTATTTGCAGAACCTAGGGATCCACCTGTGGGCAAGCAAACTGGTCCCTGAAGTTCCCGAGACGCGCCCCTACCGCACCTGTCTCCACCTGTGGAGCCCCAGCGTCATGCGGTGGACTCAGAGGAAGCGGGGGAAGATTTTTGATCCTGGGAACTGGCTGCTGGTGCAGCTTTTTCCTTCTTCCCTTGTCTCTGTGCAGAAAGGAAGCGCCTTTGACCCGCTTGCTTTTCTGAAGCCGAAAGGACTGTACCTGAAAATACGGTGCTTTCTTAGGCTGTGAGGAAACCTGAGGTAAAAAAATTTCTTCCCAGCTGTTGCTGTGGATACGAGATCCCAGAGACCATCCCCAAACAATTCCTCACCCTTATAAGGCAGAATCTCCATGTGCCTTTTACAGGCAGCATCACCTGTCCACTGCCGGGTTTCTAATACCCTCCTGGCATAATGGACATTGCATTAATTCTGGATGCCAGCCGGCAAATATCCCTCTGTGCATCCTTCATATATAAGACGACGTCTTTAATATGCTCTATGTTAGCAAAATATTATCCCTGTCTAGGGTATTAATATTATCTGACAGGGTATCAGACCACGCTGCAGCAGCACTATTTATGCTGAGGCAATTGCAGGTCTCAGTATAGAACCTGAGTGTGTATATACAGACTTCAGGATAGCCTCCTGCTTTTTATAAGCAGGCTCCTTCAAGGTGGCCGTATCCTAAGACGGCAGTGCCACCTTTTTTGACAAACGTGTGAGCGCCTTATCCACCCTAGGGGATATCTCCCAACGTGACCTATCCTCTGGCGGGAAAGGGTACGCCATCAGTAACTTTTTAGAAATTACCAGTTTCTTATCGGGGGAACCCACGCTTCTTTACACACTTCATTCATTCATCTGATGGGGGAACAAAACACTGGCTGCTTTTTCTCCCCAAAAATAAAACCCCTTTTATGTGGTACTTGGGTTCATGTCAGAAATGCGTAACACATTTTTCATTGCCGAGATCATGTAATGGATGTTCCTAGTGGATTGTGTATATGTCTCAACCTCGTCGACACTGGAGTCAGACTCGGTGTCGACATCTGTGTCTGCCATCTGAGGTAACAGCGTTTTTTGAGCCCCTGATGGCCTTTGAGACGCCTGGGCAGGCGCGGGCTGAGAAGCCGGCTGTCCCACAGCTGTTACGTCATCCAGCCTTTTATGTAAGGAGTTGACATTGTCGGTTAATACCTTCCACCTATCCATCCACTCTGGTGTCGGCCCCACAGGGGGCGACATCCCATTTATCGGCCTCTGCTCCGCCTCCACGTAACCTTCCTCATCCAACATGTCGACACAGCCGTACCGACACACCGCACACACACAGGGAATGCTCTGACTGAGGACAGGACCCCACAAAGTCCTTTGGGGAGACAGAGAGAGAGTATGCCAGCACACACCAGAGCGCTATATAATGCAGGGATTAACACTATAACTGAGTGATTTTTCCCCCAATAGCTGCTCGTTTACATATATTGCGCCTAAATTTAGTGCCCCCCCTCTCTTTTTAACCCTTTGAGCCTGAAAACTACAGGGGAGAGCCTGGGGAGCTGTCTTCCAGCTGCACTGTGAAGAGAAAATGGCGCCAGTGTGCTGAGGGAGAAGCCCCGTCCCTTTTTCGGCGGACTTTTCTCCCGCTTTTTTATGGATTCTGGCAGGGGTAATTTATCACATATATAGCCCTGGGACTATATATTGTGATGATTTGCCAGCCAAGGTGTCTTATATTGCCCTCAGGGCGCCCCCCCCCCAGCGCCCTGCACCCATCAGTGACCGGAGTGTGAGGTGTACATGAGGAGCAATGGCGCACAGCTGCAGTGCTGTGCGCTACCTTGGTGAAGACCGAAGTCTTCTGCCGCCGATTTTCCGGACTCTTCATGCTTCTGGCTCTGTAAGGGGGACGGCGGCGCAGCTCCGGGAACGAACACCAAGGTCGGGTCCTGCGGTCGATCCCTCTGGAGCTAATGGTGTCCAGTAGCCTAAGAAGCCCAAACTACCACCTGTTAGGTAGGTTCGCTTCTTCTCCCCTTAGTCCTTCGCTGCAGTGAGTCTGTTGCCAGCAGATCTCACTGTAAAATAAAAAACCTAAATATACTTTCTTTCTAGGAGCTCAGGAGAGCCCCTAGTGTGCATCCAGCTCAGCCGGGCACAAGAATCTAACTGAGGTCTGGAGGAGGGTCTTAGTGGGAGGAGCCAGTGCACACCAGGTAGTCCTAAAGCTTTCTTTAGTTGTGCCCAGTCTCCTGCGGAGCCGCTAATCCCCATGGTCCTTACGGAGTCCCAGCATCCACTTAGGACGTCAGAGAAAGAGGGGTTTATTTTTTTATAGATAGATACTGTATCTCAGAAATTAGATTATGTATGTAATTATATATGTAATAACGGCACCAGTTATTATTTGGCAATTACAATGAGCTGAGGATCTGTTTTGTATTTGTTATTGTGTTACAATTAAACGAAGTGTAGCTTGTATGAAAGTTAATTAAATAGCATCACCGCTCTGTTTATATGGGACCGTCCTTCACAGATTTTTTTTCCAAAGGAGGACGACAACTGGCTATTGTATGAAATATATGTACATAGGTTAGGCCGCTGATGCAGATTTATATGCCTGCTATTTTTGCTGTAGTAATCCAGATTGCTGTACCCAGAAAGAATGTTTCCATATAAATAGAGCTTTGATGCTATTTAGCTAACTTGGAATTTTACTTCAAATCACGTTTAATTCTAACAAGTTGGCAAATAGAATAGGCAGGATCTATGTTGTGATTGCCAGATAATAACTGATGCAGTTACTGCGTATATGTATCTACTGCACTTGTATACTGGTTTGTACTGCGTGCCGTTAGCAGGCTGAGCACCCACCAGTAAAAACATCAATCTGCTCCTCTGTTTTCTATATGCCAAATTTTATATCGACAAACCTGTGGCTGGGCACAATGGATTCGGGTGATGTTATGCAGGCTGTGACGACACAGCCTGCGCATCATGTCGCACAGTGGTAAACGCCACAAGGTTACTATCCTAGCCCTGGTCCTACCCACGGACTCGACTAATTGCCAATATGCATTTAGTTATATGCTAGGCAATATAGTATTGTGTTATATTGTACAGTTATATTTTATAACATGTATTTTATTTGGTTATACTGTGTTCAATGTGTGTAATTATTAACAGGAATAAGTCTATGCCATGGTGTTATTTAACATGGTAAACAATTCATTGTAATGTAAGTCCCCTAGCTGTACAATCACATGTGATTAGGATGAATAGGCTAAGTAGTAAACAGCAGTGCCGTAACTAGACATTTTAGCGCTGTGTGCAAGAAACGGCATCGGCGCCCCCCCATATACAAAACAGGGTCAATGCGCGTACCAAAAATATAGGGGTGTTGCTTCATGGGGATGGGGCGTGGTCAGAGCTCCCTTTTACACAGTACATTAGGCAGAGCTCCCTTTTACACAGTACAGCAGGTATAGTCCCCTTTTACACATTACGGTAACAGTCCCCCTTTTTTTTTTACACATTACGGCAGCAGAGTCCCCCTTTTTTACACATTACGGAGGCAGAGTCCCCCTTTTTTTTTTTACACATTACGGCAGCCAGAATCCCCCTTTTTTACACATTACGGCAGCCAGAATCCCCCCTTTTTACACATACGGCAGCCAGAATCCCCTTTTTTTACACATACGGCAGCAGAGTCCCCCTTTTTTACACATTACGGAGGCAGAGTCCCCCTTTTTTTTTACACATTACGGCAGCCAGAATCCCCCTTTTTTACACATTACGGCAGCCAGAATCCCCCCTTTTTACACATACGGCAGCCAGAATCCCCTTTTTTACACATACGGCAGCCAGAGTCCCTCTTTTTTTTTTTTTACACATACGGCAACGAGTCCCCCTTTTTTTACACATAGGGCAGCCAGAGTCCCCCTTTTTTTTTTTACACATACGGCAGCCAGAGTCCCCATTTTTTTTTACACATACGGCAGCCAGAGTCCCCCCTTTTTTTTATACATACGGCAGCCAGAGTCCCCCTTTTTTTACACATACGGCAGCCAGAGTCTCCCTTTTTTTTTTACACATACGGCAGCCAGAGTCTCCCTTTTTTTTACACATTAGGCATCCAGAGTCTCCCTTTTTTTTTTTACACATTAGGCATCCAGAGTCCCCCTTTTGTTTTACACATTAGGCAGCCAGAGTCCTCTTTTTTTTTTTACACATTAGGCAGCCAGAGTTCCCCTTTTTTTTTACACATTAGGCAGACAGAGTCCACGCTTTCCCCCATTTTGCATGAGAGAGCGAGAGTGAATGAGTGAGTCAGTGTGTGTGTGTGCTCTGTCAGTCATCTGGGGGTGGTAGGCAGCATCCAGGCACAGAGCCTCTCCTGGGGTCTGAGACACATGCTGCAGTGATGCTACAAGAAGCATGAGAGCGGGTCCGGGAGCAACCTCTGACAGCACTCCACACCCCGCCAGCAGGAGACAGCCAGTGGGAGTTCACTGCTGTCTCATTATAGCTGTGACACAGCTCCCATTCTCCTGCACTCACAGCAGGACATGGGGCAGCTGTGTGCTGCTAGATGCCAGCTACAGCCACACTCCCACTCCCATGCAGAAGCGGGAGACAAGCGGCGCCGCCGGGACTGTCACTACTGACTGTCCGTATGGGCGTTGGGTAGGTGTGCTGCCAAATGGTGCGCCTTGCTCACATTTGCACTGTGGGCAAGGCACCCTCGGCACACACCTTGTTACGGCACTGGTAAACAGGTCATGTATGAGCCTGCAGGTAATCCGATCCTATACACCCCATTGTGTACAGGAGCCCAGACACCTCGTCTCCACTCCTCTGTGACCTCCTGACTGACCAGCTTGTGTGATGAATAGACAAGAGGAGTGAGCTCTTCTGGTGAGTGAGAGATCTGCACAGAAGGTCAGAGAGTAGAGGTACTTCTGGAGTGCATGCGCTGACTAGGCATTGTGGTGCCGTCAGTGGCGAGAATCCGTGGTGAAGGGCATTGTGTGAGCTGGTATTCCAGACCAGGAGACACAGAACTACTGCTGGCATGTAACATCAGGAGTCTGTAATCCTATACTACTGTGGCACTTAGTAAGTAAGATACCATCCTGGCTTGCAATTGTTAATGTTATTGTGTACTGTGTGTGTATATTTCGAATAAAGGGCATTTGCCATTTTACTAAACTTTTTACCTGAGTGATCAGAGAATTTGTATCTTCACAAATGGTGGCAAGTGGTGGGAACACTCAGTCCCGGTTTACCCTGGGTAAGGTTGCGAGAGGTGTCGGCGGAGTACACCTAAAAGCCTTGTAAACCGTTTGGCACACAGTAGTCAGGTATCTTGCTGAAAAGTTTTTGCGATAAATGTCATGGTACGTTTGGAAAGTCAGCAGTATGGAGGCAGACACAGAGGTGTACAAAAACCTCAACAAGAGATTCCTGCATATGGTCTGTAGAGCGCGCGGTATTAAGGTGACCGTAACGGATGTAAAAGAATCCCTAATTGTGAAATTGGTTCTATGGGTTCGAGAACACCCTGAGAATGAGGAGGAGGACTCTGAGGAGTCGGACGACGAGGAACAAGTGACAGAATGGTTGAAACCTGCAGCCGGGACATTCGATGCCAATAACCGCAGGGAGAGCGGAGGACCAGAGGTGGGATCCCGAGAGTTAGTACAACCCCATCTGAAAACCCTTAGAGAAGGGAAGGTTGAAGAAAAGTTTGATAGGACCCCGGAGATATTATAGGCCCATCTAGAAGTGCTGGGAGATGGCACGACACCTGAACGGATGCGGGTAATAAGGGAGGTACTGGGATTACCAGACAACAGTCCTACAGTGCGAACTCTTGCACCAGTAGCCACCATTAGACAGACTGCCCTGTCCCATCAGGATGTGCACCAGGGCAGGTGCCAGTGACTCAACATGGCGTCTGACGTTTCATATGGAGATTTGCAAACTGGGTCAGAGGATGGAGAGCTCGAGCTGTCGGCTGATGAAATCCACACTGAGATGGCGAGAACACACCAGGGATCAGGTCATGATGGACTACTCCAGGTAACCGTGGTGTCTGGGTCATCCAGAGCAGGTAAGTACAGTGAATGCTACCCTGCACTACCCTATACAAGGAAAATCCGAGGAACAGATGAGTTGTGGATCTGCTGTGCTTTTAGCTGTCCCATGTGCTATACTGGGGGAGGCTACTGAAAATGAGAAGGAAGTGGGGTATGTCATTCAGACACCCCAGGAGTAGATGCACTATGTCTTCCCATATGCAGAGGTGGAAGAGTAGATCTCTGTGAGGGCAGCAATAGGTGGTAATATCCCAACTATAAGCATGGTTAGTGCAGACAGTGCCTCACTTCAGGCTGCTCAGCATATTTGGCTGAGGGAGGCCTATTGTGTAGCGATGTTCATGGCTGCCCCAGTTATTTTAGCAGAAAAGGATGTTCAGGAAGGGCCCAGTGTATCCCCAGCTACTGTATTTTTCCCAGAAGATTCTGGAGGGTTGTTCCCATTCAGTGAACTTGATGATAAGGAGCTGCAGTCTGAATGCCAGAACCTGCCCTGTGACTCAGAGAATCCAGGTATCAGGCATGGTGAAAGCAACATCAGCACAGGAACTGGAAGGGAATATGTTGATCTATTCTAAAGGGCCGTATTCACAGCCCGACTTGGGGAGAGATGTGTGCTAAGCAAACCGCTCAGCACACATCTCTCCCCATGCTCAGCACAGCGCGATTTGTGCTGAGCGTGCAGGGGGAGACGGGAAGGGGGGCCTTCATTTCACACAGCGGGTGAAATGAGAGACCTGCTTGATTGGCATGCATGCCGGCTCAATCTAGCACCAGAGATAGCGATGAACGGGGCCGTGCATCGCTATCACTGTGGGGTTACACACTGAGTGATCACTGCTTAAAATCTAAGCAATCTAGTCAGATTGCTTAGATTTTAAGCAGCGATCGCTCCGCGAGTACCCCCTTTAAGGCACCTGAATGTGTTTTGCACTGGCATTGTGTGCAAGATGAAATGACTCTAACCAGGACAATGATGTTCAGCCAGGACATGTAACAGTGAATGGAGAAGGTAATGCCATTGTCCCTGTGAACCTACAATTCATGTTCCAGTACAGCCATGGTCAAGTTGGTGGGTAAACACAAGGGAGCTAAGCAGATTGTACTCCAGGCTAAAGCAAACAAGACTCGTAGAGGCATCCCACAAGTTATCCAGCCAGCCAGGCTGGAGGAGGCATTTACCCAGGATAGCACAGAAGAAACTTCTGGCATGGAGGAATCCCCACTGTGCACTGCCAATTACCATACCCGTGGTTCTTGTTTGGGGGAGGCAAGCCACTGTTCTGATGCACCAGAGGTGATGGAAGTGGGGTTCCCAGGGAAAACTTTGGGGAGGGAGACTGAGGGCCCCAGAGATCAGATTTTGTTTACGGAGGAAAAGTGCATCAATCTGAAATATGAGTTTACCCAATTGGGTGTAGGGGAATTATTAAGTCCCCAGGTGTAGTTATTGGACCTGTTGAAATACACTGTTGTACTGGCTGTTTGCCCAACCAAACGTCTGTCTCCAAAGGGGACTTTGATTAATGTATTTGGATGGGACACCAGGAGGAAATACAAGAACTATGGACTGCTGATCACGTTTCCACCAGACCCTGGTAAGATTCTATTGATTTCTGTTCTGTGGGGGACACACCTGCCAGACCGGGGAAAGGAATCCCCACACAAGCCTTGTGACAATTGCTACAGGCTTTGGACATGGGACGCTGGTGGTCTCCCTACAAACTGTATAATGCTATTCACACAACCACCAGGCCCATAAGGGCATCCAGCCAGTCATTGTTATGTCAGAACCCAGACTGATGTATAAGAGCACCACTGTTCTCAGCAAGCTTAAGCTATCCAGGACATAGGGGCAGATAATGTAATGACACAGCCTGCGCATCGTGTCGCACAGTGGTAAACGCCACATGGTTACTTTTCTAGCCCTGGTCCTACCGACGGACTCTACTAATTGCCAATATGTATTTAGTTATATGCTAGGCAATATTGTATTGTGTTATTATATTGTACAGTTACAGTATATTTTATCTGTTATATTTGGAACTAGAGATGAGCGGGTTCGGTTTCTCTGAATCCGAACCCGCCAGAACTTCATGTTTTTTTTCACGGGTCCGAGCGACTCGGATCTTCCCGCCTTGCTCGGTTAACCCGAGCGCGCCCGAACGTCATCATGACGCTGTCGGATTCTCGCGAGGCTCGGATTCTATCGCGAGACTCGGATTCTATATAAGGAGCCGCGCGTCGCCGCCATTTTCACACGTGCATTGAGATTGATAGGGAGAGGACGTGGCTGGCGTCCTCTCCGTTTAGACACTTGATTTACTAATTTTGGGGAGCATTAGGAGTACTCAGTAGTGTACAGTGCAGAGTTTTGCTGATAGTGACCAGTGACCACCACTTTTATTTATAATCCGTTCTCTGCCTGAAAAAAGCGATACACAGCACACAGTGACTCAGTCACATACCATATCTGTGTGCACTGCTCAGGCTCAGGCCAGTGTGCTGCATCATCTATTATCTATATATAATATTATATATCTGTCTGACTGCTCAGCTCACACAGCTTATAATTGTGGGGGAGACTGGGGAGCACTACTGCAGTGCCAGTTATAGGTTATAGCAGGAGCCAGGAGTACATAATATATTATATAGTGAGTGACCACCAGACACACAGTGCAGTTTATTTAATATATCCGTTCTCTGCCTGAAAAAAGCGATACACACAGTGACTCAGTCAGTCACATACCATATCTGTGTGCACTGCTCAGGCTCAGGCCAGTGTGCTGCATCATCTATATATATTATATATCTGTCTGACTGCTCAGCTCACACAGCTTATAATTGTGGGGGAGACTGGGGAGCACTACTGCAGTGCCAGTTATAGGTTATAGCAGGAGCCAGGAGTACATAATATTATATTAAAATTAAACAGTGCACACTTTTGCTGCAGGAGTGCCACTGCCAGTGTGACTAGTGACCAGTGACCTGACCACCAGTATATAATATTAGTAGTATACTATCTCTTTATCAACCAGTCTATATTAGCAGCAGACACAGTACAGTGCGGTAGTTCACGGCTGTGGCTACCTCTGTGTCGGCACTCGGCAGCCCGTCCATAATTGTATATACCACCTAACCGTGGTTTTTTTTTCTTTCTTTATACATACATACTAGTTACGAGTATACTATCTCTTTATCAACCAGTCTATATATTAGCAGCAGACACAGTACAGTGCGGTAGTTCACGGCTGTGGCTACCTCTGTGTCGGCACTCGGCAGCCCGTCCATAATTGTATATACCACCTAACCGTGGTTTTTTTTTCTATCTTTATACATACATACTAGTTACGAGTATACTATCTCTTTATCAACCAGTCTATATATTAGCAGCAGACACAGTACAGTGCGGTAGTTCACGGCTGTGGCTACCTCTGTGTCGGCACTCGGCAGCCCGTCCATAATTGTATATACCACCTAACCGTGTTTTTTTTTCTTTCTTTATACATACATACTAGTTACGAGTATACTATCTCTTTATCAACCAGTCTATATATTAGCAGCAGACACAGTACAGTGCGGTAGTTCACGGCTGTGGCTACCTCTGTGTCGGCACTCGGCAGCCCGTCCATAATTGTATATACCACCTAACCGTGGTTTTTTTTTCTTTCTTTATACATACATACTAGTTACGAGTATACTATCTCTTTATCAACCAGTCTATATATTAGCAGCAGACACAGTACTGTGCGGTAGTTCACGGCTGTGGCTACCTCTGTGTCGGCACTCGGCAGCCCGTCCATAATTGTATATACCACCTAACCGTGGTTTTTTTTTCTTTCTTTATACATACATACTAGTTACGAGTATACTATCTCTTTATCAACCAGTCTATATATTAGCAGCAGACACAGTACAGTGCGGTAGTTCACGGCTGTGGCTACCTCTGTGTCGGCACTCGGCAGCCCGTCCATAATTGTATACTAGTATCCAATCCATCCATCTCCATTGTTTACCTGAGGTGCCTTTTAGTTGTGCCTATTAAAATATGGAGAACAAAAATGTTGAGGTTCCAAAATTAGGGAAAGATCAAGATCCACTTCCACCTCGTGCTGAAGCTGCTGCCACTAGTCATGGCCGAGACGATGAAATGCCAGCAACGTCGTCTGCCAAGGCCGATGCCCAATGGCATAGTACAGAGCATGTCAAAACCAAAACACCAAATATCAGTAAAAAAAGGACTCCAAA
Organism: Pseudophryne corroboree; assembly: GCF_028390025.1. Classification (NCBI taxonomy): domain Eukaryota; kingdom Metazoa; phylum Chordata; class Amphibia; order Anura; family Myobatrachidae; genus Pseudophryne; species Pseudophryne corroboree. The sequence continues at coordinate 408,334,914 of NC_086448.1, forward strand.
ACCTAAAATAAAATTGTCGGAGGAGAAGCGTAAACTTGCCAATATGCCATTTACCACACGGAGTGGCAAGGAACGGCTGAGGCCCTGGCCTATGTTCATGGCTAGTGGTTCAGCTTCACATGAGGATGGAAGCACTCAGCCTCTCGCTAGAAAACTGAAAAGACTCAAGCTGGCAAAAGCACCGCAAAGAACTGTGCGTTCTTTGAAATCCCAAATCCACAAGGAGAGTCCAATTGTGTCGGTTGCGATGCCTGACCTTCCCAACACTGGACGTGAAGAGCATGCGCCTTCCACCATTTGCACGCCCCCTGCAAGTGCTGGAAGGAGCACCCGCAGTCCAGTTCCTGATAGTCAGATTGAAGATGTCAGTGTTGAAGTACACCAGGATGAGGAGGATATGGGTGTTGCTGGCGCTGGGGAGGAAATTGACCAGGAGGATTCTGATGGTGAGGTGGTTTGTTTAAGTCAGGCACCCGGGGAGACACCTGTTGTCCGTGGGAGGAATATGGCCGTTGACATGCCAGGTGAAAATACCAAAAAAATCAGCTCTTCGGTGTGGAGGTATTTCACCAGAAATGCGGACAACAGGTGTCAAGCCGTGTGTTCCCTTTGTCAAGCTGTAATAAGTAGGGGTAAGGACGTTAACCACCTCGGAACATCCTCCCTTATACGTCACCTGCAGCGCATTCATAATAAGTCAGTGACAAGTTCAAAAACTTTGGGTGACAGCGGAAGCAGTCCACTGACCAGTAAATCCCTTCCTCTTGTAACCAAGCTCACGCAAACCACCCCACCAACTCCCTCAGTGTCAATTTCCTCCTTCCCCAGGAATGCCAATAGTCCTGCAGGCCATGTCACTGGCAAGTCTGACGAGTCCTCTCCTGCCTGGGATTCCTCCGATGCATCCTTGCGTGTAACGCCTACTGCTGCTGGCGCTGCTGTTGTTGCCGCTGGGAGTCGATGGTCATCCCAGAGGGGAAGTCGTAAGCCCACTTGTACTACTTCCAGTAAGCAATTGACTGTTCAACAGTCCTTTGCGAGGAAGATGAAATATCACAGCAGTCATCCTACTGCAAAGCGGATAACTGAGTCCTTGACAACTATGTTGGTGTTAGACGTGCGTCCGGTATCCGCCAATAGTTCACAGGGAACTAGACAATTTATTGAGGCAGTGTGCCCCCGTTACCAAATACCATCTAGGTTCCACTTCTCTAGGCAGGCGATACCGAGAATGTACACGGACGTCAGAAAAAGACTCACCAGCGTCCTAAAAAATGCAGTTGTACCCAATGTCCACTTAACCACGGACATGTGGACAAGTGGAGCAGGGCAGGGTCAGGACTATATGACTGTGACAGCCCACTGGGTAGATGTATGGACTCCCGCCGCAAGAACAGCAGCGGCGGCACCAGTAGCAGCATCTCGCAAACGCCAACTCTTTCCTAGGCAGGCTACGCTTTGTATCACCGCTTTCCAGAATACGCACACAGCTGAAAACCTCTTACGGCAACTGAGGAAGATCATCGCGGAATGGCTTACCCCAATTGGACTCTCCTGTGGATTTGTGGCATCGGACAACGCCAGCAATATTGTGTGTGCATTAAATATGGGCAAATTCCAGCACGTCCCATGTTTTGCACATACCTTGAATTTGGTGGTGCAGAATTTTTTAAAAAACGACAGGGGCGTGCAAGAGATGCTGTCGGTGGCCAGAAAAATTGCGGGACACTTTCGGCGTACAGGCACCACGTACAGAAGACTGGAGCACCACCAAAAACTACTGAACCTGCCCTGCCATCATCTGAAGCAAGAAGTGGTAACGAGGTGGAATTCAACCCTCTATATGCTTCAGAGGTTGGAGGAGCAGCAAAAGGCCATTCAAGCCTATACAATTGAGCACGATATAGGAGGTGGAATGCACCTGTCTCAAGTGCAGTGGAGAATGATTTCAACGTTGTGCAAGGTTCTGATGCCCTTTGAACTTGCCACACGTGAAGTCAGTTCAGACACTGCCAGCCTGAGTCAGGTCATTCCCCTCATCAGGCTTTTGCAGAAGAAGCTGGAGGCATTGAAGAAGGAGCTAAAAGGGAGCGATTCCGCTAGGCATGTGGGACTTGTGGATGCAGCCCTTAATTCGCTTAACAAGGATTCACGGGTGGTCAATCTGTTGAAATCAGAGCACTACATTTTGGCCACCGTGCTCGATCCTAGATTTAAAGCCTACCTTGGATCTCTCTTTCCGGCAGACACAGGTCTGCTGGGGTTGAAAGACCTGCTGGTGACAAAATTGTCAAGTCAAGCGGAACGCGACCTGTCAACATCTCCTCCTTCACATTCTCCCGCAACTGGGGGTGCGAGGAAAAGGCTCAGAATTCCGAGCCCACCCGCTGGCGGTGATGCAGGGCAGTCTGGAGCGACTGCTGATGCTGACATCTGGTCCGGACTGAAGGACCTGACAACGATTACGGACATGTCGTCTACTGTCACTGCATATGATTCTCTCAACATTGATAGAATGGTGGAGGATTATATGAGTGACCGCATCCAAGTAGGCACGTCACACAGTCCGTACTTATACTGGCAGGAAAAAGAGGCAATTTGGAGGCCCTTGCACAAACTGGCTTTATTCTACCTAAGTTGCCCTCCCACAAGTGTGTACTCCGAAAGAGTGTTTAGTGCCGCCGCTCACCTTGTCAGCAATCGGCGTACGAGGTTACATCCAGAAAATGTGGAGAAGATGATGTTCATTAAAATGAATTATAATCAATTCCTCCACGGAGACATTGACCAGCAGCAATTGCCTCCACAAAGTACACAGGGAGCTGAGATGGTGGATTCCAGTGGGGACGAATTGATAATCTGTGAGGAGGAGGATGTACACGGTGATATATCGGAGGGTGAAGATGAGGTGGACATCTTGCCTCTGTAGAGCCAGTTTGTGCAAGGAGAGATTAATTGCTTCTTTTTTGGGGGGGGTCCAAACCAACCCGTCATATCAGTCACAGTCGTGTGACAGACCCTGTCACTGAAATGATGGGTTGGTTAAAGTGTGCATGTCCTGTTTTGTTTATACAACATAAGGGTGGGTGGGAGGGCCCAAGGACAATTCCATCTTGCACCTCTTTTTTCTTTTCTTTTTCTTTGCATCATGTGCTGATTGGGGAGGTTTTTTTTGGAAGGGACATCCTGCGTGACACTGCAGTGCCACTCCTAGATGGGCCCGGTGTTTGTGTCGGCCACTAGGGTCGCTAAACTTACTCACACAGTCAGCTACCTCATTGCGCCTCTTTTTTTCTTTGCGTCATGTGCTGTTTGGGGAGGGTTTTTTGGAAGGGACATCCTGCGTGACACTGCAGTGCCACTCCTAGATGGGCCCGGTGTTTGTGTCGGCCACTAGGGTCGCTAATCTTACTCACACAGCTACCTCATTGCGCCTCTTTTTTTCTTTGCGTCATGTGCTGTTTGGGGAGGGTTTTTTGGAAGGGACATCCTGCGTGACACTGCAGTGCCACTCCTAGATGGGCCCGGTGTTTGTGTCGGCCACTAGGGTCGCTAATCTTACTCACACAGCTACCTCATTGCGCCTCTTTTTTTCTTTGCGTCATGTGCTGTTTGGGGAGGGTTTTTTGGAAGGGACATCCTGCGTGACACTGCAGTGCCACTCCTAGATGGGCCCGGTGTTTGTGTCGGCCACTAGGGTCGCTAATCTTACTCACACAGCTACCTCATTGCGCCTCTTTTTTTCTTTGCGTCATGTGCTGTTTGGGGAGGGTTTTTTGGAAGGGCCATCCTGCGTGACACTGCAGTGCCACTCCTAGATGGGCACGGTGTTTGTGTCGGCCACTAGGGTCGCTAATCTTACTCACACAGCTACCTCATTGCGCCTCTTTTTTTCTTTGCGTCATGTGCTGTTTGGGGAGGGTTTTTTGGAAGGGCCATCCTGCGTGACACTGCAGTGACACTCCTAGATGGGCCCGGTGTTTGTGTCGGCCACTAGGGTCGCTAATCTTACTCACACAGCTACCTCATTGCGCCTCTTTTTTTCTTTGCGTCATGTGCTGTTTGGGGAGGGTTTTTTGGAAGGGACATCCTGCGTGACACTGCAGTGCCACTCCTAGATGGGCCCGGTGTTTGTGTCGGCCACTAGGGTCGCTTATCTTACTCACACAGCGACCTCGGTGCAAATTTTAGGACTAAAAATAATATTGTGAGGTGTGAGGTATTCAGAATAGACTGAAAATGAGTGTAAATTATGGTTTTTGAGGTTAATAATACTTTGGGATCAAAATGACCCCCAAATTCTATGATTTAAGCTGTTTTTTAGTGTTTTTTGAAAAAAACACCCGAATCCAAAACACACCCGAATCCGACAAAAAAAATTCGGTGAGGTTTTGCCAAAACGCGTTCGAACCCAAAACACGGCCGCGGAACCGAACCCAAAACACAAAACCCGAAAAATTTCAGGCGCTCATCTCTATTTGGAACATGTATTTTATTTGGTTATACTGTGTTCAATGTATGTAATTATTAACAGGAATAAGGGGGTACGGAGAGATCCGTGTTTAAAATCTAAGCAATCACTAGATTGCTTAGATTTTAAGCACGGATCTGCCATGTGTATTCCCCCCAGCGATAGCGATGCACAGCCCTGCGCATCGCTATCGCCGGTTCTAGATTGGCCTGCATGCAGGCTCAATCTAGCAGGTCACTCATTTCACCGTTGTGTGAAGTGAGCGGCCCCCCGTCAGTCCCGTGTCCCCCCTGGCTCTCATGCCAGAGTGTTATTTAACTTGGTAAACAATTCATTGTAATGTAAGTCCCCTAGCTGTACAATCAGATGTGATTAGGAGGAGTAGGTTAAGTAGTAAACAGGTTATGTATGAGCCTGCAGGTAATCTGATACTATGCAGCCCATTGTGTACAGGAGCCCAGACACCTCGTATCCACTCCTCTGTGACCTCCTGACTGACCAACTTGTGTGATGAATAGACAGGGGAGGTTATCACACGAGGAGTGAGCTCTTCTGGTGAGGGAGAGATCTGTAGAAAACCGGAAGAAAAAAAGATATTCCCTATTGCGGGCACACACGGACTAATATATCTTCATATAGTCAAATACCCTAAGGTAGATGGCCAGAAATGCTAAAATCTAACTTTTATTATTGGCATTAAAACATACGCGAAACATAGTGCAAGTGTAATTGTGAAAATAATAATAAAGTGAATTTAAAAAGCTTAGTCACTGTATTGAGTTCTCAATTCACTGTCTCTCTTGTCCTTCAACAATGTTTCAATGTTTGTTGCAATGTCAGCTGCTGAGTGTCTTTCACTGATACATTTGTATGAGTAGCGGTCACCGCAAACGGCTCTCCATCATACATCATATTTGGATTATTAATGGATCGCCTGTAAATTTATAAATTATAATCTTGGCTGGGATTTTTTATCTACTGTTACCATGACCGTTTAATTCTCCCCTGGACCCCAGTCTCATACCGGTGATTTTATACATTTGGCTCGAACTTTATTGTTTAATTCAGGGATTGCAATATCTACAACCTGTTAATTCCCATTGAAGACTATAGACATATGTATGAATTGAACTGCTATATAGTAGCACTAATCAGTTAACATTCCTCGGATTGCTACATATAATTTGTTTGGTTACATGCAATTGTATCTATTTTGGTGCTGTCTGTCTTTTTTTTACTAATTTCTGTTCCTTTTAAAGTGATACATATGGGTACAAATATAATTAATTTTTGGGGGTGTGGCTTGGCAGCCATCAGGACAGGATGTGCTTCCCAAGAGCTCCAGCCATAGAAGCCCTAAAAAGTGACTTACAGCTGCAAATCCCTACCACCTCAGCTCCCCGCTTACTTCCCTGGAGCCTGGGCTCCTTCCACACCACTGGAGCCGGAAGGGGTCTCCTACCTCTCTGCAGGTTTCAGCCTATCTCCCCAGCCCAAGCCGGGAACTCAATTTCCCTCTTCATCCTGCGGGTGGTGCCGCCCCTACCCGCCACTCGGACTGACTCCTCCACCTCGGACCCACTGAACCGCTCCATCGTCTAACTCCCCTACCTCCGGTCCGTGGCGACTGCTGCCTGCCCGGCCCTGATGCCCGGCGGCTGCCGCATCTCAAGCCTGCATGGCTGCCCGCTACGTCGGACGATTCCTGCTGCATACATACACGGCTTCTCCTGGACTAACCACTTGGCCCCGGCACCCTTCCCACCACCTGCGGTCAGACTTTACAAATTAGGAGTATGGAGGAGCCCGCTGGCTGCGGCCTCCCTCTCCTCCCTATACTAGTGGCGGACATCTTTTCCTACAACTGAGAAGAGCAGCTACAACCTGGGGCTGCACACAGACTGGTAAGCAGTACTCTTCCCCCTTATTGCTGCTAGCCCTCAAGAGCAGGATCCAGCTGGGCAATCACCTATTCCTGCTGTACCTGGGGACACTATCTACCATAGGGGTCCCCCCAGGATTTCTCTGTACCAGAGTCCAGTTATTTTTCACTATATTGCAATGGACTCTCCTTGTGATGTGCATCTATTCGGTTGGAGCTCCCTCTAGTGTCTCTTTTCCATACATTGATTTACCTTTATAGCTTCATCACTCTCAGTTGTGTATACATATTGGAAGGATATATGGGCCACTGCGGTACATTTGCTGTGCACTGGTGGCGTGGTGGATGCCCCGTATCCCTCTTTCACAGAAAGAGAGGAGATCCGTCACCGATATGTTCTCACTGTCCTTGCGACTAATACTTGTCTAATGCTATGCTAATGCCATTCCACTGGAAGTCACCATATTGACGGCACTTAACAGCGTACTGTGCAGTTTCCTTGCAGCTAGGCCTTGCACTTCATGATCTCACTTTTATATATGTTCTTGCTCCAGTATGGTCAGATCCGGGGAAAAAAAAGGAAACACAGCGCAGCCTAAAGAGACCGCATCTCAGATGGGGATGAGATCCTTCCTACACCCTATACCTGCTAAATCCTCCGGAGACTTCTCTCCTCCCAGTCCTTCTTCCTGTCATTCCGCCTCGCCTGCCTCTCCCCTACTGTTGGATCAAACATTATCGCACACTCAGGATGATACAGCCCTCCAGGACATTTTAACTTTCATGAAAACTCTACTTACCAAACAGGACCTCCAGGATACCATGCGCAGAGAGCTGGCATCTATTAAACATGATATTTCTCAGCTTTCTGAAAGAACACCGTGATTCTGCTAATGTGTTCATGAGATCCCTCACTGATGTCACTGCGGCTCAATCAGATGAAATCCTGTCGCTGAGGTCCCGTGTGTTGGATTTGGATAACAGAGGTATGCGGAATAATATACGGGTGAGAGGTATTCCTGAGGATGACCCTCAGGCCTGGTGGATGCTCTAACGAAAATCTTCAACGAGGTTCTGGAAAAAGACCCGGCTAACATTACGTTTGATAGGGATCATCGTGCCCTCAAACCGAAAGGGCTCCCTACATCCCGCCCCCGCGACGTCATATGCTGCCTGCACTACTACTACTAAAAAAGAGATCATGAGTCAAGTGAGTCGACTAAATGGGGTGGACTTCGAGCCAATTGCCATTTACCAAGATCTTTCCTGGCACACTCTCCAACAATGGAAAGCTCTTCGGCCCCTTACGAAGGAACTTTGCAAGCGTCGGCTGAAATACAGATGGGGCTTTCCCTTTAACCTTCAGGTCTCATCATCTGGGAAAATCCACACCCTGCACACCCCCTCCAACCCCACCACATTCTGCTCTAGTCTCGGTCTCCCGTCCATCAAGATCCCTGATTGGGAATTTACTTCCCCTCATCTGCCTACGACACAGCCTTCTGGAAATGATGCATCCTGGCAAATCTACATCTAACGGGAAGATTTCTACAGCCCTTGCTGCTGGCCCAGGCTCCTACGTTACCTGATTTCCTCTTTCCCAGGTGACCTGAGACCTGAACTTTTTCCTCCTGTTCGCAAGGGTCTTGAACAGTCCGGGTGTGGTATGACTGGTGAGATATGCCTTGCACTACCCTATTTAGTTACTGCCCTGTCTCACTTGTCCCCCCATCCAGTTCTTTTTTTCTGCCTGGACTTTCCTACAATGTTTATGCCATTGTACTACCTGTAGTTACTGACAGTTTCTGTCTTTCTAATGTTTCTAGTTTATATTGTGCCTAAAATGGTGACTCCCTTGCCCCATTCCCGCACACGGCCCTAGTGCCCTATGGGACTTCTGGTTTGTGAATATACCAGTCCTCCCATGGCGGGTTTCTTCTTATTGATGTTTTTACTTTCTGTGACTTTTTTTTCCCTCTTCTCTTTTTCTGAACTTTCTTCTCTCCCTTATTGACCTATCCGAGTTCCAAGCTAATATGCACTGTTGTATGTTTAATGTCTGTTTTTGGTAGGCTCAAGCTTGCCTCAATAAATGCCAAAGGCCTTACTCTCCCTGAAAAAAGGTCCCATCTATTTAGGTCACTGTGGTCAGACAGGGTGGATATAGCTCTAAAACAGGAGACACACTTTAAAATGTCTGCCCACTACCCTTCCCTCACTAACCATAGGTTTCCCCTTGAGTTTTATTCCAACAACTCGGAGAGTAAATCCAAGGGGGTCACTACACTTTTTTTTTTCTAAATCCTTACAGGTTACCGATATCTGTCCATAAATTAGTTCCTGGTAGACTGTTGGTGGTTAATTGTACTATATTTTCCCAAACCTACACACTCCTAGCGATCTACGCCCCCAACCAGGACCAACCGTTTTTTCCCCTCTCATATCTTTCCCATCTTGAATCCTTTTTTACAGGTATTGTTGTTTTGGGTGGTGACTTAAATTGGGCCATGGACCCTTCCATGGACACCTCCCCCATCATTCTGAAATTTTCTAAACAAAAAGACAGGTTAAGAGTGTTTCATGAGCTTCAACTTGCTGACTCCTGGAGGATCACACACCCCTCGGATGGGGATTTTTCCTTTTATTCTCACCCACACCAGGTTTACTCTCACTTAGATTACTTATTTTTGAGCCATAGACACCTGCCCCTGTTACTAGACACCTCCATTGCTTCCATTACTTGGTCGGACCATGCCCCAGTATTTATCTCCCTTTCGACCCCACTTCGACCCCCTGGCCAATGGACTTGGTGCCTTAATGAATCCCTCCTCCACAACAAGTACTGTAAGGGTGAACTAGATAAGATGCTGTCTGATTATTTCACCATAAATGACACTGAGATTTAGAAACTGACTCTTTGGGAAGCACATAAGTGCGTTCTACAGGGCAAACTGATCCAGTTAGGCTCTTATATGAAAAAAAGATAGACTTGTCCTAACCACCACATTGTTGCATAAAATTCATCATTTGGACACTCTTCATAAATCCTCCTTATCCACTTCCGGTGGGTGGCGCATCCAAGATGGCCACGTTTTAGCTGAGCTCTGCTCACCACGCTCCATCCATCGCCATCTGCCTGGATTTTTTCTATATTGCTCTTTCCACTGTCAAGGGATACCTTCCTTGTGATACCTTCCTTACACTTGGAGGGACCCGACAACATCTTTGTTGGCGGAATTCCTTGGCTGTGAGCCTTGTTCCTTGGAGTCAGGCCCGTGATAGGGCCGCCGCATGGTGGATGTTCACATCTTTTACCCCTACATCTAACCCGTCTCGATTAGAGGACCTCGGTCTGAATATAAGTAAGGACTATCACTATACGCCCCCTCTATGGTGCCCGCTATCTACCTGTGATCCCCCTGCCTGCTGGAGACACAGCTGTTCTGAGCAGCTCCCGGAGGCTTGGGCTTGAGACGCAGGGATGGGTGAGAATGGTGGAGGGGAGTTACACGCCTGCAGTAGGCTCTCCCTGCTTGATTGCCAGCGGCATCTGGCGCAGCGTGATGGGGGTGTTCCTCGGAGCGGGACAATGGGGGAATCTGATGAACAGAGACTGCACACACTACTGTCTACCCTATTGCTGGATGCTCCAGGAGACTGACCGTCGACCGCTGTATGAACGCTATTCATGAGGCTCCGCTGACTCTATTACCTCCTCTGCTGCTCCATTTATGTGGGTGTGCCTACCTGGTACCCTGTTGGGCTCTTGCTGACAGACATGTATCCCCCCCTACCTGTGCCCAGATTTGCTGACACCTGCTTCCTTTTGGGGTCCCACTGCTGCTGCCAACGGACCTGAGCAGCTTCCTACTGCCCTGCTGAACCTCCAGTGTGGGGTTAATGCTGTCTGGTGTCGAGGATCCTGACGGGAGTCCTGGTGGCTGAGGATGCTCCAGTGGATCGCTGCACCCCTTAATTATTAACCTGGTTTGTCTCCCCTACACTGACTAACATTACTGGCTTTCTGACCTTGATCCCTTGACTTGATCCCAAACCTCCTTATGTGTGCCCCCTTCCCTCCCCCCTACATTACCTTTTTTTCCCCTCATCTTCACTACCTAATCCTACTTGCTCACCACCTTCTTCCCCCTTCTATTCGTCTCTTTCACACACATTTTATAAAGCCCATAGGGCTAATTTGTTTGGTCTAGGTGGAACGCACTGGCTACACTGGTCTGCCTATATTTCATAGCTCTCTCCTGATGGAACACATCATAATTTACTTTCTTGATATAGAGATCTAAGCCTCTCCTCTGTATATACGATGACTGTATTTTGTAAGCTACATATATTTGGTAATTTTTTTTGTACCATAGATGAGCTTCTACTGTCATATACTGGCAAAACAATATAACTGTTTGAAACCACATATCTTCTTAATACCTTTTGTTATTATTGGGTTGTACTTATATAGATAAGCTTGCACCGCCACCTGCTGGTAATATTGAACAATAACCTGGTTTTAGGAGCATACGCTGCCATTCATTGGCGATATTGAATAAAAACTCAAATTCACAAATATTATTATCATTGATTATTATTGTGATTTCGTTTTTCTCTCCCCCCTTTGTACACAAGGTAATGATGTAACTATATTTTTGCCTACTTTATCCCTCTCTGGTTCCATTTGATTTCATTATACCATTTAGGGGGTGTTGCATTTTTTTCTATAATGTGAAAGGAAGGAAAGAGGAAAATGTCCTCATTTTCTTTAAGTCTTACCATCATTACTGTCTAATTGGTAATGATTTCCTGTAAACTCTGCTGTAACTCTCTTGCTTGTAAGAATACCCCTCCTCCCTCGCATTTGATGTATAAATTCCTACTATCCTCTACAAATACTTATCCATCAATTACCTCTCCCGCTAGTGTCAATACGGCACGCAGAAAGAATAAACAAAGGAAATGTTTCCCCATCATTGACACAAACCACATGTGCCACAAATGAGGATAGTCAACCTCCAAGCCAACTTGACCCTACCACTCATTTGTCTCAAACTGCACAGGAGATCTTATCAGTTATCATGCCACATATTGACAAAAAGCTAGATGAATTTAAGGTATCTTTTCAATCTACTATCAAAGAGGTCGCCTCTAACACTTCTAGGATAGCCGACCTTGAACAACAAGTCAGTGATATTGAAGACTCAACGTTGTCCCTACAATCCAACACCGACTCATCTGTAGCGATGATTAGAGAGCTACAAGATAAATTAGATGATTTGGAAAATCAGAATCGCAGGAATAACTTGCGATTCATTCGGATTCCGGAGGCGGTTAAACCTACCTCCCTTAGTGATTATATTATATTTTCCTAAATTAGCACTAGCTTTAGATCTTCCTGAATCGATGGAATTTCCCCAAGTAGAGAGAGTGCATAGAGTTGGAGTGGAGAGGGACAGTACCAACTCTCGCCCCAGGCAAGTGATTGCACGTTATTTCGATTTCAGAACCAAATAAATGGTCTTGAGCGCATACAGGAAAATGGATCAATTGATTGACGGTGCCAGCATACTTATTTTTCAAGATTTTTCAGCTGCAGTTGCGCCGAAGCACAGATCTCTCTCTACTGTTTGTAAATTTCTTGCCGACTCCCAGAAGAGATATGCGCTCCTGTATCCAGCTAAGTTGCGGGTTTCCGATAGTGATGAGCGAGGTTCGGTTTTACTCGGTTTTACTCGGTTCTCAAAACGGCATCTTATTGGCTATCCAAAACACGTGACATCCGTGAGCCAATAAGATGCCGTTTTGAGAACCGAGTAAAACCGAGTAAAACCGAACCCGCTCATCACTAGTTTCCGATAACGGTTGCACTCTAATCTTTGATCCGGAAGATGCGCAAAAACATTTTTTGCCTCTTACATCTTCTGGGAAATCAATGTCACCTATAACAGGTTCCCCTAATCACTGATAATATATCAAAATGACCTGTTAAAGAGAATATCTTTTATAAATAGATGGGAACATTTGGAGAACCTGCCCTTATATATACACTTTGTATTATGATGGTAATTTACTCCCCTTTATTTACATTACTCTCATATGGAAGAGAGAAAATACCTCTCAATCTTATATTAACACAATGGTTAATTTTATCTTGATTGTTTCATGTTTGTTAATTGTGTTTAAGATTTGCCTGGCTGACACTGACTCTCCAGTCAGAGACTGCCATGTTAATTTGGTTGGAAAATTTAGAAAAATTACATTGTAACGTCAGGTTTTTTTTCTACTATTTTTGATCTGTATTGTTTCATATTACTTAATATTTTTCCTGTGTCTGTGTCGATGCTGGGTGTTTTGTCCAGGGGGTTGTCTCTCACTCGCTGGGATAGTGGGCAATCCCACCGTACAAATCTTTTTCCATTCATTGCTATCTCTATGAAAACTGGCGTAGGATAATGGCAGATCATCAAGTTACTCTTCCATTCTCACCACCAGATTCTCTAAAATTTCTATCCTGGAATACTGGGGGTCTTAATACTCCTATCAAACGTCGTAAAATTCTCACTCATTTGAAACACTTAATGATATTATGTTTTTACTGGAAACTCAATGGCACTTCCCTCCGCGCCTTTTGGCTCTCTGACTGTATTTCGGCTCCATATATCCGAAAATCTCAAGGAGTGGCCATTCTCATAGCTAGACGTCTCTCCTACACAATTTTGGATTCTGTTGTTGATCCAGAAGGTAGATTTGTTTTGGTTGACATTAAAATCAGAGACACACCTTATACCCTCCTGAATGTATATGCCCCTAATAACCAAGTATCTGATTTTCTCAACATTATCTCTCAAATGCTTGCTCAATGTGTTATTTTCCCACTTATATTAGGAGGTGACCTCAATATTATCAAAGACCCAGTTTTGGATAAATCTCCTGTCCCACCTAGCCCATCCTCTCGAACTTGGGATATTTTAAATAATTTCATGATACAAAATCAGTTGGCTGATGTGTGGAGACTATTTCACCCATCTGATAATTCCTTTACCTATTATTCTGGAGTCCATCGCTCAGTCTCACGTATCAACTATTTATTGGTATCTGACATTTTAGTCCAAACGGTATCATCGGCTGACATAGGTGATCTAATCAATTCTGACCATTTACCTATCACTCTATCCCTACGTCAATCACCGACAGGGCCCCTACATAAAACTTGGAGATTCCCCTCATATTTATTTCAGTCTGACTTTAAATCTTACCATAAAAGACACTGGTCTGATTATGTCGACAATAGTATTGAACATTGGGGAGACCCAATTTTGTTTTGGGAAGCTTCTAAGACTGTAATTCGGGGGACATATGATCTCCTACATAGCTAATCGTAATAAAATCATCAAGGAGCGATATAATACTCTAATACTCTATCTGAAAGTTTGAGTAAGAGTCTCAGAATATATATCCAACTCTTCTATTTTACACTCTATACCCAAGCTAAAAGTCTACTCGATGACTTTCAAGCTCAATTGCGACTTGACTATACCAAAAACCGTTACTATAGATGGGGTAGTAGGACAGGCTGTCTCTTGGCCTCTTCGACTAAGACATGGCACCGTAAAAATCACATTGTTTCTATAAGAACGAGCGATGGACTCTCATCTCGGACAAGTAATCCTGATATCTGAAAAGAAGAGAGTAAGAGACAGCGCTTCTTACTTTGATAAGCTTTTATAAAATAAAACACAATGAATTACAATAACACATATAAATACCGGCCAGTATTGTTTAAAAATATATTATATTCCACAATATATATAAAAAAATAGTATCACTTAACCACTTATGGAGCTGCCAATTCCGGCACTCTATTTGCTACAATAAAGCTCTAATTTTATGTTGTAGTTGCAGAGACATCCATCTATAATCTCTGGAGGCACACAATCAGCTGTAGTATGCAAATTAGAGTCCCACTGCAGATATTTCTAAAACGGTTCTTTCAGGTACACCATGCAAATGTACCAATATCAGATCAAACAGGTATTAGGCAGTTCTTTTTAAGCATGCCATGCACATGCATAGATATTAAAGCGTGTTAGTTGAAAGCCGTTCTTTCAGGCACACTTATGCACATGAACCAATATCACTGCTGGTTAGTGGAAAAACAGTTCTTTTAAGTGCACCATGCAAAGCACCAATAATACCTCTCACAGCTGCTCCTTTTGCTGGTAGCCTTGCCTGTATTTTCAGGCTGCTGTATAGAGTCTGTTTTGTTCCCCCTTAGCACTGGGGTATTGAAATGGAAATGAGCCGGCCGGCTTACCAAACAATTGCTGCAGGAGTGTTTTTCCTCTCCAAAGGTGTCCTGTCTGTGACAAACGCATTTCTCTGCCTCCTAATTACCATCAGCGGCTTCCTCAGTGTCAGTAGTGCTTGGGTGTATAGTTTGATCTTTAAATACCAATTTTCGCGGCTCGCACATGCACACTGCGCTCGCAATTCGAGCCTCTCTTTCAATCTTGTTATCTCCTTTATGCTCTGCAGAGCCAAGCTTTGTTTTCGTTTTTGCTTCCTAGGAAGTATTCCTATGGCTCCCTATAGGCTTATTGCATAGAACCAAGCCTCATTTTCAATCAGGAAGTGTTATGTGGGCTCTAAACATAAAAACCTCAATCTACATTCCATAGTATTGTATTAGCAATGTATATACACACACATACACCTAAGCACATAGATAATTTTTAAAAATATATATATTTTTTATTAATATTTGTTGTCTCTATTCTTAGCCTCTCATACATAGGTGCCAGATCCAGTCCGCATCTCTAGTGCCCCCTATTGGGGCTAGTTCTCCATCACAGTTTATATATCAATATGGATTTACTTATATAAATTAATTCCTTAAGTCTTCTCTCATATAGTTATTAATTATAATTTTATATATATATATATATATATATATATATATATATATATTTATACCTATAAGAAAACCTCATATTGTTTTCAATCCACCATATAGCTCTCCAAAATATATCCACTTTACCTTATTTCATTTGGACATATTTATACCTTATCACCCATTTTTATATATATATATATATATATATATATATACACACATATCTCGCACCCCATTTAGTTCCACCGTGTCATTCAGGCCACCAGGCATCAATGTTCCCATTCTAAAAATCCAGTATGCCGCTCGTCTGCATAATAGGCTGTAATGGTCTCCGTCCCGTGTTGTACTATTTCATTTGTTCTATAGCCATCATCTTACAATGATCAAAATTAGAATTCTGACACTGCATGATGTGGCTAGACAGTGGATGACATTGTTAATGACATTCCTCCGATGTTCCATGTATCGAATATGCATAGTTCGTGTGGTCCTTCCCACATACTGTTTTCCACATAGACAGGTGATTACATATATAATATATGTCGAACTACAGTTCAAAAAGTTTTTTATTTGGAATTCTTCCCCCGTGTTAGATGATATATATATTTTACTAGTTCTTGGCATCTTAACACATGATAGAAAGTTAATCTTTCTACATCTGTGGAACCCCACAGGTTTTTTGGGTAACCACATATTTTCTGATCTTTTCCTCTTTATATTCTCAAAATGACTAGGTACTATTTTAGACCGCAGATTTTCTGCCTTCCGAAAAATAGTATGACCTTTTAGGATCTATTTCTGTTTTCAGAATATTATCCAACATCAAGAGAGGTGTTCTTTTTTTATTACTTGTTCTATCTGATGGGCAGAACCATTAAACTGTGTAATAAAAAATCTATTTATCTTATCTTTTTCTTTTATCATGTTCTTTTTAGGTTCCAATAGTTTGGCTCTATTTATCTGTTCTACCTCAGCTAGATTTTTTTACAATATTCCTTGCGGATAGCTTTGTTCTAAAAAAGATTTCATAAGGGTTCTTGCTTGTATACGATATAACTCCACTGAACTACAATTCCTCAGAATGCGGACAAATTGACCCTGGGGAATATTTTCTTTCCAGCTTTTTTTTAATGAGAACTAGTGTATTGTAAATAATTGTTTTGGTCCACAGATTTAATAAATGTTTTGGTCTTAAGATCTTCTCCTTCTACGTATAGCTCTATATCCAGAAAACTCATCACCATATTACTATATTTATATGTAAATTTTAGTCCAAACTCATTATTATTGAGCCCTTCCGTGAAATTAGGAAGTGTATTCAAATCCCCACCCCAAATAATAAATACATCATCTATAAAACAGCCATAGTATACCAGATCCGCGCCGAGCCCACTCCCCCACACATGTTGGTCCTCAAAGACCCCCATGTATAGGTTCGCGAGATTCGGCGCGAACCTGGCACCCATGGCCACACTTCGTGTCTGTAAATAATATTGTGAATCAAATAAAAAGTAATTGTGAGATAATATAAATGTTATAGAATCTAATATAAACCCACGTAGGGAATCCGAGATCCCATCCTTTAGCAGATATTTCTCTACTGCTTTTATCCCACTACTATGTGGAATATTTGAATACATTGAGATTCAACATCACAAGTAATCAGATAATAATCTTTTTTCCAGGGAATTTTATTAATTATATTCAAGAAGTGTTGTGTATATTTAATATGGGACCCCAAATTCCCCACGTGGTCCTGCAAATAGTGATCAACAAAAAAGGATAAATTATTAATGAGAGACCCAATTCCCGAAATAATAGGACGCCCTGGTGGATTAACAAGTGTTTTATGTATTTTGGGCAAATAATAAAATGTGGCAGTGATGGGGTGTGGACATAACAAAAAATTAAAAAAGTTTCCTTGGATATAGCGCCATCCATAAGTGCATTATCCAATAATTCCATATATTCCTTTTGGAATCGGGCGGTGGGGTTTGTTTTAAATTTACAATAGAATTTGTTATTATTCAGTTGTGATAGAGTCAAATATTTACCTTGAACCTAAGCTATATACTTATTATAGACAATGTACGCAATAGGCGCACGAGTACCGTAATGCTCCGCTATTGGCATAGCGGACGCTGTACCGCGAGAGTGGGATACAAGCGGCGCTGACGCTCACTGAATTACACACAGACAACCTTGTAACAGCACACTGCAAGGATATGCTTATACTGTAAACCTTAGTACTGTAATAATACCACAATGTAACGCTGATTAACCTTTGTTATATGAAAGCTGTTTGAACGATTGAGACGCTCAGAAACCCTCTATAATGTCTAGTGAAACACACACTACTTGCTAAGGTTCCAACACCTTTATAGACAATATTTTGTACGTAAAAAGGGGAAAAACAGTTACAGCTCATACACTACAGACCTAACATTAATACCTAAACAGAATAACTAAACAGAAATATAAACAATAGCGAACGATCGCAAATACAAATAAACAGAAAGAGAATAAATGGCAAACGCTTAAAGGATAACAAAAAGAGAACAATTGCATACACACAGAGTAACGAAATGGCCACAGAGAAACTTACACACGTGGGAATGACTCGCAGGCGCAATCTGGAAACCAGCCCTCAGCTTTTCACCATGAAAACCCTTGTAGAGAGAAGTGAGTGCTGGTCTAGCTATGGGGGTCCTTATATACACAACATACAGTACACTACAATGGGCCCTACAATCTCATTGTTCATTGGACACAGGAATGTGTCTCTGCATTATAACAAAAGGTCATAGGTGGATTCGAACAGGTGGGCTGTG
The DNA here is from genome assembly GCF_028390025.1 of Pseudophryne corroboree. Taxonomy (NCBI): domain Eukaryota; kingdom Metazoa; phylum Chordata; class Amphibia; order Anura; family Myobatrachidae; genus Pseudophryne; species Pseudophryne corroboree. Next base: position 408,352,997 of record NC_086448.1, read on the forward strand.
ACTATTTCAAACTGCTCAGGTGGGAGGTATCCTCAGGATTCCCCCTGCATGTGTAATTAAACTGCAAATACATTTAATGTTCCAAACATACTTTTGTGCATAACTATACGCAGCAGCGATTAATCTCTTCCTAACCAACACCGGAATGTTTCTAATAAAATACTCTTCAGTTAGATACTAGACACCACCGTTCAACCTTTGCCTGACCCTTCATATCATGCAAAGAGGAATTCCCATGTCCACGAACTATTTACACTAAACATACTTGCAGACATTATTAAGGGGAATATTATCTACAAAACACACTATATGAGTTAACTATGCTATAAACGAGTCGTCCGCTACAAGCTCACAAACTCTACCGTAAATACGCATATCACGCGCGTTATCGCCGGAGCGAGTTTACGCAATTTGCGGACATGTGTACTCACGGCAGACTGAATGCACGAGCAGCGGGCATGTGCATTGGGGTTAGTACAAGGCATGTGAATCATGATATTTTTCGACTTTGACAGTTGTCTATAACATTCTTTTGTATAATCCTCTATAGGATTATAGCGCCCTTATCCACTGGTTTTATTATAATCTCTTTATTTTGCTGGAGACATTTCATGGCTTTCCTTTCCCCCGGGGTCAAATTGTCCCCATACGGATTTCTTTCTGATTTTTCAAATATATTCCTAAAACTAGCCAGGATTGCTTCATACAAGCTGTCTACATATGGACCTCTATATTGTAATGGATAAAAATCCGATCTTTTTTTGAACGGTTTAGTGACGACATACACACATGTCTCTTTTCCACATTCACCCTTCGCTTTCCGCTGTAATGATTCTAGGATCCCAACCGCTATGTCGTCGTCACCATCTAATATAATGGGACTAACTTCACTCTTTTGTGCTTTTAAAGATTTTAACGCAAAATATCTTGTGTGACTTAGAGTTCAGACATAGCGGTTGAGATCTACGAATAGTCTAAATAAATTGGGCTTTGCAGTTGGAGCATAATTCATACCCTTTTCTAATATATTTATTTCCTCTTGTGTAAGAATTTTCTTGGATAGATTAAATACTCCTTTTCCTGTTTTTTCTTTGGGAGTTACCTTCTTCCGGGAGTCTTGTTTCTGTTTACCTCTCACTCCTCTTCATCCTCTATTTCTCCGTTTCTGCCCCTCTTTCTTTGTGATTTCGCTATCTGCCAAGAACTTGATTCCTGGTACCTGTTTCCCCCTAACAAAACTTTATTTCCTGGGGTGGAGTCATATTCATCCTCAGTTTCTGAGGGTTTGGTGAGTTTTTTAAACCTCTCCTGGTATGTGTAAGGCCTTTCCTTATATTTCTCCAGAACCTGGAATCTATTTGTATGTGTCCAATTTCTGTTAGATCTTTCTCTCTGATATGTTCCTCTTTCTTTTTTATTTTGATAGGAACTATTCACCTGTCTACTCATGTTTCTTCTAAAACCTACTGGTTTGAAATATTGGGTCTGCTGTTCCTGCTCCCTCAATTTGATTCTCTTGTTAGAATTGTAAATATTTGCACTTTGATAGTCTGAAACATCCCCTTTCCATCTTATTCTCCTTTCTTGTTGTTAAGGACTGTTCAAATTCTTCCAATTTCTTGTTTACTTTTACATCACTAATTTTATATTCTTCAGATTTTTCATAGGCTTTTAATAGGGTGTGAACTTTTTCAATCTCTAATTGTAACTCATTAACTCTTTGTTCTCTATATTTTATAAGCACCTTCATCAAATTCTTAGAACAATTATCCAATATATTATTCCACTCTTCCGTGAAGTCTTTGGGGTATATGCAATTGCGGTAGAATTGCCGCAAATATCGAAAAACGGGGCATTTTCGACACAAAAAAAATGATTCGACAATGCAATACAGTACTTTTCGACAAAAAAAACGCAGTTTCAAATTCGACTTTTTGCAATTCGACAGTTGTCATATTCGACATGTCTGCAATGGTAAAAATGCGCCTTTCGACAAAAGTATATTCAATTGAAAAATGTTGATTCAACAACAGTGCTTTTTGACAGTAATTTCATCAATTTTAGTCCGCCTCATTTTGCTGGCGGGATCTATTAACATTTTTAAAAACATGTTTTTTGTGTGTTTTTTCTATTGCTAATAGCATATCTATTTATATTAGAAGGGATTATGTACTTGGTTTGTCTATTAGGAGCCACAAGTATTATTTATATATTTTTTAAAAGAATATATATTTTTTTACTGACTAAAATACTATGGAGAGATCAGAGCATGTTTTTCAGTGGGTAGGGGTGGGAATGTGTAAAAAATCCTGAAAAAAATGTGTGGGGTCCCCCCTCCTAAGCATAACCAGCCTCTATGTTCACACGCTGACTCGATCCCCTTCACCAGTAGAATCCATGGGGTACCTGAAAATAAAATTATACTCGCCAAAATCCTGTGTAGATCTGTCCTTTTCTTGTTTGTAATCCACGTACTTGGCAAAATAATAAAACGCAAAAACCCGGACCACGCACTGAAAGGGGTCCCATGTTAGTGATTTAATGACATGGCCGCAGGGACCGATATAAAAGTGGTAAAGGCTATATATAAAATATAAAAGTGATAAAGTGGTAAGTGGTAAAGTGATAAAGGCTGTGGCATTATCTCTCTGACTAGTGGAGCCCGGTGCTGGTGTTAAAAATATGGACCGGCTCAAAGAGCCCAAGGATGGTTATGCTTAGGAGGGGGGACCCCACGCATTTTTTTTCAGGATTTTTACACACTTTTTGTGCCATCCATGAAGTCGAATCCAGAACGCACACTATCGTCAATTGGTCAGTTTTTCGACAGCAGGACTGTCGAATACGTTTTTTATTGAATATGTCGAATTCGGGTCCCGGCAGGAGGGTGTCTGACTGTCGAATTGTGTCAAATTTAAAAACTGTCAAATTTCAGCCGGAATTCGACCGCAATTGCATATACCCCTTTATCTTCTTTAAAGGTGGATTCTTTCCAAATTGTCAAACCCCTAGGTATAAGATTATCATCTAAATATTTTTGTAAGGATATCTGATCCCACCATTGCTCAGTTTCTGTCATGCATAGATGTTCCAATTTATTGAATAATCTATGCATTTCTGTTAACTCCTCATATGCATCATCTGTGGTGGGGTGCTGCTTCCCTTTAAGGTAATGATTACGTCTCTCTAGTCTATTAGCAATACATGTAAGTTGTGCCATTATAAGATGCAAACTATGTTGGAATGACAACACTATATGAGAGCAAGACAACCAATTATTTATACACCTTTAAAATCTTTCAGTATCAACCACCTTAATACTTGGATAGTAGCAGCCTGTGTAAGGAACTAGTCAAATACAAGTGTTTACAAAAGATATACACCTTGTGCTATTATCCTCAAATGTATCAGCAGCTAGTCTTGGGGATTAAGTTCCAATTGCCCCAAATTTAAAAACAGAAAAGAAGAGAGTATGAGACTGCGCTTCTTACTTTGATAAGCTTTTATAAAATAAAACACAATGAATTACAATAACACATATAAATACCGGCCAGTATTGTTTAAAAATATATTATATTCCACAAAATATATAAAAAACAGTATCACTTAACCACTTATGGAGCTACCAATTCCGGCACTCTATTTGCTACAATAAAGCTCTAATTTTCATCCCCATTGCTTCTGAGTATGCCCCCCACATTCTCCTACCCACCCGTACTAAGATCTGATCAAAATGTTATCCCAATCCTACTTCTGCCACTAGTTGCCTGCTATTGTTTCTTTTTTTTCTCTTCATTGCTTGCTTCCACCCCACCATGTGTTTTCCTGTAATGTTTACCTCCACTGATTGCACACCTTTCCATTGTGCCCTACATGCAGGGTACATCATACTACTACATAAGCATCAGTCTTCCCATATATGAACTTGGCCCTTGATTGGCTCACCTCCCACAGTGTAACCTTCAAAGTGCGCCCAACATGGCTGCCCCATATGGTACACTTGTGGATGGGATGAAAAATACATAGGCCTGATGGTTTTGATGGAACCCTACTCTGAAATGTAGGACTCTGAAATCATCCCCATTTTGTGTCATCTCTTCAAGGGGTGGACTATTCCACCCTGGGTAATCCTACGCTAAGCGCCCATGATGGCTGCCGCACCTGGTACCTTGTGAGGGTGGAATACACAACCCTTGGAAGTTATTACCCAAAATGCCTTCACCAATCCTGCATTATGCTTTCTGTGTGCTTAAGGTTTTCTTTTATGTCTGTGTTGCTTGTCTATTGTTGTATTACTCAAATCCTCTGTATCATGTGCATTGTTTTTGATATCTGTAAAGCGCCTTGAGTCCTGTTGGAGAAAGAGCGCTATATAAATAAAATTATTATTATTATGTTGTAGTTGCAGAGATATCCATCTATAATCTCTGGAGGCAAACAATCAGCTGTAGTATGCAAATTAGAGTCCCACTGCAGATATTTCCAAAACAGTTCTTTCAGGTACACTATGCAAATGTACCAATATCAGATCAAACAGGTATTAGGCAGTTCTTTTTAAGCATGCCATGCACATACATAGATATTAAAGTGTGTTAGTAGAAAGCCGTTCTTTCAGGCACACTTATGCACATGCACCAATATCACTGCTGGTTAGTGGAAAAACAGTTCTTTTAAGTGCACCATGCAAAGCACCAATAATACCTCTCACAGCTGCTCCTTTTGCTGGTAGCCATGCCTGTATTTTCAGGCTGTTGTATAGAGTCTGTTTTGTTCCCCCTTAGCACTGGGGTATTGAAATGGAAATGAACCGGCCGGCTTACCAAACAATTGCTGCAGGAGTGTTTTTCCTCTCCAGAGGTGTCCTATCTGTGACAAACACGTTTCTCTGCCTCCTAATTATCATCAGCGGCTTCCTCAGTGTCAGTAGTGCTTGGGTGTATAGTTTGATCTTTAAATACCCATTTTCGCGGCTCGCGCATGCACACTGCGCCTGCGATTCGAGCCTCTCTCAATCTTGTTATCTCCCTTATGCTCTGCAGAGCCAAGCTTCGTTTTCGTTTTTGCTTCCTAGGAAGTATTCCTATGGCTCCCTATAGGGTTATTGCATAGAACAGTGGTTGCTTTTGTCCTTGAGGTGCCGTGAAAAAATTCTGATGCTCGAGGGCGCCGTGATTCCAAAAAGTTTGGGAACCACTGGCATAGAACCAAGCCTCATTTTCAATCAGGAAGTGTTATGTGGGCTCTAAACATAAAAACCTCAATCTACATTCCATAGTATTGTATTAGCAATGTATATACACACACATACACCTAAGCACATATATTAATAAAAAATATATATATCTTTAAAAATTATCTATTTGTTGTCTCTATTCTTAGCCTCTCATACATAGGTGCTAGATCCAGTCTGAATCTCTAGTGCCCCCTATTGGGGCTAGTTCCCCATCACAGTTTATATATCTATATGGATTTACTTATATAAATTAATTCCTTAAGTCTTCTCTCATATAGTTATTAATTATAATTTTTATATATATATATATATATATATATATATAGACGTCCTTATATTGGCCGGCACTCCGAAGGCCTCTGCGGGATTACTCGCTCAGGTGCCATCCTTTGAGGTATCACCTCCATCCATATCCCATAAAGAAGGCGGCACTCAGAGACTTTGTTGAAAACAGGCAATTCTTTAGTGAAAACACTGCACGGTTACATCACATCAACGTTTCGGGGCGTGTAGCCCCTTCATCAGGATAACCCCACACCAACAAACAACAGATATATATAGGTGCACTCACCCCTCCATGCTGTCACCCACTGGCTGCCGCCGCCGCCGTGTCCCAGGCCCGGCGTCCGTCCGCCCGAGCAGAGCACTTCCGCCGGAAGTGACGTCACGGGTCCCGGTCACGTTGCCGCGGCAACCTAACAAACAAAACATACAGCGTCTCTATGTGAGAAAAACGATCTGCGCCTCCACACCAGGATAACCTAAAACCGAGTTTGGTGCTGTGTATAATCTTTAGCCTTAAATGTATAAAGTGCTACGTGCATATGTGCTAATTCCAAACACACTACCGCCAGCGGTGTGAACAAAAAAAGTAGAAAAAATCTTTTAACATCGTGTCCATGGTTTATGAGGTCGTATTAACATTAACAGCACCTCTAACATAACATAAAGTGACCTCCAGTGTTCAATCATTCCTCCTCTTTCACTACCTAAAAACGCGGAGCGTTCTAGGCTGTTATAAAAAAATGTGAAAAACAATCTAAAAAATATATATGTATATCTATACACATCCCCAGTGCTAACATGGGACTAATTTCTCAGTTTTAGTATACCCCCGTGTGGGTTGTGATACAGATCGTCAACTCAAATTCATCTATAGCCAGCCAACACATGGTATATCACCCTCAATTACAATACATAATTCTGTGTATAAAAACATCCAAAACACATCACATATAAAATAAAAATTAGACAAAGAACACATGTAAACTCCACACACAAATTAGCAGCAAAGTTCAATGGACCTACCCCCCGTTTAATCCTTCAAATTATCCAATGATTACCCCTGGATATTCATGCATAATCACTATATATATAGATCGTCTGGTGTGTCCCATCAGACCAGACTATCCTTGGAAAAACACTTTTTACTCCAAGATCTAAGTACAATGCACAGTTCCCAAGTGGTTACTACCCAAAAATTGTCCAAAATTGCTAAACGATTGTACATAATTACAAAAATTTACAAAACATGATCTACAAAAAATTACTCAGACCCAGCGACTCATTCAAACCCCTAGGTCTAATGGTGTCGAGTCTAAAAATCCACCGGGATTCTAGCTGTAGTAATTTTAATGCTCTGTTACCCCCCCTGATGGATTCTGGCATCTGGTCGATGATGCGATATTTTAAAGTCGCCATCCCATGTTTCATTTTTGCGAAATGACGTGCCACCGGCTGGTCACTGCTACCTGTGGTCAACGCCGCCCTTATAGCCTGTCTGTGTTGGGCCATCCTAGTTTTGAATAAACATTCTGTTTTGCCCACGTAATATAGGCCACAAGGGCACATAATTACATAAATTACAAATTTCGAATTACACGATAACGGGTAATTGATGGTATATTTTTTGGCAGAATGTGGATGTACAATGCTAGCCCCAGGGGACATATAACTGCAGGTGGTACACCCAATACATCTGTAGCAGCCATTTGGTCTGCTTAGAAAATGTGCAGGAGTTGGTTTTTTAAATTTACTGAGATCTGTTTTCACTACCAGGTCTTTAATATTCCGGCCCCTTCTATAACTAGGCATTAATTGTGTATTTTTCAATACCTTAAGTTCAGGGTCTGTGGTAATGATAGGCCACAACGTCTTGGCCTTTCTACTAGTATGGCGGCTGTTAGTATCATATGTGTTTACCCAGGGTAATTTATTCTGTTTCTTGCATGTCCTGGTTTTAGTGAGAAGGTCCCCTCTGTCCTGAGCACATGCTTTTACTCTAGCTTGTTTTAATAAAGGTACAGGGTACCCCCTCTCCACAAACTTGGCTTCCATAATATCGAGTTGTTTCTCACGATTAGCGGCAGTGTTTGTAATCCTGCACACCCGTAAAAATTGGGAGTAGGGTAAACCGTGTACAGTAGGAGCAGGATGAAAACTCTTGTGGCTCAAAAGCATGTTTCTGTCAGTGGGTTTGGAATATAGGTCTGTGTCAATCTTCCCTTCATTGATTCGGATAGAGATATCCAAAAAATCAATGTGGGTGTGACTGCATTGCATTGTGAGCTTAATAGTACTATCTGTACTGTTGTGATTTGTTATAATATCTAATAGAGACTGTTCATCCCCTTTCCAGAAGATGAGCAAGTCGTCTATATAACGGTAATACAGATAAATTTGCTCAGCCACCTCCGGATTTTCAAAGAACAGTCCCTTCTCGGTTTCCCACATAAAAGTGTTTGCGAAGGCCGGCGCCACCGCAGACCCCATCGCACAACCCGTTATCTGCCTGAAGAATTTGTCCTCAAACAGAAAATAGTTGTGCGTGAGGGTGAACTCCAATAGTTCGATGAAAAGGTCCACATCTGGGCCTGTGTGTGTTGTATTACCTGTGATTAACCTTCTCACCGCCTGTAGCCCTCCTGCATGCGGAATGCATGTATACAGGCTAGTTACATCAATAGTGGCCATCAGTAAATTCGATGGTACCTGATCAATGTGTAGAAATTTCTCCAACAGTACGTTGGAGTCTTTTAAGTGTGTAAACGTTTGCTGAATGCATGGTTGCAAATAGGAATCAAGAAAGATGGCCAGTGGTTCACACAGAGACCCCCGGGCTGACACAATTGGTCTCCCAGGCGGTCTCTGTGCGTGCTTGTGTATTTTAGGGAGTGTATAAAACACCGGTACTACCGGGTGTGTGTTTAATAATTTCTGAAACATATTCTTAGATAACACCCCCTGTTCACATGCCCCTTTCAAAATACCGGCCAATTGCTCCACATAGATACCTGTAGGATCTCTCTCTAACAAGCAGTAGGTCTCTGTATCATTCAATAAACGGTAACATTCAGTGATATAATCACTGGTGTTAAGAATGACTATAGAACCCCCTTTATCCGCTCCCCTTATAATAATATCCTGTCTCTTACTCAGGGCCTTTAAGGCCACTTGCTCCTCCCTCGACAGATTATTATATATCGGGGGACTAGGGCTGCTGCCGGCTGCCTCTAATAGCCTACTGAAAGTTTTCACCGATGCATTATTTGAAACCGGATCAAATTTAGAAGAGGGACCCAATTTTAACACTCTAGCAGGAACATCACTCATACTCGGTGGACTAGAGTCTTTGGAAAAATGTTCTTTAAGTTTTACAGTGCGGTGCAGTCTAAATGAGTCAAGTTTCCATTGGAACCTATTAGGTTTGTTGGTAGGGACAAACGTTAGGCCTTTCTCCAATACGCTTACCTCTGCAGATGACAGCTGGCTCGAGGACAAATTAAAGATCAAGTCTTTTTTGCCCTGGGTGGGCGACCTCTTCGCTTGCCTTCTTGTTTGTCCCCCCCGTCTGGTGGGTCTCCTTCTCGAGCCGCTGGAATAGCCCGAGTCCTGGCCCCTAAAGGGGTAACCTCCATTGGCCCTTGTCTTCTTGGTCTTACTTGATCGTCCGAATCACTCGCTGATGTCGTACCACTGCGCATGAATGGTCTCCTGCGCCGGAACCTGGGTGCATTATACGCAGGTCCATGATTGCCCATATTGCCCAACCAGGGGTATACCCGATGTTGGGCGTAGTCCTGTTGGACCTTGAGCAGTTTATCCCGTTTGAATTTAAGCAGATCGCTGCGGTACTTCTCCACTTGCTCAGCTAATGTGGACATTTTAACTGCTTCCGCTGCAAGAAGCTCATGATGTTCCACTTCATACTGCTTAATTTTCTCCATGGTCACATTATGTTCCCGAGTCGTCTCCTCTATGACCAATAAAAGAAGGTCCATGGAACATTTATTCAGCACTGCTATCCATCTTTTGCAGAAGCTGATATTAAATCTCCCAATTGTCGGGGCGTTATGCACACGGAACCCCCTGGGGATCTGTTTGGCTCGATAATAATCGGACAGCGTCCGACTATGGTATAAAAAATCTACTGCTCTTTTCTTCAGCTTCAGTAATTCCTTAAATGCATCCTCATTTGTTGTAACAGGTGCAACATCAAACGCAGATTCTTTATGTAAAATACCTTCAGCCTCCAGGTCTGAAAAACTAAGGGTATCAAGGGTATCACATTGTAGCAAAAATGAGGAAACCTCATCTTCCCTGTGGGGTGGCCATTTAAAGTTGCTGCGAACCTATTTGTGCAGGCCCAACCACGTAGATAAAGTGCTGTGTCTACAGTCTGTCACCCAGTGACACAAAAATACTGACAAAAAATAAAGACGACAAAATAACCAAAAATAAGACAGAAAAAACAGTTCCTGAGGAAGTTTAAGCACACCAGGTAAAAATAATCTCGGGTGCCTTGCCTCTGCTCACCACATTGCAAGAAGAGGTACAGCAGTATATAGACGTCCTTATATTGGCCGGCACTCCGAAGGCCTCTGCGGGCTTACTCGCTCAGGTGCCATCCTTTGAGGTATCACCTCCATCCATATCCCATAAAGAAGGCGGCACTCAGAGACTTTGTTGAAAACAGGCAATTCTTTAGTGAAAACACTGCACGGTTACATCACATCAACGTTTCGGGGCGTGTAGCCCCTTCATCAGGATAACCCCACACCAACAAACAACAGATATATATAGGTGCACTCACCCCTCCATGCTGTCACCCACTGGCTGCCGCCGCCGCCGTGTCCCAGGCCCGGCGTCCGTCCGCCCGAGCAGAGCACTTCCGCCGGAAGTGACGTCACGGGTCCCGGTCACGTTGCCGCGGCAACCTAACAAACAAAACATACAGCGTCTCTATGTGAGAAAAACGATCTGCGCCTCCACACCAGGATAACCTAAAACCGAGTTTGGTGCTGTGTATCATCTTTAGCCTTAAATGTATAAAGTGCTACGTGCATATGTGCTAATTCCAAACACACTACCGCCAGCGGTGTGAACAAAAAAAGTAGAAAAAATCTTTTAACATCGTGTCCATGGTTTATGAGGTCGTATTAACATTAACAGCACCTCTAACATAACATAAAGTGACCTCCAGTGTTCAATCATTCCTCCTCTTTCACTACCTAAAAACGCGGAGCGTTCTAGGCTGTTATAAAAAAATGTGAAAAACAATCTAAAAAATATATATGTATATCTATACACATCCCCAGTGCTAACATGGGACTAATTTCTCAGTTTTAGTATACCCCCGTGTGGGTTGTGATACAGATCGTCAACTCAAATTCATCTATAGCCAGCCAACACATGGTATATCACCCTCAATTACAATACATAATTCTGTGTATAAAAACATCCAAAAACATCACATATAAAATAAAAATTAGACAAAGAACACATGTAAACTCCACACACAAATTAGCAGCAAAGTTCAATGGACCTACCCCCCGTTTAATCCTTCAAATTATCCAATGATTACCCCTGGATATTCATGCATAATCACTATATATATAGATCGTCTGGTGTGTCCCATCAGACCAGACTATCCTTGGAAAAACACTTTTTACTCCAAGATCTAAGTACAATGCACAGTTCCCAAGTGGTTACTACCCAAAAATTGTCCAAAATTGCTAAACGATTGTACATAATTACAAAAATTTACAAAACATGATCTACAAAAAATTACTCAGACCCAGCGACTCATTCAAACCCCTAGGTCTAATGGTGTCGAGTCTAAAAATCCACCGGGATTCTAGCTGTAGTAATTTTAATGCTCTGTTACCCCCCCTGATGGATTCTGGCATCTGGTCGATGATGCGATATTTTAAAGTCGCCATCCCATGTTTCATTTTTGCGAAATGACGTGCCACCGGCTGGTCACTGCTACCTGTGGTCAACGCCGCCCTGATAGCCTGTCTGTGTTGGGCCATCCTAGTTTTGAATAAACATTCTGTTTTGCCCACGTAATATAGGCCACAAGGGCACATAATTACATAAATGACAAATTTCGAATTACACGATAACGGGTAATTGATGGTATATTTTTTGGCAGAATGTGGATGTACAATGCTAGCCCCAGGGGACATATAACTGCAGGTGGTACACCCAATACATCTGTAGCAGCCATTTGGTCTGCTTACAAAATGTGCAGGAGTTGGTTTTTTAAATTTACTGAGATCTGTTTTCACTACCAGGTCTTTAATATTCCGGCCCCTTCTATAACTAGGCATTAATTGTGTATTTTTCAATACCTTAAGTTCAGGGTCTGTGGTAATGATAGGCCACAACGTCTTGGCCTTTCTACTAGTATGGCGGCTGTTAGTATCATATGTGTTTACCCAGGGTAATTTATTCTGTTTCTTGCATGTCCTGGTTTTAGTGAGAAGGTCCCCTCTGTCCTGAGCACATGCTTTTACTCTAGCTTGTTTTAATAAAGGTACAGGGTACCCCCTCTCCACAAACTTGGCTTCCATAATATCGAGTTGTTTCTCACGATTAGCGGCAGTGTTTGTAATCCTGCACACCCGTAAAAATTGGGAGTAGGGTAAACCGTGTACAGTAGGAGCAGGATGAAAACTCTTGTGGCTCAAAAGCATGTTTCTGTCAGTGGGTTTGGAATATAGGTCTGTGTCAATCTTCCCTTCATTGATTCGGATAGAGATATCCAAAAAATCAATGTGGGTGTGACTGCATTGCATTGTGAGCTTAATAGTACTATCTGTACTGTTGTGATTTGTTATAATATCTAATAGAGACTGTTCATCCCCTTTCCAGAAGATGAGCAAGTCGTCTATATAACGGTAATACAGATAAATTTGCTCAGCCACCTCCGGATTTTCAAAGAACAGTCCCTTCTCGGTTTCCCACATAAAAGTCTTTGCGAAGGCCGGCGCCACCGCAGACCCCATCGCACAACCCGTTATCTGCCTGAAGAATTTGTCCTCAAACAGAAAATAGTTGTGCGTGAGGGTGAACTCCAATAGTTCGATGAAAAGGTCCACATCTGGGCCTGTGTATGTTGTATTACCTGTGATTAACCTTCTCACCGCCTGTAGCCCTCCTGCATGCGGAATGCATGTATACAGGCTAGTTACATCAATAGTGGCCATCAGTAAATTCGATGGTACCTGATCAATGTGTAGAAATTTCTCCAACAGTACGTTGGAGTCTTTTAAGTGTGTAAACGTTTGCTGAATGCATGGTTGCAAATAGGAATCAAGAAAGATGGCCAGTGGTTCACACAGAGACCCCCGGGCTGACACAATTGGTCTCCCAGGCGGTCTCTGTGCGTGCTTGTGTATTTTAGGGAGTGTATAAAACACCGGTACTACCGGGTGTGTGTTTAATAATTTCTGAAACATATTCTTAGATAACACCCCCTGTTCACATGCCCCTTTCAAAATACCGGCCAATTGCTCCACATAGATACCTGTAGGATCTCTCTCTAACAAGCAGTAGGTCTCTGTATCATTCAATAAACGGTAACATTCAGTGATATAATCACTGGTGTTAAGAATGACTATAGAACCCCCTTTATCCGCTCCCCTTATAATAATATCCTGTCTCTTACTCAGGGCCTTTAAGGCCACTTGCTCCTCCCTCGACAGATTATTATATATCGGGGGACTAGGGCTGCTGCCGGCTGCCTCTAATAGCCTACTGAAAGTTTTCACCGATGCATTATTTGAAACCGGATCAAATTTAGAAGAGGGACCCAATTTTAACACTCTAGCAGGAACATCACTCATACTCGGTGGACTAGAGTCTTTGGAAAAATGTTCTTTAAGTTTTACAGTGCGGTGCAGTCTAAATGAGTCAAGTTTCCATTGGAACCTATTAGGTTTGTTGGTAGGGACAAACGTTAGGCCTTTCTCCAATACGCTTACCTCTGCAGATGACAGCTGGCTCGAGGACAAATTAAAGATCAAGTCTTTTTTGCCCTGGGTGGGCGACCTCTTCGCTTGCCTTCTTGTTTGTCCCCCCCGTCTGGTGGGTCTCCTTCTCGAGCCGCTGGAATAGCCCGAGTCCTGGCCCCTAAAGGGGTAACCTCCATTGGCCCTTGTCTTCTTGGTCTTACTTGATCGTCCGAATCACTCGCTGATGTCGTACCACTGCGCATGAATGGTCTCCTGCGTCGGAACCTGGGTGCATTATACGCAGGTCCATGATTGCCCATATTGCCCAACCAGGGGTAAACCCGATGTTGGGCGTAGTCCTGTTGGACCTTGAGCAGTTTCTCCCGTTTGAATTTAAGCAGATCGCTGCGGTACTTCTCCACTTGCTCAGCTAATGTGGACATTTTAACTGCTTCCGCTGCAAGAAGCTCATGATGTTCCACTTCATACTGCTTAATTTTCTCCATGGTCACATTATGTTCCCGAGTCGTCTCCTCTATGACCAATAAAAGAAGGTCCATGGAACATTTATTCAGCACTGCTATCCATCTTTTGCAGAAGCTGATATTAAATCTCCCAATTGTCGGGGCGTTATGCACACGAAACCCCCTGGGGATCTGTTTGGCTCGATAATAATCGGACAGCGTCCGACTATGGTATAAAAAATCTACTGCTCTTTTCTTCAGCTTCAGTAATTCCTTAAATGCATCCTCATTTGTTGTAACAGGTGCAACATCAAACGCAGATTCTTTATGTAAAATACCTTCAGCCTCCAGGTCTGAAAAACTAAGGGTATCAAGGGTATCACATTGTAGCAAAAATGAGGAAACCTCATCTTCCCTCCGTTGTGGGGTGGCCATTTAAAGTTGCTGCAAACCTATTTGTGCAGGCCCAACCACGTAGATAAAGTGCTGTGTCTACAGTCTGTCACCCAGTGACACAAAAATACTGACAAAAAATAAAGACGACAAAATAACCAAAAATAAGACAGAAAAAACAGTTCCTGAGTAAGTTTAAGCACACCAGGTAAAAATAATCTCGGGTGCCTTGCCTCTGCTCACCACATTGCAGGAAGAGGTACAGCAGTATATAGACGTCCTTATATTGGCCGGCACTCCGAAGGCCTCTGCGGGCTTACTCGCTCAGGTGCCATCCTTTGAGGTATCACCTCCATCCATATCCCATAAAGAAGGCGGCACTCAGAGACTTTGTTGAAAACAGGCAATTCTTTAGTGAAAACACTGCACGGTTACATCACATCAACGTTTCGGGGCGTGTAGCCCCTTCATCAGGATAACCCCACACCAACAAACAACAGATATATATAGGTGCACTCACTCCTCCATGCTGTCACCCACTGGCTGCCGCCGCCGCCGTGTCCCAGGCCCGGCGTCCGTCCGCCCGAGCAGAGCACTTCCGCCGGAAGTGACGTCACGGGTCCCGGTCACGTTGCCGCGGCAACCTAACAAACAAAACATACAGCGTCTCTATGTGAGAAAAACGATCTGCGCCTCCACACCAGGATAACCTAAAACCGAGTTTGGTGCTGTGTATCATCTTTAGCCTTAAATGTATAAAGTGCTACGTGCATATGTGCTAATTCCAAACACACTACCGCCAGCGGTGTGAACAAAAAAAGTAGAAAAAATCTTTTAACATCGTGTCCATGGTTTATGAGGTCGTATTAACATTAACAGCACCTCTAACATAACATAAAGTGACCTCCAGTGTTCAATCATTCCTCCTCTTTCACTACCTAAAAACGCGGAGCGTTCTAGGCTGTTATAAAAAAATGTGAAAAACAATCTAAAAAATATATATGTATATCTATACACATCACTAAAGAATTGCCTGTTTTCAACAAAGTCTCTGAGTGCCGCCTTCTTTATGGGATATGGATGGAGGTGATACCTCAAAGGATGGCACCTGAGCGAGTAAGCCCGCAGAGGCCTTCGGAGTGCCGGCCAATATAAGGACGTCTATATACTGCTGTACCTCTTCTTGCAATGTGGTGAGCAGAGGCAAGACACCCGAGATTATTTTTACCTGGTGTGCTTAAACTTCCTCAGGAACTGTTTTTTCTGTCTTATTTTTGGTTATTTTGTCGTCTTTATTTTTTGTCAGTATTTTTGTGTCACTGGGTGACAGACTGTAGACACAGCACTTTATCTACGTGGTTGGGCCTGCACAAATAGGTTTGCAGCAACTTTAAATGGCCACCCCACAACGGAGGGAAGATGAGGTTTCCTCATTTTTGCTACAATGTGATACCCTTGATACCCTTAGTTTTTCAGACCTGGAGGCTGAAGGTATTTTACATAAAGAATCTGCGTTTGATGTTGCACCTGTTACAACAAATGAGGATGCATTTAAGGAATTACTGAAGCTGAAGAAAAGAGCAGTAGATTTTTTATACCATAGTCGGACGCTGTCCGATTATTATCGAGCCAAACAGATCCCCAGGGGGTTTCGTGTGCATAACGCCCCGACAATTGGGAGATTTAATATCAGCTTCTGCAAAAGATGGATAGCAGTGCTGAATAAATGTTCCATGGACCTTCTTTTATTGGTCATAGAGGAGACGACTCGGGAACATAATGTGACCATGGAGAAAATTAAGCAGTATGAAGTGGAACATCATGAGCTTCTTGCAGCGGAAGCAGTTAAAATGTCCACATTAGCTGAGCAAGTGGAGAAGTACCGCAGCGATCTGCTTAAATTCAAACGGGATAAACTGCTCAAGGTCCAACAGGACTACGCCCAACATCGGGTATACCCCTGGTTGGGCAATATGGGCAATCATGGACCTGCGTATAATGCACCCAGGTTCCGACGCAGGAGACCATTCATGCGCAGTGGTACGACATCAGCGAGTGATTCGGACGATCAAGTAAGACCAAGAAGACAAGGGCCAATGGAGGTTACCCCTTTAGGGGCCAGGACTCGGGCTATTCCAGCGGCTCGAGAAGGAGACCCACCAGACGGGGGGGACAAACAAGAAGGCAAGCGAAGAGGTCGCCCACCCAGGGCAAAAAAGACTTGATCTTTAATTTGTCCTCGAGCCAGCTGTCATCTGCAGAGGTAAGCGTATTGGAGAAAGGCCTAACGTTTGTCCCTACCAACAAACCTAATAGGTTCCAATGGAAACTTGACTCATTTAGACTGCACCGCACTGTAAAACTTAAAGAACATTTTTCCAAAGACTCTAGTCCACCGAGTATGAGTGATGTTCCTGCTAGAGTGTTAAAATTGGGTCCCTCTTCTAAATTTGATCCGGTTTCAAATAATGCATCGGTGAAAACTTTCAGTAGGCTATTAGAGGCAGCCGGCAGCAGCCCTAGTCCCCCGATATATAATAATCTGTCGAGGGAGGAGCAAGTGGCCTTAAAGGCCCTGAGTAAGAGACAGGATATTATTATAAGGGGAGCGGATAAAGGGGGTTCTATAGTCATTCTTAACACCAGTGATTATATCACTGAATGTTACCGTTTATTGAATGATACAGAGACCTACTGCTTGTTAGAGAGAGATCCTACAGGTATCTATGTGGAGCAATTGGCCGGTATTTTGAAAGGGGCATGTGAACAGGGGGTGTTATCTAAGAATATGTTTCAGAAATTATTAAACACACACCCGGTAGTACCGGTGTTTTATACACTCCCTAAAATACACAAGCACGCACAGAGACCGCCTGGGAGACCAATTGTGTCAGCCCGGGGGTCTCTGTGTGAACCACTGGCCATCTTTCTTGATTCCTATTTGCAACCATGCATTCAGCAAACGTTTACACACTTAAAAGACTCCAACGTACTGTTGGAGAAATTTCTACACATTGATCAGGTACCATCGAATTTACTGATGGCCACTATTGATGTAACTAGCCTGTATACATGCATTCCGCATGCAGGAGGGCTACAGGCGGTGAGAAGGTTAATCACAGGTAATACAACATACACAGGCCCAGATGTGGACCTTTTCATCGAACTATTGGAGTTCACCCTCACGCACAACTATTTTCTGTTTGAGGACAAATTCTTCAGGCAGATAACGGGTTGTGCGATGGGGTCTGCGGTGGCGCCGGCCTTCGCAAACACTTTTATGTGGGAAACCGAGAAGGGACTGTTCTTTGAAAATCCGGAGGTGGCTGAGCAAATTTATCTGTATTACCGTTATATAGACGACTTGCTCATCTTCTGGAAAGGGGATGAACAGTCTCTATTAGATATTATAACAAATCACAACAGTACAGATAGTACTATTAAGCTCACAATGCAATGCAGTCACACCCACATTGATTTTTTGGATATCTCTATCCGAATCAATGAAGGGAAGATTGACACAGACCTATATTCCAAACCCACTGACAGAAACATGCTTTTGAGCCACAAGAGTTTTCATCCTGCTCCTACTGTACACGGTTTACCCTACTCCCAATTTTTACGGGTGTGCAGGATTACAAACACTGCCGCTAATCGTGAGAAACAACTCGATATTATGGAAGCCAAGTTTGTGGAGAGGGGGTACCCTGTACCTTTATTAAAACAAGCTAGAGTAAAAGCATGTGCTCAGGACAGAGGGGACCTTCTCACTAAAACCAGGACATGCAAGAAACAGAATAAATTACCCTGGGTAAACACATATGATACTAGCAGCCGCCATACTAGTAGAAAGGCCAAGACGTTGTGGCCTATCATTACCACAGACCCTGAACTTAAGGTATTGAAAAATACACAATTAATGCCTAGTTATAGAAGGGGCCGGAATATTAAAGACCTGGTAGTGAAAACAGATCTCAGTAAATTTAAAAAACCAACTCCTGCACATTTTCTAAGCAGACCAAATGGCTGCTACAGATGTATTGGGTGTACCACCTGCAGTTATATGTCCCCTGGGGCTAGCATTGTACATCCACATTCTGCCAAAAAATATACCATCAATTACCCGTTATCGTGTAATTCGAAATTTGTAATTTATGTAATTATGTGCCCTTGTGGCCTATATTACGTGGGCAAAACAGAATGTTTATTCAAAACTAGGATGGCCCAACACAGACAGGCTATCAGGGCGGCGTTGACCACAGGTAGCAGTGACCAGCCGGTGGCACGTCATTTCGCAAAAATGAAACATGGGATGGCGACTTTAAAATATCGCATCATCGACCAGATGCCAGAATCCATCAGGGGGGGTAACAGAGCATTAAAATTACTACAGCTAGAATCCCGGTGGATTTTTAGACTCGACACCATTAGACCTAGGGGTTTGAATGAGTCGCTGGGTCTGAGTAATTTTTTGTAGATCATGTTTTGTAAATTTTTGTAATTATGTACAATCGTTTAGCAATTTTGGACAATTTTTGGGTAGTAACCACTTGGGAACTGTGCATTGTACTTAGATCTTGGAGTAAAAAGTGTTTTTCCAAGGATAGTCTGGTCTGATGGGACACACCAGACGATCTATATATATAGTGATTATGCATGAATATCCAGGGGTAATCATTGGATAATTTGAAGGATTAAACGGGGGGTAGGTCCATTGAACTTTGCTACTAATTTGTGTGTGGAGTTTACATGTGTTCTTTGTCTAATTTTTATTTTATATGTGATGTGTTTTGGATGTTTTTATACACAGAATTATGTATTGTAATTGAGGGTGATATACCATGTGTTGGCTGGCTATAGATGAATTTGAGTTGACGATCTGTATCACAACCCACACGGGGGTATACTAAAACTGAGAAATTAGTCCCATGTTAGCACTGGGGATGTGTATAGATATACATATATATTTTTTAGATTGTTTTTCACATTTTTTTATAACAGCCTAGAACGCTCCGCGTTTTTAGGTAGTGAAAGAGGAGGAATGATTGAACACTGGAGGTCACTTTATGTTATGTTAGAGGTGCTGTTAATGTTAATACGACCTCATAAACCATGGACACGATGTTAAAAGATTTTTTCTACTTTTTTTGTTCACACCGCTGGCGGTAGTGTGTTTGGAATTAGCACATATGCACGTAGCACTTTATACATTTAAGGCTAAAGATGATACACAGCACCAAACTCGGTTTTAGGTTATCCTGGTGTGGAGGCGCAGATCGTTTTTCTCACATAGAGACGCTGTATGTTTTGTTTGTTAGGTTGCCGCGGCAACGTGACCGGGACCCGTGACGTCACTTCCGGCGGAAGTGCTCTGCTCGGGCGGACGGACGCCGGGCCTGGGACACGGCGGCGGCGGCAGCCAGTGGGTGACAGCATGGAGGGGTGAGTGCACCTATATATATCTGTTGTTTGTTGGTGTGGGGTTATCCTGATGAAGGGGCTACACGCCCCGAAACGTTGATGTGATGTAACCATGCAGTGTTTTCACTAAAGAATTGCCTGTTTTCAACAAAGTCTCTGAGTGCCGCCTTCTTTATGGGATATATATATATATATATATATATATGGAGAGAGTTTTTTATAGGTCAGTGCGCTTAGTCTAACGTCCAAATGTTCCTTTGAAGGAAGGGGTCGTCAGAAAGTCCTGCTGTTTGGACTTATTCGGTTGTGGATGCTCCGTCAATGAACACCTCCCAAGCTTCTTTGGTGGCTGCTCAGTTCTTCAAAATATGACTTGGGTATGTTCAGTCATGCAATTCTGTGAGGGCAGGGGAGAAGAACAAGCGCCATATGGTGTAGTATTTTAAATAAATAGGAGTAGTAAATACGTATATAAAATGTAAGTACCGGATGGATTCTTGAGATCAGGCCTGTCTGTCTCACTAAATTCTTTGTAGCTGTTCCACACCTATATGTTAGGAGACAAAGATCATCGCCATATAGTGTAGTAACCTCGGATATATCTTGGGGAACCCTCCCCTATATTTCATGCGTACCAAAAAAAAGATTCAATATAGCATATAGGATATACTTATATCCAGGTAGATCAAGTCGGTCCAATATGATGTAATGGCTAAATCAATCGCCTGCTACTGCCTTATATAGCAATATCAATAAATTTTTTAATCAACAGAAATAATATACAAATTCAAATAAAAATAAAATAAATCAAGAATCTTAGCTGAATGGTCTAGGCAGTAGGCAGGTCAGTCTCAACGCGTTTCGCCTCCAGGGCTTCCTGAGCTAAGATTCTTGATTTATTTTATTTTTATTTGAATTTGTATATTATTTCTGTTGATTAAAAAATTTATTGATATTGCTATATAAGGCAGTAGCAGGCGATTGATTTAGCCATTACATCATATTGGACCGACTTGATCTACCTGGATATAAGTATATCCTATATGCTATATTGAATCTTTTTTTTGGTACGCATGAAATATAGGGGAGGGTTCCCCAAGATATATCCGAGGTTACTACACTATATGGCGATGATCTTTGTCTCCTAACATATAGGTGTGGAACAACTACAAAGAATTTAGTGAGACAGACAGGCCTGATCTCAAGAATCCATCCGGTACTTACATTTTATATACGTATTTACTACTCCTATTTATTTAAAATACTACACCATATGGCGCTTGTTCTTCTCCCCTGCCCTCATATATATATATATATATATATATATATATATATATATATATATATATATCGAATATGCATAGTTCTTGTGGTCCTTCCCACATACTGTATTCCACATAGACAGGTGATTATATATATATATATATATATATATATATATATATAATATATGTCGAACTACAGTTCAAAAAGTTTTTTATTTGGAATTCTTCCCCCGTGTTAGATGATATATATATTTTACTAGTTCTCGGCATCTTAACACATGATAGACCGTTCATCTTTCTACATCTGTGGAACCCCACAGGTTTTTCGAGGAACCACATATTTTCTGATCTTTTCCTCTTTATATTCTCAAAATGACTAGGTACTATTTGAGGCCGCAGATTTTCTGCCTTCCGAAAAATAGTATGACCTTTAGGATCTATTTCTGTTTTAAGAATATTATCCAACATCAAGAGAAATGTGTTCTTTTTTTATTGCTTGCTCTATCTGATGGGCAGAACCATTAAACTGTGTAATAACAGACATATTTCTCTTACATTTTTCTGTTATGTTCTTTTTAGGTTCCAATAGTTTGGCTCTATCTGTTCTACCTCAGCTAGATCCTTTTCCAATATTCCTTGTGGATAGCCTTGTTCTAAAAGATTTCATAAGCGTTCTTTTTTGTGTACGATATAACTCCACTGAACTACAATTCCTCCAATTGTGGACAAATTGACCCTGGGGAAAATTTTCTTTCCAGCTTTTTTTTTATGAGAACTAGTGTATTGTAAATAATTGTTTTGGTCCACAGATTTAGGAAATGTTTTGGTCTTAAGAGCTTCTCCTTCTACGTATAGCTCTATATCCAGAAAACTCATCACCATATTACTATATTTATATGTAAATTTTAGTCCAAACTCATTATTATTGAGCCCATCCGTGAAATTAAGAAGTGTATTCAAATCCCCACCCCAAATAATAAATACATCATCTATAAAACAGCCATAGTATACCAGATCCGCGTCGAGCCCACTCCCCCACACATGTTGGTCCTCAAAGACCCCCATGTATAGGTTCGCTGAAGTAAAACAGATAGAGCCAAACTACTGGAACCTAAAAAGAAGAAAATGATAACAGAAAAAGATAAGATAAATGTCTTTTATTACACAGTTTAATGGTTCTGCCCATCAGATAGAACAAGTTATAAAAAAGAACACATCTCTCTTGATGTTGGATAATATTCTGAAAACAGAAATAGATCCTAAAGGTCATACGAATTTTCAGAAGGCAGAAAATCTGCGGTCTAAAATAGTACCTAGTCATTTTGAGAATATAGAGGAAAAGATCAGAAAATATGTGGTTACTCAAAAAACCTGTGGGGTTCCACAGATGTGGAAAGATGAACTGTCTATCATGTGTTAAGATGCCGAGAACTAGTAAAATATATATATCATCTAACACGGGGGAAGAATTCCAAATAAAAAACTTTTTGAACTGTAGTTCGACATATATTATATATGTAATCACCTGTCTATGTGGAAAACAGTATGTGGGAAGGACCACATGTACTATGCATATTCGATACATGGAACATCGGAGGAATGTCATTAAGGGCACCAGGCATCCACTGTCTAGCCACATCATGCAGTGTCAGAATTCTAATTTTGATAATTGCAAGATGATGGCTATAGAACAAACTAATAGTACAACACGGGGCGGAGACCGTTACAGTATATTATGCAGACGAGAGGCATACTGGATTTTTAGAATGGGAACATTGATGCCTGGTGGCCTGAATGACATGGTGGAACTAAATGGGGTGTGAGATGTGTGTGTGTGTGTGTGTGTGTGTGTATATATATATATATATATATATATGGGTGTGATAAGGTATAAATATGTCCAAATGAAATAGGGTAAAGTGGATATATTTTGGAGAGCTATATGGTGGATTGAAAACAATATGAGGTTTTTTTTATTATAGGTATAAATTTGATGAAATAAAATCATATGGATGACTTTACTTTTATATATATATATATATATATATATAATGATAATTAATAACTATATAAGAGAAGACTTAAGGAATTAATTTATATAAGTAAATCCATATTGATATATAAACTGTGATGGGGAACTAGTCCCAATAGGGGGCACTAGAGATGCGGACTGGATCTGGCACCTATGTATGAGAGGCTAAGAATAGAGACAGCAAATAGATAATTTTTAGAAATATATATATATTTTTTAATATGTGCTTAGGTGTATGTGTGTGTATATACATTGCTAATGCAATACTATGGAATGTAGATTGAGGTTTTTATGTTTAGAGCCCACATAACACTTCCTGATTGAAAATGAGGCTTGGTTCTATGCAATAACCCTATAGGGAGCCGCAGGAATACTTCCTAGGAAGCAAAAACGAAAACGAGGCTTGGCTCTGCAGAGCATAAGGGAGATAACAAGACTGAAAGCGAGGCTTGAATCGCGGGTGCAGTGCGCATGCGCGAGCCGCAAAAATGGGTATTTAAAGATCAAACTATACACCCAAGCACTACTGACACTGAGGAAGCCACTGATGGTAATTAGGAGGTAAAGAAACGCGTTTGTCACGGACAGGACACCTTTGGAGAGGAAAAACACTCCTGCAGCAATTGTTTGGTAAGCCAGCCGGCTCATTTCCATTTCAATACCCGAGTGCCAAGGGGGAACAAAACGGACTCTATACAGCAGCCTGAAAATACAGGCAAGGCTACCAGCAAAAGGAGCAGCTGTGAGAGGTATTATTGGTGCTTTGCATGGTGCCCTTAAAAGAACTGTTTTTCCACTAACCAGCAGTGATATTGGTGCATGTGCATAAGTGTGCCTGAAAGAACAGCTTTCTACTAACATGCTTTAATATCTATGCATGTGCATGGCATGCTTAAAAAAAACTGCCTAATACCTGTTTGATCTGATATTGGTACATTTGCATAGTGTACCTGAAAGAACTGTTTTAGAAATATCTGCAGTGGGACTCTAATTTGCATACTACAGCTGATTGTTTGCCTCCAGAGATTATAGATGGATATCTCTGCAACTACAACATAAAATTAGAGCTTTATTGTAGAAAATAGAGTGCCAGAATTGGCAGCTCCATAAGTGGTTAAGTGATACTGTTTTTATATATATTGTGGAATATAATATATTTTTAAACAATACTGGCCGGTATTTATATGTGTTATTGTAATTCATTGTGTTTTATTTTATAAAAGCTTATCAAAGTAAGAAGCGCGGTCTCATACTCTCTTCTTTTCTGTTTTTAAATTTGGGGCAATTGGAACTTAATCCCCGAGACTAGCTGCTGATACATTTGAGCATAATAGCGCGAGGTGTATATCTTTTGTAAACACTTGTATTCGACAAGTTCCTTACACAGGCTGCTACTATCCAAGTATCAAGGTGGTTGATACTGAAAGATTTTAAAGGTGTATAAATAATTGGTTGTCTTGCTCTCATACAGTGTTGTCAGTCCAACATAGTTTGCATCTTATAATGGCACAACTTACATGTATTGCTTATAGACTAGAGAGACGTAATCATTACCTTAAAGGGAAGCAGCACCCCACCACAGATGATGCATATGAGGAGTTAACAGAAATGCATAGATTATTCAATAAATTGGAACATCTATGCATGACAGAAACTAAGCAATGGTGGGATCAGATATCCTTACAAAAATATTTAGATGATAATCTTATACCTAGGGGTTTGAGAATTTTGAAAGAATCCACCTTTAAAGAAGATAAAGACTTCACGGAAGAGTGGAATAATATATTGGATAATTGTTCTAAGAATTTGATGAAGGTGCTTATAAAATATAGAGAACAAAGAGTTAATGAGTTACAATTAGAGATTGAAAAAGTTCACACCCTATTAAAAGCCTATGAAAAATCTGAAGAATATAAAATTAGTGATGTAAAAGTAAACAAGAAATTAGAAGAATTTGAAAAGTCCTTAACAACAAGAAAGGAGAATAAGATGGAAAGGGATGTTTCAGACTATCAAAGTGGAAATATTTACAATTATAACAAGAGAATCAAATTGAGGGAGCAGGAACAGCAGACCCAATATTTCAAACCGGTAGGTTTTAGAAGAAACATGAATAGACAGGTGAATAGTTCCTATCAAATTAAAAAAGAAAGAGGAACATATCAGAGAGAAAGATCTAACAGAAATTGGACACATACAAATAGATTCCAGGTTCTGGAGAAATATAAGGAAAGGCCTTACACATACCAGGAGAGGTTTAAAAAACTCACCAAACCCTCAGAAACAGAGGATGAATATGACTCCACCCCAGGAAATAAAGTTTTGTTAGGGGGAAACAGGTACCAGGAATCAAGTTCTTGGCAGACAGCGAAATCACAAAGAAAGAGGGGCAGAAACTGAGAAATAGAGGATGTAGAGGAGGGAGAGGTAAACAGAAACAAGACTCCCTGCAGAAGGTAACTCCCAAAGAAAAAACAGGAAAAGGTATATTTAATCTATCCAAGAAAATTATTACACAAAAGGAAATAAATATTTTAGAAAAGGGTATGAATTATGCTCCAACTGCAAAGCCCAATTTATTTAGACTATTCGTAGATCTCAACCGCTATGTCCGAACTCTAAGTTGCAAAAGATATTTTGCGTTAAAATCTTTAAAAGCACAAAAGAGTGAAGATAGTCCCATTATATTAGATGGTGACGACGACATAGCGGATGGGATCCTAGAATCATTACAGCAGGAAGTGAAGGGTGAATGTGGAAAAGAGACGTGTATGATGTCACTAAACCGTTCAAAAAAGATCGGATCTTTATCCATTACAATATAGGGGTCCATATGTAGACAGCTTTTATGAAGCAGCCCTGGCTAGTTTTAGGAATATATGTGAAAAATCAGAAAGAAATCCGTATGGGGACAATTTGACCCCGGGGGAAAGGAAAGCCATGAAATGTCTCCAGCAAAATAAAGAGATTATAATAAAACCAGCGGATAAGGGCGGTGGGGTGGTTATATTGGATATAGAGGATTATACAAAAGAATGTTATAGACAACTGAATAATAACAAATTCTACTGTAAATTGAAAACGAACCCCACCGCCCGATTCCAAAAGGAATATATGGAATTATTGGATAATGCACTTATGGATGGCGCTATATCCAAGGAAACTTTTAATTTTTTGTTATGTCCACACCCCATCACTGCCACGCTTTATTATTTGCCCAAAATACATAAAACACTTGTTAATCCACCGGGGTGTCCTATTATTTCGGGAATTGAGTCTCTCACTAATAATTTATCCTTTTTTGTTGATCACTATTTGCAAGACCACGTGGGGAATTTGAGGTCCCATATTAAATATACACAACACTTCTTGAATATAATTAATAAAATTCCCTGGAAAAAAGAATATTATCTGATTACTTGTGATGTTGAATCTCTGTATTCAAATATTCCACATAGTAGTGGGATAAAAGCAGTAGAAAAATATCTACTAAAGGATGGGATTTCGGATTCCCTACGTGGGTTTATATTAGATTCTATAACATTTATATTATCTCACAATTACTTTTTATTTGATTCACAATATTATTTACAGACACGAGGTGTGGCCATGGGTGCCAGGTTCGCGCCGAGTCTCGCGAACCTATTCATGGGGGTTTTTGAGGACCAACATCTGTTGGGGAGTGGGCTCGGCGCGGATCTGGTATACTATGGCCGTTTTATAGACGATTTATTTATTATTTGGGGTGGGGATTTGAATACACTTCTTAATTTCACGGAAGGGCTCAATAATAATGAGTTTGGACTAAAATTTACATATAAATATAGTAATATGGTGATGAGTTTTCTGGATATAGAGCTATACATAGAAGGAGAAGATCTTAAGACCAACACATTTATTAAATCTGTGGACCAAAACCATTATTTCCAATACACTAGTTCTCATAAAAAAAGCTGGAAAGAAAATATTCCCCGGGGTCAATTTGTCCGCATTCGGAGGAATTGTAGTTCAGTGGAGTTATATCGTATACAAGCAAGAACGCTTATGAAATCTTTTTTAGAACAAGGCTATCCGCAAGAAATATTGGAAAAGGATCTAGCTAAGTTAAAACAGATAGATAGAGCCAAACTATTGGAACCTAAAAAGAAGAACATGATAAAAGAAAAAGATAAGATAAATGTCTTTAATTACACAGTTTAATGGTTCTACCCATCAGATAGAACAAGTAATAAAAAAGAACACATCTCTCTTGATGTTGGATAATATTCTGAAAACAGAAATAGATCCTAAAGGTCATACTATTTTTCGGAAGGCAGAAAATCTGCGGTCTAAAATAGTACCTGGTCATTTTGAGAATATAAAGAAGAAAAGATCAGAAAATATGTGGTTACCCGAAAAACCTGTGGGTTTCCACAGATGTAGAAAGATGCCTATCATGAGTTAAGATGCCGAGAACTAGTAAAATATATATATATATCATCTAACACGGGGGAAGAATTCCAAATAAAAAACTTTTTGAACTGTAGTTCGACATATATTATATATGTAATCACCTGTCTATGTGGAAAACAGTATGTGGGAAGGACCACACGAACTATGCATATTCGATACATGGAACATCGGAGGAATGTCATTAAGGGCACCAGGCATCCACTGTCTAGCCACATCATGCAGTGTCAGAATTCTAATTTTGATATTTGCAAGCTGATGGCTATAGAACAAATTAATAGTACAACATGGGGTGGAGCCTATTATGCAGACAAGAGGCATACTGGGTTTGTAGAATGGGAACATTGATGCCTGGTGGCCTGAATGACACGGTGGAACTAAATGGGGTGTGAGATATATGTGTGTGTGTGTGTGTATATATAAATGGATGTGATAAGGTATAAATATGTCCAAATTAAATAGGGTCAAGTGGATATATTTTGGAGAGCTATATGGTGGAATGAAAACAATATATGAGCTTTTCTTATAGGTATAAATTTGATGAAATAAAATCATATGGATGGCTTTACATATACATTTATAAATTATAATTAATGACTATATGAGAGAAGACTTAAGGAATTAATTTACATAAGTAAATCCATATTAATATATAAACTGTGATGGGGAACTAGCCCCAATAGGGGGCACTAGAGATGCAGACTGGATCTGGCACCTATGTATGAGAGGCTAAGAATAGAGACAACAAACAGATAATTTTTAAAAATATATATATTTTTTTATTAATATGTGCTTAGGTGTATGTGTATTTATATACATTGCTAATACAATACTATGGAATGTAGATTGAGGTTTTTATGTTTAGAGCCCACATAACACTTCCTGATTGAAAATGAGGCTTGGTTCTATGCAATAAGCCTATAGGGAGCCGTAGGAATACTTCCTAGGAAGCAAAAACGAAAACGAGGCTTGGCTCTGCAGAGCATAAGGGAGATAACAAGATCGAAAAGAGAGGCTTGAATCGAGGGCGCAGTGCGCATGCGCGAGCCGCGAAAATGGGTATTTAAAGATCAAACTATACACCCAAGCACTACTGACACTGAGGAAGCCGCTGATGGTAATTAGGAGGCGGAGAAACACGTTTGTCACGGACAGGACACCTTTGGAGAGGAAAAACACTCCTGCAGCAATTGTTTGGTAAGTCGGCCGACTCATTTCCATTTCAATACTACAGCTGATTGTTTGCCTCTAGAGATTATAGATGGATATCTCTGCAACTACAACATAAAATTAGAGCTTTATTGTAGCAAATAGAGTGCCGGAATTGGCAGCCCCATAAGTGGTTAAGTGATACTGTTTTTTATATATATTGTGGAATATAATATATTTTTAAACAATACTGGCCGGTATTTATATGTGTTATTGTAATTCATTGTGTTTTATTTTATAAAAGCTTATCAAAGTAAGAAGCGATGTCTCATACTCTCTTCTTTTCTGTTTTTAAATTTGGGGTAATTGGAACTTAATCCCCGAGACTAGCTGCTGATAACTTTGTGGATAATAGCGGCAGGTGTATATCTTTTGTAAACTCCTGATATCTCTTCTATTTTCCATAAATTTTATTCTGATCTTTATTCTGCTCCACCATCAGACCAATCATTAATGGACAATTTACTTAGAAAAACCAACCTACCTAGTCTCACGATAGATCAACGTGAATTTCTGGATGCAGAAATCTCTGACCAAGAGCTCTCCGTTGCAATCTTGTCTCTTAAAACATGTAAGACTCCTGGGCCTGACGGCTTTTCAGGCAAATATTTAAAAATTTAGCAAATAGAGATTACTCCTATGTTATTAGAATTATATTGTACTATATATAAAAATTGCCCACAATATCCAAATTTTAATAAAGCATTCACAGCATTGATTCCAAAACCGGGCCGAGACCCTTCTTGTTTGGACTCTTACCGACCCATAACGCTATTGAATGTGGACCTAAAGAGTCTTTCCAAAGTAATGGCCGACACGTTTACAATCCTTTTTATCTACAATTATTTCTTCTCATCAATTAGGGTTTGTTAGTGCACGACATTCTGTGAAAGGAATATGGACAGCAATAGCATCTATAGTGGCTGCAAACTTAACTCCTGATTCTCCTAACATGCTTCTCAGCCTAGACGCCCACAAGGCGTTTGATACTGTTTCATGGGCTTTTCTTTTTCAAGTATTATCTTCTTATTCATTCGGAACTAAATTCATTAACTTTATCAAATTTCTTTATACTTACCCAATAACTTCATTATTGATCAATGGTACTCGGAGTGACCCGTTATATATGTCCCGGGGAACCCGAGAGGGATGTCCTCTCTCCCCCATCCTTTTCAACCTTACCCTTGACCCTCTTCTTCGACTGATCAACTCTTGGTATTAAAGTGGGCGAGATGGAAATTAAAGTCACTGCCTTCGCTGACTATGTTTTGATATATCTTTCAAACCCAAAATCATCTTTCGACCTCTATTGAACTTATTCAATTCCTTTGGACCCGTCTCTGGTTTTATTGTTAATTTTGATAAGTCTCAAGCACTGTATCTTAAAAAGGGATTTGTGCACCCTAAATGGACGGCATCTCTATCTCTTAAATGGGCTAAAGGTCAAACACAATATTTAGAAATTACTCTTCCCAAAAACATTTCTAATTTATATAATTATACCAGTAAAATTATAACCGCACTAACTAGGGACCTGAGTCATCTCCAGCTCTCTTATCTAGGAAGAGCGAATTTATTACGAATGGTTTATTTCCCAAAACTCCTATACCCCTTACGAGTACTCCCTATTCTTTTGACTCGAATGGACGTCTTATCAATCACAAGATTATTTCATAATTTTATATGGAATAACAAAAGAGCAAGAATAGACATGATAAAATTATATCAATCAAAAGGGAATGGTGGTATAAATTTCCCGGATATAGTAACTTACAATTATGGAGCCTTGCTCAGATACCTTAAAGATTGTCTGACAACTCACCAAACTTATACTAATATCTTATTAGAACAAAATGTTATACCCCAAACCTCTCTAATAGCTTTCTTACACATGATAGATTGTGATATTCATACTGAAATTTTTAATAATTCACTTTTAATGTCCACAAGGAAACTCTGGTTACTTTTATGACATAGATATAAAGTAAATCCCCATGTTTCAATTCATTTACCACTCACACGCAACCCAAATTTCCAAGATGGAATGGCCTAGAGGGTTGGTTTAATTTGGCAAAAGAGTGGTTATGCACTTTATCGGACTACTGATGACTGCTAAAATAAGAATTTACTCACCGGTAATTCTATTTCTCGTAGTCCGTAGTGGATGCTGGGTACTCCGTAAGGACCATGGGGTATAGATGGGCTCCGCAGGAGACTGGGCACTCTTAAAAGAAAGATTAGGTACTATATCTGGTGTGCACTGGCTCCTCCCTCTATGCCCCGCCTCCAGACCTCAGTTAGGGAAACTGTGCCCGGAAGCGCTGACATTACTAGGAAAGGATTTGGAATCCAGGGTAAGACTCATACCAGCCACACTAATCACACCGTACAACTTGTGATAACTATACCCAGTTAACAGTATGAATAACAATTGAGCCTCATTAACAGATGGCTCATAACAAAACCCTTTAGTTAAGCAATAACTATATACACATATTGCAGAGAGTCCGCACTTGGGACGGGCTCCCAGCATCCACTACGGACTACGAGAAATAGAATTACCGGTGAGTAAATTCTTATTTTCTCTGATGTCCTAGTGGATGCTGGGTACTCCGTAAGGACCATGGGGATTATACCAAAGCTCCCAAACGGGCGGGAGAGTGCGGATGACTCTGCAGCACCGAATGAGCAAACTCAAGGTCCTCCTCAGCCAGGGTATCAAACGTGTAGAATTTTGCAAATGTGTTTGAACCCGACCAAGTAGCAGCTCAGCAAAGTTGTAAAGCCGAGACCCCTCGGGCAGCCTCCCAAGAAGAGCCCACTTTCCTCGTGGAATGGGCTTTTACTGATTTAGGATGCGGCAGTCCAGCCGCAGAATGTGCAAGTTGAATCGTGCTACAGATCCAGCGAGCAATAGTCTGCTTTGAAGCAGGAGCACCCAGCTTGTTGGGTGCATGCAGGATAAATAGCGAGTCAGTTTTTCTGACTCCAGCTGTCCTGGAAACATATATTTTTAGGGCCCGGACTACGTCCAGCAACTTGGAATCCTCCAAGTCACGAGTAGCCGCAGGCACCACAATAGGTTGGTTCAAATGAAAAGCTGATACCACCTTTGGGAGAAATTGGGGACGAGTCCTCAATTCTGCCCTGTCCATATGGAATATCACACATGGGCTTTTACACGACAAAGCTGCCAATTCTGACACACGCCTGGCCAAAGCCAAGGCCAATAGCATGACCACTTTCCACGTGAGCTCCATGGTTTTAAGTGGCTCAAACCAATGTGATTTTAGGAAATCCAAAACAACGTTGAGATCCCAAGGTGCCACTGGAAGCACAAAAGAGGGCTGAATAAGGAGCACTCCCTTAACAAACGTTTGAACTTCAGGCAGTGAAGCCAGTTCTTTTTGAAAGAAAATAGACAGGGCCGAAATCTGGACTTTTATGGAACCCAATTTAAGGCCCATAGTCACTCCTGACTGTAGGAAGTGCAGAAATCGACCCAGCTGAAATTCCTCCGTTGGGGCCTTCTTGGCCTCACACCAAGCAACATATTTTCGCCATATGCGGTGACAATGTTTTGCTGTCACATCCTTCCCAGCCTTTATCAGCGTAGGAATGACCCCATCCGGAATGCCCCTTTCCTTTAGGATCCGGCGTTCAACCGCCATGCCGTCAAACGCAGCCGCGGTAAGTCTTGGAACAGACAGGGCCCCTGCTGCAGCAGGTCCCGTCTGAGCGGCAGAGGCCATGGGTCTCTGAGATCACTTCCTGAAGTTCTGGGTACCAAGTTCTTCTTGGCCAATCCGGAACAATGAGTATAGTTCTTACTCCCCTTTTTCTTATTATCCTCAGTACCTTGGGTATGAGAGGAAGAGGAGGGAACACATACACCGACTGGTACACCCACGGTGTCACTAGAGCGTCCACAGCTATCGCCTGAGGGTCCCTTGACATGGCGCAATATCTTTTTAGCTTTTTGTTGAGGCGGGACGCCATCATGTCCACCTGTGGCCGTTCCCAGCGATTTACAATCAACTTGAAGACTTCTGGATGAAGTCCCCACTCTCCCGGGTGGAGGTCGTGTCTGCTTCCCAGTTGTCCTCTCCCGGAATGAACACTGCTGACAGTGTGTCACGATCCGGGTATCTGGACGCCATTTCTTACCCATCAGATGCCTCCTAAGGCTGGCTCAGCGCTCCAGGACCGGATCCCATCTGTTATCCTGATGTTCACATTCCTGCATCCTCTCCTGTCTCCCTGAGACGCTGTCACAGTCACGCCATATTACATCTGGCATGGCGTCTCCCGCGGCCTCCGCCGCCATCCCTGAGCTTCTGCATGCAGAGTGTCAGAGTGGCGATTACGTCAGCCGCGGCCTCCGCTGTGTCCGCGTGGTTGGATGTGCACTTGTCAGCCTGGCGTCGCCTGTCTCCAGTGGCCGGCGCCGCCATTACTGTTTTCATTACCACATGGATTACAAACCAAACTTCCCTCCAAGTGTCTGCATGGGCGCAGCCATCTTGGATTCTGTCAGCTGATCATTTCCTCCAATCTGTTGTCAGTATTGTTAATCTGCATAATTGCCAAGCCAATCCCTTCCTTGCTGCAGGTATAAATACACTGTGCCTGAGCAAGGAAGGCGTCAGTGCTTTGGTTGTCAAACCTAGTTCCTGTTTGTCTCTCTCCTGTGATTGTCTTCCAGGTTCCAGCTCCTGTCTCAAGACTTCCACCATAGAGACCCGCACCAGCATTCCACCTGCGGTGTAGCCTGACTCTCCAATCCATTGTGGATTCATCTGTTTCCAGCTACAACATTACCTGCTTCCAGCAGAGTACAGCTTCTCTTAAAGGGCCGGTGTCCTTTCTACACTTTACCACTCTCCACCGGTATTATTATTTCTCCGCTCTCAAGTTCTAC
The DNA here is from genome assembly GCF_028390025.1 of Pseudophryne corroboree. NCBI lineage: Eukaryota > Metazoa > Chordata > Amphibia > Anura > Myobatrachidae > Pseudophryne > Pseudophryne corroboree. Next base: position 408,386,624 of record NC_086448.1, read on the forward strand.
ATTTCAGCTCATATTTCATCGCTCCCAAGTTCATTTATTATTTAACTGGTTCCAGCCAGTATCCACTCCGTGCTAACAACAGTCTGGTTCCAGCCAGTATCCACAGCAGCCGTTTTATCTTCAGCAACCCAGCTTTTCCTGGAACACCAGCTGGTACAATCCTGGGTTATCTCCATTGCTACAGTCGGGCCTGGTAAGGACTTTCCATCTAGAAGATTATAAGAACTATCTCACACTACCAGTGCCCTGTGGCTCCTGCCATCCTGTAGTACCCAGGAACTGTATTTATTCTTTGCTGACTTTTACGTTTTCTTTTACTGCTGCTGTGTTGCGGAGTTGTCATAATAAACATCATTGACTTTTATCCAAGTTGTCGTGGTCACGCCTTCGGGCAGTTATTATTCATGTTACTTACATGTCCAGGGGTCTGATACAACCTCCCAGGTTCCGGTACATCTCAGCCCCTACAACTGAGGCTGCCTCCCGTCAGCTCAGGCCCTCAGTTGTGACACAGTGCTAGCACGTGATTCTCCGCCCATCGAAGAATCCTTGTGGCTTCTGCCATTGCCATCCTGCTTCTTGTGCCGCCCTGTCGATTTACATGGGCGACTGCCGTGATGTTGTCTGACTGAATCAGAACTGGGTGGTTTTGAAGCAGGGGTTCTGCTTGACTCAGGGCGTTGTAAATGGCCCTTAGTTCCAGAATATTTATGTGTAGGGAAGTTTCCTGACTCGACCATTGTCCTTGGAAGTTTCTACCCTGGGTGACTGCCCCCCAACCTCGGAGGCTTGCATCCGTGGTCACCAGGACCCAGTCCTGTATGCCGAATCTGCGGCCTTCGAGCAGATGAGCACTCTGCAGCCACCACAGCAGAGACACCCTGGCCCTCGGGGACAGGGTGATCAACCGATGCATCTGGAGATGCGATCCGGACCACTTGTCTAACAGATCCCACTGAAAGATCCTTGCATGGAATCAGCCAAAGGGAATTGCTTCGTAAGAAGCTACCATCTTTCCCAGGACTCGCGTGCAGTGATGCACCGATACCTGCTTTGGTTTCAGGAGGTCCCTGACCAGAGATGATAATTCCTGGGCCTTCGCCTTTCAGAATCCAGCCGTGCTGATGCAGCACTTCCTGAGATAGTGCTACGCTGACTAGCAACTGCTCTTTGGACCTCGCCTTTATAAGGAGATCGTCCAAGTACGGGATAATTATGACTCCTTTCTTTCGGAGGAGCATCATCATTTCGGCCATTACCTTTTTTAAATACCCGCGGTGCCGTGGACAGACCAAACGGCAGCGTCTGGAATCGGTAATGACAGTCCTGTACCACAAACCTGAGGTACTCCTGGTGGGGTGGAGAAAATGGGGACATGCAGGTAAGCCTCCTTGATGTCCAATGACACCATAAAATCCCCCTCTTCCCGGCTTGCAATAACCGCCCTGAGCGTTCCATCTTGAACTTGAACTTGAACTTTTTTATATAAATGTTCAAGGATTTAAAATTTAGAATGGGTCTCACCGAACCGTCTGGTTTCGGTATCACAAACATTGTGGAATAGTAACCCCGTCCCTGTTGAAGGAGGGGTACCTTGATTATCACCTGCTAAAGATACAGCTTGTGAATTGCCGCCAGTACTACCTCCCTTTCTCTGAGAGCAGCAGGCAAGGCTGATTTGAGGTAACGGCGAGGGGGAGTCGCCTCGAACTCCAGCTTGTATCCCCGTGATACTACTTGCAGAACCCAGGGATCCACCTGTGAGCGAACCCACTGGTCGCTGAAGTTCCGGAGACGCGCCCCCACCGCACCTGGTTCCGCCTGTGGAGCCCGAGCGTCATGCGGTGGACTTAGAGGAAGCGGGGGAGGATTTTTGATCCTGGGAACTGGCTGTCTGGTGCAGCTTTTTCCCTCTTCCCTTGCCTCTGGGCAGAAAGGAAGCGCCTCTGACCCGCTTGCCTTTCTGGGGCCGAAAGGACTGTACCTGATAATACGGTGCTTTCTTAGGCTGTGAGGGAACCTGAGGTAAAAATGTCGACTTCCCAGCTGTTGCTGTGGAAACGAGGTCCGAGAGACCATCCCCAAACAATTCCTCACCCTTGTAAGGCAAAACCTCCATGTGCCTTTTAGAATCCGCATCACCTGTCCACTGCCGAGTCCATAATACTCTCCTGGCAGAAATGGACATTGCATTAATTCTAGATGCCAGCCGGCAAATATCCCTCTGTGCATCTCTCATATATAAGACGACGTCTTTAATATGCTCTATGGTTAGCAAAATTGTATCCCTGTCGAGGGTATCAATATTATCTGACAGGGTATCGGACCAAGCTGCTGCAGCACTGCACATCCAAGCTGAAGCAATTGCAGGTCTCAGTATAGTACCTGAGTGTGTATATATAGACTTCAGGATAGCCTCCTGCTTTCTATCCGCAGGCTCCTTTAAGGCGGACGTATCCTGAGACGGCAGTGCCACCTTTTTTGACAAGCGTGTGAGCGCCTTATCCACCCTAGGGGATGTCTCCCAACGTAACCAGTCCTCTGGCGGGAAAGGGTACGCCATCAGTAACTTTTTAGAAATCACTAGTTTCTTATCGGGGGAAGCCCACGCTTCTTCACACACTTCATTCAACTCATCTGATGGGGGAAAAACCACTGGTTGCTTTTTCTCCCCAAACATAATACCCTTTTTAGTGGTACCTGGGTTAATGTCAGAAATGTGCAACACATTTTTCATTGCTGTAATCATGCAACGGATGGCCCTAGTGGAATGTTTATTAGTCTCGTCCTCGTCGACACTGGAGTCAGACTCCGTGTCGACATCTGTGTCTGCCATCTGAGGTAGCGGGCGTTTTTGAGCCCGATGGCCTTTGAGACGCCTGGGCAGGCACTGGCTGAGAAGCCGGCTGTCCCACAGCTGTTATGTCATCGAACCTTTTATGCAAGGAGTTGACACTGTCGTGTAATACCTTCCACATATCCACCCACTCTGGTGTCGGCCCCGCAGGGGGTGACATCACACTTATCGGCACCTGCTCCGCCTCCACATAAGCTTCCTCATCAAACATGTCGACACAGCCGTACCGACACACCGCACACACACAGGGAATGCTCTGACTGAGGACAGGACCCCACTAAGTCCTTAGGGGAGACAGAGAGAGAGTATGCCAGCACACACCACAGCGCTATATATCACAGGGATGCACACTATACTGAGTGATTTTTCCCAATAGCTGCTATTTTACACAATTTGCGCCTAAATTTATGTGCCCCCGCTCTCTTTTTTACCCTAGAAGTCTGAAACTGCAGGGGAGAGCCTGGGGAGCTGTCTTCCAGCGGAGCTGTGAAGAGAAAATGGCGCTGGTGTGCTGAGGAAGATAGCCCCGCCCCTTTCTCGGCGGACTTCTCCCGCTTTTTTATATGCTTTATGGCGGGGGATTATGCACATATACAGTTTAATAGCTGTATTATGTGCTATTTAGCCATGTAAGGTACTCTAATTGCTGCCCAGGGCGCCCCCCCAGCGCCCTGCACCCATCAGTGACCGGAGGGTGTGGTGTGCAGAGGGAGCAATGGCGCACAGCTGCAGTGCTGTGCGCTACCTTAATGAAGACCGGAGTCTTCAGCCGCCGATTTTCAACTTCTCTTCGTTCTTCTGGCTCTGCGAGGGGGACGGCGGCGCGGCTCCGGGACCAGACGACCGAGGCTGGGCCTGTGTTCGATCCCTCTGGAGCTAATGGTGTCCAGTAGCCTTAGAAGCCCAAGCTAGCTGCAAGCAGGTAGGTTCGCTTCTCTCCCCTCAGTCCCACGAAGCAGTGAGTCTGTTGCCAGCAGATCTCACTGAAAATAAAAAACCTAACAAATACTTTCTTTTCTAGGAAGCTCAGGAGAGCCCCTAGGGTGCATCCAGCTCTGGCCGGGCACAGATACTAACTGAGGTCTGGAGGAGGGGCATAGAGGGAGGAGCCAGTGCACACCAGATATAGTACCTAATCTTTCTTTTAAGAGTGCCCAGTCTCCTGCGGAGCCCGTCTATACCCCATGGTCCTTACGGAGTACCCAGCATCCACTAGGACGTCAGAGAAAACCTATTTCTCTTATGTCCTAGAGGATGCTGGGGACTCCGTAAGGACCATGGGGTATAGACGGGCTCCGCAGGAGACATGGGCACTCTAAGACTTTAGATGGGTGTGAACTGGCTCCTCCCTCTATGCCCTTCCTCCAGACCTCAGATCCTGTGCCCAGAGGAGACTGGATGCACTACAGGGGAGCTTTACTGAGTTTCTCTGAAAAGACTTTTGTTAGGTTTTTATTTTCAGGGAGCACTGTTGGCAACAGGCTCCCTGCTTCGTGGGACTGAGGGCAGAGAAGCAGACCAACTTTCCTGGAATGATGGGCTCTGCTTCTTAGGCTACTGGACACCATTAGCTCCAGAGGGTCGGAACACAGGTGTCGTCCTTGCTGTTCGTCCCAGAGCCGCGCCGCCGTCCTCCTCACAGAGCCGGAAGATTGAAGCCGGGTAAGTATAGGAAGCAAGAAGACTTCAAAGGCGGCAGAAGACTCCAGATCTTCATGAGGTACCGCGCAGCAGTTGCGCTGCGTGCCATTGCTCCCACAACACACACAGGCACAGCAAGGGTGCAGGGACTGGAACACGTATATAGATACTGCAGAGGCAGTATATAATTAATCCCCTGCCAGTATACTAAAAATAGCGGGACCGAAGCCCGCCGTCGAGGGGGCGGAGCTTGATCTTCCAGCACTAACCAGCGCCATTTTCTCCACAGCATGTTGCAGAGAAGCTGCTCCCGGACTCTCCCCTGCCGAACAAGTAACAGGGGGAAAAACGAGGAGGGGGGGGGGGGGCACATTTATTTGGTGCTAATTCTACATATAAAGCGCTGTACAGGCTGGGACTTTGTTTCAGTATCTAGTGGCGCTGGGTGTGTGCTGGCATACTCTCTGTCTCTCCAAAGGGCCTTATTGTCGGTCTGTCCCCATATTCATATATCCCAGTGTGTGTGGGGGTGTCAGTACGTGTGTCGACATGTCTGAGGCGGAATGCTCGTCTAGGGAGGAAGCAGAGCAGATGGTGGTGGTGTCTCCGTCGGCACAGCCGACACCTGATTGGTTGGACATGTGGAATGTTTTAAATGCTAATGAGGCTTTATTACATAAGAGATTGTACAAAGCAGAGTCCAAGGACAAAGCAGGGAGTCAATCCATGGCTGTTACGGTGTCACAAGACCCATCAGGGTCCCATAAACGGCCCTTTTCCCAGATAGCAGACACTGATACCGACACAGATTCCGACTCCAGTGTCGACTAGGATGATGCAAGATTGCACCCAAGAGTGGCCAAGAGTATTCAATATATGATTATTGCAATAAAAGATGTTTTGCATATCACAGACATGAGGGTCTGCATGTTTAAGGAAAAGAAACCTGAGGTAACGTTTCCCCCATCTCATGAGCTGAACGCTTTATTTGAAAAGGCTTGGGAAACTCCAGACAAGAGACTGCAGGTTCCCAAGAGATTTATTATGGCGTATCCCTTCCCCTCAAAGGACAGGGTACGGTGGGAATCCTCGCCCGCGGTGGACAAGGGCTTGACGTGCTTGTCCAAAAAGGTGGCACTACCGTCCCCGGACTCGGCGGCCCTAAAGGATCCTGCGGATCGCAGGCAGGAAACTACCTTAAAATCAATTTATGCTGCTATGGGAGCCCTGCTCAGACCTGCAGTAGCGTCGGCATGGGTGGGTAGCGCAATTGCAGCCTGGGCAGATAACTTGTCATCTGACATTGACACCCTAGATAAAGATAGTATTTTGTTGACCTTAGGGCACATCAAGGACACAGCGTTATATATGAGAGAGGCTGCGAGAGATATTGGGCTTTTGGGTTCAAGAGCCAATGCCATGGCAGTTTCTGCTAGAAGGTCCCTGTGGACCCGTCAATGGTGATGCTGACTGAAAGAGACACATGGAGGCTTTGCCTTACAAAGGTGAAGTTTTATTTGGGGAGGGCCTCGCGGACCTGGTTTCCACAGCTACCGTGGGGAAGTCTTTTTTGCCTTACGTTCCTCCACAGCAGAAGAAAACACCTCAATACCAGATGCAGTCCTTTTGGTCTCATAAGTTCAGAAAGGGGCGTGGCTCTTCCTTCCTCGCCAGAGGTAAAAGAACACCAGCTACGGCTAGTTCTCAGGAACAAAAATCCTCCCCGACCTCTACAAAATCCACCCATGCCAGCCAAGTCTGGGTTCAGTCGGATTTGGATCCTTGGGTGGTCGAAATTGTATCCCAAGGCTACAAGCTGGAGTTCGAAGATGTGCCTCCACACCGATTTTTCAAATCGGCCTTGCCAGCTTCTCCCCCCGAGAGGGAAATAGTTTCAGCTGCCATACAAAAGCTGTGTCACCAGCAAGTGATTATCAGGGTTCCCCTAGTGCAACAGGGGAAAGGGTTTTCTTCAACCCTATTTGCGGTCCCGAAGCCGGATGGCTCGGTCAGACCAATTCTGAATCTAAAATCCCTAAACCTATATTTGAAGAAGTTCAAATTCAAGATGGAATCTCTCCGGGCAGTGATCTCCAGCCTGGAAGGGGGGGATTTTATGGTGTCACTAGACATAAAGGATGCATACCTTCATGTCCCCGATATATCCGCCTCATCAGGCGTACCTGAGATTCGCCGTACAGGATTGTCATTACCAGTTTCAGACGTTGCCGTTTGGGCTTTCCACGGCCCCGAGAATTTTCACCAAGGTAATGGTGGAAATTATAGTGCTCCTGCGCAAGCAGGGGGTCACTATTATCCCATACTTGGACGATCTCCTGATAAAGGCAAGATCAAGAGATCAGTTACTAAAAAGCGTGTCTCTCTCCATGAGAGTACTACAAAAACACGGCTGGATTCTACCAAAGTCGCAGTTGGTTCCGACAACTCGGCTGTCATTTTTGGGCATGATTCTGGACACGGAAAAAAAATAAGAATTTACTCACCGGTAATTCTATTTCTCGTAGTCCGTAGTGGATGCTGGGAACTCCGTAAGGACCATGGGGAATAGACGGCTCCGCATGAGACTGGGCACATCTAAAGAAAGATTTAGGACTATCTGGTGTGCACTGGCTCCTCCCCCTATGAGCCTCCTCCAAGCCTCAGTTAGGACACTGTGCCCGGAAGAGCTGACACAATAAGGAAGGATTTTGAATCCCGGGTAAGACTCATACCAGCCACACCAATCACACGTATAACTCGTGATAGGAACCCCGGTTAACAGTATGATAACAAAAGGAGCCTCTGAACAGATGGCTCGCAATAATAACCCGATTTGTGTAACAATAACTATTTACAAGTATTGCAGACAATCCGCACTTGGGATGGGCGCCCAGCATCCACTACGGACTACGAGAAATAGAATTACCGGTGAGTAAATTCTTATTTTCTCTGACGTCCTAGTGGATGCTGGGAACTCCGTAAGGACCATGGGGATTATACCAAAGCTCCCAAACGGGCGGGAGAGTGCGGACACTCTGCAACACCGAATGAGAGAACTCCAGGTCCTCCTCAGCCAGGGTATCAAATTTGTAGAATTTTGCAAACGTGTTTGCCCCTGACCAAGTAGCAGCTCGGCAAAGTTGTAAAGCCGAGACCCCTCGGGCAGCCGCCCAAGATGAGCCCACCTTCCTTGTGGAATGGGCTTTTACAGATTTAGGCTGCGGTAGTCCCACCGCAGAATGCGCCAGCTGAATAGTGCTACAAACCCAGCGCGCGGTAGTCTGCTTTGAAGCAGGAGCACCCAGTTTGTTGGGTGCATACAGGATAAACAGCGAGTCAGTTTTCCTGACTCCAGCCGTCCTGGAAACAAAAATTTTCAGGGCCCTGACTACGTCCAGTAACTTGGAATCCTCCAAGTTCCGAGCAGCCGCAGGCACCACAATAGGCTGGTTCAAGTGAAACGCTGATACCACCTTCGGGAGAAACTGAGGACGAGTCCTCAATTCTGCCCTATCCATATGGAAAATCAGATAAGGGCTTTTATAGGACAAAGCCGCCAATTCTGACACACGCCTGGCCGAAGCCAGGGCCAACAGCATGACCACTTTCCACGTGAGATATTTCACATCCACAGTCTTAAGTGGTTCAAACCAATGTGATTTCAGGAACTCCAAAACCACATTGAGATCCCAAGGTGCCACTGGGGGAACAAAAGGAGGCTGAATATGCAGAACTCCCTTGACAAAAGTCTGAACTTCAGGCAGGGAAGCCAGTTCTTTCTGGAAGAAAATCGACAGGGCCGAAATCTGGACCTTAATGGACCCCAATTTTGAGGCCCAACGTCACCCCTGCTTGTAGGAAAAGCAGGAATCGCCCCAGTTGAAATTCCTCCGTTGGGGCCTTCCTGGCCTCACACCAAGCAACATATTTCCGCCAATGCGGTGATAATGTTTTGCGGTGACATCCTTCCTGGCTTTGATCAGGGTAGGGATGACTTCCTCCGGAATGCCCTTTTTCTTCAGGATCCGGTGTTCAACCGCCATGCCGTCAAACGCAGCCGCGGTAAGTCTTGGAACAGACAGGGCCCCTGCTGCAGCAGGTCCTGTCTGAGCGGCAGAGGCCAAGGGTCCTCTGAAAGCATCTCTTGAAGTTTCGGGTACCAAGCTCTTCTTGGCCAATCCGGAACCACGAGTATAGTTTTCACTCCTCGCCTTCGTATTACCTTGAGAATGAGAGGCAGAGGAGGAAAAACATAAACCGACTGGTACACCCACGGTGTTACTAGAGCGTCCACAGCGATCGTCTGAGGGTCCCTTGACCTGGCGCAATTCCACCTGTGGTCTTTCCCACCGGTTTACCAGTATTTGGAAGACTTCTGGATGAAGTCCCCATTCTCCCGGGTGGAGGTCGTGCCTGCTGAGGAAGTCTGCTTCCCAGTTGTCCACTCCCGGAATGAACACTGCTGTCAGTGCCAACACATGATTTTCCGCCCATCGGAGAATCCTTGTGGCTTCTGCCATTGCCCTCCTGCTTCTTGTGCCGCCCTGTCTGTTTACATGGGCGACCGCCGTGATGTTGTCTGATTGGATCAGTACCGGCTGGTTCTGAAGCAGGGGCCTTGCGTGGCTTAGGGCATTGTTAATGGCCCTTAGCTCCAGAATATTTATGTGAAGCGAAATCTCCTGATTTGACCACAGTCCTTGGAAATTTCTTCCTTGTGTGACTGCCCCCCAGCCCCGAAGGCTGGCATCCGTGGTCACCAGGACCCAGTCCTGTATTCCGAATCTGCGGCCCTCTAGTAGATGAGCCCTCTGCAGCCACCACAGCAGCGACACTCTGGTCCTTGCCGACAGGGTTATCCGCTGTTGCATCTGGAGATGGGACCCGGACCATTTGTCCAACAGATCCCACTGGAAAGTCCTTGCGTGGAACCTTCCGAATGGAATTGCTTCGTACGATGCTACCATTTTTCCCAGGACTCGTGTGCATTGATGTACCGACACCTGTCCCGGTTTTAGGAGGTCTCTGACTAGAGATGACAACTCCTCGGCTTTTTCCACTGGAAGAAACACTTTTTTCTGGTCTGTGTCCAGAATCATTCCCAGGAACAGAAGACGTGTCGTCGGGACCAGCTGTGACTTTGGAATATTGAGAATCCAGCCGTGCTGTTGTAGCACTTCCCGAGAAAGTGCTACCCCCACTACCAACTGTTCCTTGGACCTCGCCTTTAACAGGAGATCGTCCAAGTACGGGATAATTAAAACTCCCTTCTTGCGAAGGAGTATCATCATTTCGGCCATTACCTTGGTAAAGACCCTCGGTGCCGTGGATAACCCAAACGGCAGCGTCTGGAACTGATCGTGACAGTCCTGTACCACAAATCTGAGGTACTCCTGGTGAGGGGACATGTAGGTACGCATCCTTGATGTCCAGGGAGACCATGTAATCCCCCTCGTCCAGGCTCGCAATAACCGCCCTGAGCGATTCCATCTTGAACTTGAACCTTTTGATATGTGTTCAAGGATTTTAAATTTAAGATGGGCCTCACCGAACCGTCCGGTTTTGGTACCACAACCATTGTGGAATAGTAACCCTTTCCTTGCTGAAGGAGGGGTACCTTGACAATCACTTGCTGTGAATACAGTTTTTGGATAGCCACCAACACTGCCTCCCTGACAGAGGGAGTTGCTGGTAAGGCAGATTTTAGAAAATGGCGGGAGGGGGGGGGGGACGTCTCGAATTCCAGCCTGTACCCCTGAGATACTACTTGAAGGATCCAGGGATCCACCTGTGAGAGAGCCCACTGTGTGCTGAAATTTCTGAGATGGGCCCTCACCGTACCCGGGTCCGCCTGTGAAGCCCCAGCGTCATGCTGTGGACTTACCGGACGTGGGGGAGGACTTTTGCTCTTGGGAACTGGCTGTATGCTGCAGCTTTTTCCCTCTACCTTTGCCTCTCGGCAGAAGGGATGCGCCTCGAGCCCTCTTGTGTTTATGGAGCCGAAAGGACTGTACTTGATAATACGGTGCTTTCTTTTGCTGTGGGGTAGCCTGTGGCAAAATGTCGATTTCCCAGCCGTAGCTGTGGAAACGAGGTCTGAAAGACCATCCCCAACAGTTCCACCCCTCAGCAAAATATTGTCCCTATCCAGGGTATCAATATTATCCGACAGGGAATCTGACTACGCAGCAGCAGCACTGCACATTCATGCTGATGCAATCGCTGGTCGCAATATAATGCCCGTGTGTGTATATATAGCTTTTAGGGTAGCTTCCTGCCTTCTATCAGCAGGATCCTTTAGGGCGGCCGTATCCGGAGACGGTAGTGCCACCTGTTTTGATAAACGTGTAAGCGCTATATCTACCCTAGGGGATGTTTCCCAACGTGACCTATCCTCTGGCGGGAAAGGGTACGCTGCCAATAACCGTTTAGAAATTATCAATTTCTTATCGGGGGAAGTCCAGGCTTCCTCACACACCTCATTTAATTCCTCAGATGCAGGAAAAACTACTGGTAGTTTTTTCTCACCGAACATAATACCCTTTTTTGTGGTACCTGGGGTACTATCAGAAATGTGTAATACATTTTTCATTGCCTCAATCATGTAACGGGTGGACCTATTGGAGGGTACACTAGTCTCATCGTCGTCGACACTGGAGTCTGTATCAGTGTCGACATCTGTGTCTGTCATCTGAGGTAGCGGGCGTTTTAAGTCCCCTGATGACATTTGAGACGCTGGAACAGTCACAAGCTGAGTAGCCGGCTGTCCTATGTCGTCAAACCTTTTATGTAAGGAGCTGACACTGTCACGTAATTCCTTCCATAAGTCCATCCACACAGGTGTCGACCCCTCAGGGGGTGACAACACATTTACAGGCATTTGCTCTGCCTCCACATAATTTTCCTCATCATACATGTCGACACAGCGGTACCGACACACAGCACACACACAGGGAATGCTCTGACAGAGGACAGGACCCCACAAAGCCCTTTGGGGAGACAGAGGGAGAGTATGCCAGCACACACCAGAGCGCTATATACCACAGGGATATCACCTATAAAGAGTGTTTTCCCCATATAGCTGCATATATATATTATACTGCGCCTAAATTTGTGCCCCCCCCCCTCTCTTTTTTACCCTTTCTGTAGTGCAGGACTGCAGGGGAGAGCCAGGGAGCGATCCTTCCAGCGAAGCTGTGAGGGAAAATGGCGCCAGTGTGCTGAGGGAGATGGCTCCGCCCCTTTTTCGGCGGGCTTTCTCCCGCTATTTTAATATTTCTGGCAGGGGTTAATATACACCTATATAGCCTCTGGGGCTATATATGGTGTCAGTTTGCCAGCCAAGGTGTTATTTATTGCTGCTCAGGGCGCCCCCCCCCCAGCGCCCTGCACCCATCAGTGACCGAAGTGTGTGGTGTGCATGAGGAGCAATGGCGCACAGCTGCAGTGCTGTGCGCTACCTTGGAGAAGACAGAAGTCTTCAGCCGCCGATTTTCCGGACCTTCTTGCTTCTGGCTCTGTAAGGGGGACGGCGGCGCGGCTCCGGGAACGGACGACGAGGTCGGGTCCTGTGTGCGATCCCTCTGGAGCTAATGGTGTCCAGTAGTCTAAGAAGCCCAAGCTACCACCACTTAGGTAGGTTCGCTTCTTCTCCCCTTAGTCCCTCGGTGCAGTGAGCCTGTTGCCAGCAGGTCTCACTGTAAAATAAAAAACCTAAATTATACTTTCTTTCTAGGAGCTCAGGAGAGCCCCTAGTGTGCATCCAGCTCAGCCGGGCACAGAAATCTAACTGAGGCTTGGAGGAGGGTCATAGGGGGAGGAGCCAGTGCACACCAGATAGTCCTAAATCTTTCTTTAGATGTGCCCAGTCTCCTGCGGAGCCGTCTATTCCCCATGGTCCTTACGGAGTTCCCAGCATCCACTAGGACGTCAGAGAAAGAGGGTTTTCCTCCCAATGGAAAAAGCCCAGGAACTACAGAACATGGTGAAGGACCTGCTGAAACCAAAAAGTGTGTCAGTTCATCAATGCACTCGAGTATTGGGAAAGATGGTGGCGGCCTACGACGCCATTCCGTTCGGCAGGTTCCATGCGAGAACTTTTCAGTGGGACCTTCTGGACAAGTGGTCAGGATCCCATCTATAGATGCATCGGAGGATAAGCCTGTCCCCCAGGGCCAGGGTCTCTCTCCTGTGGTGGCTCCAGAGTGCTCACCTTCTAGAGGGTCGCAGGTTCAACATTCAAGATTGGGTTCTTGTGACCACGGACGCGAGCCTCCGAGGATGGGGAGCAGTCACACAAGGAAAACATTTTCAGGGAATATGGTCAAGCCAGTAGGCTTGTCTACACATCAATGTGCTGGAATTAAGGGCCATATACAACTGCAATTGCAGGCGGAGAATCTTCTTCGCAACCTACCCGTTCTGATCCAGTCAGACAACGTCACAGCCGTGGCGCATGTAAACCGCCAGGACGGGACAAGGAGCATAGCAGCAATGGCAGAAGCCACCAGGATTCTTCGCTGGGCGGAAAATCATGTAAGCGCTCTGTCAGCGGTTTTCATTCCGGGAGTAGACAACTGGGAGGCAGACTTCCTCAGCACGCAGGATCTCCATCCAGGAGAGTGGGGACTTCATCAAGAGGTTTTGGCAGAGGTAACAAGTCGTTGGGGACTTCCTCAAATAGACATGATGGCGTCACGCCTCAACAGAAAGCTTTGGACGTATTGTTCTAGGTCGAGGGACCCTCAGGCAGTGGCGGTGGACGCCCTGGTGACACCGTGGGTGTTTCAGTCGGTCTATGTGTTCCCTCCGCTTCCATTTATCTCAAAAATATTGAGAATAATAAGACGAACAAGAGTGCAGACAATACTCATTGTCCCAGATTGGCCTCGAAGGGCCTGGTATTCAGATCTTCAGGAAATGATCACAGAAGATCCGTGGCCTCTTCCTCCCAGGGAGGACCTGTTGCAACAGGGGCCCTGTGTGTTCCAAGACTTACCGCGGTTACGTTTGACGGCATGGCGGTTGAACACCAAATCCTAGCTAGGAAAGGTATTCCGGGGGAAGTCATCTCTACTCTAATCAAAGCTAGGAAGGAGTTAACGGCGAAGCACTATCACCGTATCTGGAGGAAATATGTATCTTGGTGTGAAGCCAAGAATGCTCCTACGGAAGATTTTCAGCTGGGTCGTTTTCTCAATTTTCTACAGACAGGAGTGGATATGGGCCTAAAGTTAGGCTCCATTAAGGTGCAGATTTCGGCCTTATCTATATTCTTTCAGAAGGAATTGGCTTCTCTCCAAGAAGTCCAGACTTTTGTAAAGGGAGTGCTGCACATCCAACCTCCTTTTGTGCCCCCAATGGCACCTTAACGTGGTGTTACAGTTCCTTAAATCACACTGGTTTGAACCTCTTCAAACAGTTGATTTAAAATTTCTCACTTGGAAAGTGATCATGTTGTTGGCCTTGGCATCTGCGAGGCGGGTGTCCGAATTGGCGGCTTTGTCTCACAAGAGCCCCTATCTGATTTTCCATGTGGATCGAGCAGAGTTGAGGACTCGTCCTCAATTTCTGCCTAAAGTGGTTTCGTCGTTTCATATGAACCAACCTATTGTGGTGCCTGTGGCTACGGGTGACGTGGAGGATTCCAAGTCACTTGATGTAGTCAGGGCCTTAAAAATGTATGTAGCCAGGACGGCTCGGGTTAGGAAAACAGAGGCACTGTTTGTCCTGTATGCAGCCAACAAGGTTGGCGCTCCTGCTTCTAAGCAGACTATTGCTCGCTGGATCTGTAACACGATTCAGCAGGCTCATTCTACGGCTGGATTGCCGTTACCAAATTCGGTAAAGGCCCATTCCACTAGGAAGGTGGGCTCTTCTTGGGCGGCTACCCGAGGCGTCTCGGCATTACAGCTTTGCTGAGCAGCTACTTGGTCGGGTTCAAACACTTTTGCAAAATTCTACAAGTTTGATACCCTGGCTGATGAGGACCTCATGTTTGCTCAATCGGTGCTGCAGAGTCATCCGCACTCTCCCGCCCGGTCTGGAGCTTTAGTATACACCCCATTGTCCTAACGGAGTCCCCAGCATCCTCTAGGATGTAAGAGAAAATAAGATTTTAAACCTAACGGTAAATCTTTTTCTCCTAGTCCGTAGAGGATGCTGGGCGCCCGTCCCAGTGTGGACAAATTCTGCAAGGCTTGTATATAGTTGTTGCTTACATAAGGGTTATGTTACAGTTGAGATCAGTCTGTGGCTGATTCTGTTTTGTTCATACTGTTAACTGGTTTAGTATACACCATGTTGTACGGTGTGTATGGTGTGGGCCGGTATGTATCTCGCCCTTAGATTAACAAAAATCCTTTCGTCGTACTGTCCGTCTCCTCTGGGCACAGTTCTATAACTGAGGTCTGGAGGAGGGGCATAGAGGGAGGAGCCAGTTCACACCCATCTAAAGTCTTAAGAGTGCCCGTGTATCCTGCGGAGCCCGTCTATACCCCATGGTCCTTACGGAGTCCCTAGCATCCTCTACGGACTAGGAGAAAAAGATTTACCGGTAGGTTTAAAATCTTATTTTCTTACTCTGAAGCTGTAGCAAAATTCCCTGTGAAAAAAACCTTTTCTTATTTACAAGCTCAACACTATGTTAGTAGTCTCTGGCCTCTTCCTGGCGGGGGATAGGGATAACCTCCTGGACATATCATTAGCAATACCCTCAACTAAAGGAGCGATATCTACAAATTATAAATCTCTAAGAAATGCCTTGAACCATACTGACATGCGCACTGGCATTTCCCAATGGTTGGTACATTTTCCTTCTATGACAACTGAATGTCTAATGAAGCAACTAGAATACTCAATCAATACGTTTCCCATGGCTAAATTCTCAGAAATTTTTCTTAATATATTTCACCGTGCATATATATCTCCAGCATGGGGGTATCAATTGGGAATATTAGAAAGTTCTACATGCCTCAAATGCTCCCATGAGTCCGCAGACCTTTATAATTGTTTTGGACATGCCCAAACATAAAACGCTTCTGGCTACAGGTTGCACGTTTCACTACGGAACACTTAGTTACTTTTACTCCACTGACGTCTGAATGGGCAATTTTCGGAATATTGACGGCTAATTCTCGAACTCCTAGAGGAGTGCGGAAGTTATTAGTGGTGTCATCTGCTGCTCGTAAAAGTATATTGCAATTGTGGCCTCAACATACTAGCCCCTCTCTTACACTTTTCAGAGAGAAACTCTTCTTTATGTTTCATATGGACTGGCTGGAAGCCTCTTTACAAAAAGAGTCTCGTGTTAGAAAAATTTTCGAATCGTGGGAAACTTATATAGAGACTTTATCGACGCCTACGAAAGATTCACTTGTGAACTGCTTCTTAGGAACGGTATGGTATGAGACACGGGTTGCTTTGGAGGACCCTCCAATTCTTTTGAATAACCCTACGTAATTGGGTTTGGCTTTGATAATTGATATATATGGAATATATTGTATACTGTTGAATATTTCATGTTCATTAATTGACCCATGGTATTGACACAGACTATACTGTTCAAAAAACAAAATGTACACAACACAATTGAATCGTAGTTTGTATATGTCTATTGAAGTTTCAATTAAAAAAATTACAAATAAAATAAATATCTATATCTATCTATCTATCTATATATATCTCTCTCTCTCTCTCTCTATATATATATATATATATATATATATATATATCCTCCTTATCCTCCTCTGATTTGGTTGAGATAACGGAGGCCCGTACACAACTGAAGAAAATTCTCAACAACAAAATCCAATTCTCTCTGCGTTAATGCAGCAATAAATATTATCAGTGGTTTAATAAACCTGGCCGTTTACTGGCACAGGCACGGAGAACCCAGAGGGCGGCTTCTTTCATTCCAACTATGAAAAATAGTACAGGCTCCCTTTGTTTCACAAATATAATATAATTTAGGTGACCCCTCTCCTGCCCATGATCCACTATCTACTATACTGAAATTCAAGCTATATCTGGAAAGTTGCGTAACCTACACATTGGCCCCCTCCGACAGGGACTCTCTGGAAAAGCCCTTTACTCTGCAAGAGGTAGAGCATGTTATATCTTCTACACCCTGAGGCAAAAGTCCAGGCCCAGACGGCTTCACAGCTGTTTATTACAAAATATTTAAAGATGTTCTCTTCCCTGGGCTCTTGCAGGCCTTTAACTCCATTTCGGCTGATACCCATTCTTCCAATCAATCCTTGGAAGCCCAAATCATGGTGATTCCTAAACAGGGGAAGGACCCTTTGGTGTGCTCCAGTTATAGGCCCATTTCCCTGCTCAATGTAGATCTTAAGTTTTTTGCAAAGTTGATGGCTCTTAGGCTGAACTAATTTCTCCCTTCCCTTATTCACAATGACCAAGTGGGGTTTGTCCCAGGCCATGAGGTGAAAGACAACACCACAAAGGTCCTCAGCCTTAAACACTTAGCTACTATGAGTCGGACCCCCACCATATTACTATTAACAGATGCCAAAAAGGCCTTTGATAGGGTTAACTGGGATTTTATGAGGGCTATACTGGAGCACATTGGGTTAGGTCCACAGGCACTTCATAGTGTTGTCTCTTTACACACGGCCATCAGCTCGAGTTTGGGTTAATGGGGTCCTCTTTTTATAAGCAATGGGACTAGGCAAGGCTTTCCCTTATCCCCCCTGATATTCATACTTTGTATTGAAGCTTTGGGTAGGGCTATTAGGGCTAACGACCACAGCACAGGCCTACAAGTGGGTGATACCAATTATATACTAGCCTTATTCGCTGATGTTTTGTCAATTCTCACATTCTCTCATTCCGCTCCGCACCTCATGCGTGAACTAGACACTTTCAGTTCACTTTAATACGTCCAAATCATATGCCCTTAAAATTTCCACTCCGTCCTATACATTAGCCACTTTAAAAACTGCTTACCCATTTATATGTAGACTACCATACAACATATTTAGGGGTCCAACTCCCCAGCGACTTATCGCGTTTATTGTCCCTGAACTTCTACCATTTAATACAATCAGTTAAAAAAGCTTACTGTATATGGCAATATGATAGTATATCCTGGTTGGGTAGAAGTAACGTTTTGAAGATGAACACCCTGCCCAAATTACTCTACCTTCTCCTAGCATTACCGATACGTATCCCGGATGCTTGGTTCCGCTCCATATGATCGTTGATCCAACAATTCATATGGTTTCGAAAGACCCAGGCTTAATAGATCTGTCTTGACGCGCTCGCCTCGACAGGGTGGATTCCAACCCCCAGATATAAAAATATATTATCACGCAATTCTGTTGGGCAGGATCTTGGACTGGACCAGACACCGGGAAGCCAAGCAGTGGGTGGTTTTGGAGGGATTGTGTGTTCAGCAATACCCTGAAATTTTCCTGTGGCTCCCCATCCTACCCAAACTCCCACGCCCACACCCGATTATTTCCCCTACACTTTCCCTTTGGAAATGGTTGCGGTGGAAGCCTATTGTTTCCTCAGATTTTGGCTCTCATCTCTTTTTTGGGTAACCCTGCCTTTGCCCCCGGCCTTACTCTTCTTCCTATCGAAACTGAGCCCTAGCGGGACTTTTTAGAGTGGGTCAGTTGACACAATCATCCGGGGGTTAAAATTCTTTTTTATATATGGACGAAATGGGATGTCCCACAGGCTGACTTCTGGAAGTACTTACAAGTACGGCACTTCCTCTATACGGGTAATACTTACTGACAGGTATCTAGGGAACTGACTCCATTTGAAAAGATGTGTGCTGCGCCTATACACCCTAAGCATACAATATCTGCCCTTTATAAGCTTTTACAATTGTCCGACTCCCAGTTCCCCCTTCTCTTTACTCAAAAATGGGAACGTGATTTGAATCTCTCACTTTCAGATAGGGAGTGGGAATCTATTTTTCTCAAGACCCATGGAAGTTCTATCTGTAAATAAGAGAAACTCAATACAAAATATTGATGAGATGGCACAGGCTCCCCTCTCTTCTCCATGCTACTGTATTTCCCCAGCTTATTGGAGAAGTCATAATGCTTTGGGCTCTTTATTGCACATTTGGTGGACTTGCCCTCTCATTAAAGTTTTTTGAGATTACGTAATATCTGTCTCAGGAGATATACTCCATGCCCCGGTCCCCTCTGACCCAGCCTTTTGGTTATTAAATCATTCTTCCCTACCTTTGTCCGCCTATAAGACATCGCTACTGTGACATCTTAGTAATGCTGCCCGTGCAGTGATCCTTGCTCTGTGGAAATCTGATAGTTCCCCTTCTATGAACGCTTGGTTTTCCAGACTTGATTACTATATGATTATGGAGGATATTCTCCTGAGCTCCAGGGACAAACTGACTGAGTTTATAACTATATGGTTGCCCTGGATGGAATATAAATCCACTGGGGCCTATAAGGATTGTATCTATTCCTTACAATGTTGAGTTTATATGCATTCTTGGCTCTAGGTATTATTCCCTTCTTTTTCCTTTCTCTCTTTCTTCTTACTCCTTGGTTTGAAATGTGTTAATGCAGATTTATGTGATGCTGGACACGTCAACATGATTACATATGTTCTAGTGCACGTTGTGTACGGTTACTTTTTACAGGTGTGCTGCTGTCCTTTTTTCCCTGATTTTGAACTGATTTATATCTGTATTTTCTTCAATAAACACTCATTATACAAAAAAAAATAAGAATTTACTTACCGATAATTCTATTTCTCGGAGTCCGTAGTGGATGCTGGGGTTCCTGAAAGGACCATGGGGAATAGCGGCTCCGCAGGAGACAGGGCACAAAAAGTAAAGCTTTAGGATCAGGTGGTGTGCACTGGCTCCTCCCCCTATGACCCTCCTCCAAGCCAGTTAGGTACTGTGCCCGGACGAGCGTACACAATAAGGGAGGAATTTTGAATCCCGGGTAAGACTCATACCAGCCACACCAATCACACCGTACAACTTGTGATCTAAACCCAGTTAACAGTATGATAACAGCGGAGCCTCTGAAAAGATGGCTCACAACAATAATAACCCGATTTTTGTAACTATGTACAAGTATTGCAGATAATCCGCACTTGGGATGGGCGCCCAGCATCCACTACGGACTCCGAGAAATAGAATTATCGGTAAGTAAATTCTTATTTTCTCTATCGTCCTAGTGGATGCTGGGGTTCCTGAAAGGACCATGGGGATTATACCAAAGCTCCCAAACGGGCGGGAGAGTGCGGATGACTCTGCAGCACCGAATGAGAGAACTCCAGGTCCTCTTTTGCCAGGATATCAAATTTGTAGAATTTTACAAACGTGTTCTCCCCTGACCACGTAGCTGCTCGGCAGAGTTGTAATGCCGAGACCTCTCGGGCAGCCGCCCAAGATGAGCCCACCTTCCTTGTGGAATGGGCCTTAACCGATTTAGACTGTGGCAGGCCTGCCTCAGAATGTGCAAGTTGAATTGTGTTACAAATCCAACGAGCAATCGCCTGCTTAGAAGCAGGCGCACCCAACTTGTTGGGTGCATACAGTATAAACAGCGAGTCAGATTTTCTGACTCCAGCTGTCCTGGAACATATTTTCAGGGCCCTGACAACTCCTAGCAACTTGGAGTCCTCCAAGTCCCTAGTAGGTGCAAGGCACCACAATAAGCTGGTTCAGGTGAAACACTGACACCACCTTAGGGAGAGAACTGGGGACGAGTCCGCAGCTCTGCCCTGTCCGAATGGACAAACAGATATGGGCTTTTTTTGAGAAAAAACCACCAATTTGACACTCGCCTGGTCCAGGCCAGGGCCAAGAGCATGGTCACTTTTTATGTGAGATGCTTCAAATCCACATATTTGACTGGTTTTAAACCAATGTGATTTGAGGAATCCCAGAACTACGTTGAGATCCCACAGTGCCACTGGAGGCACAAAAAAGGGGTTTGTATATGCAATACTCCCTTGACAAACTTCTGGACTTCAGGAACTGAAGCCAATTCTTTCTGGAAGAAAATTTACAGGGCCGAATTTGAACCTTAATGGACCCCAATTTGAGGCCCATAGACACTCCTGTTTTCAGGAAATGCAGGAAACGACCGAGTTGAAATTTCTTTGTGGGCCTTCCTGGCCTCACACCACGCAACATATCTTCGCCACACGTGGTGATAATGTTGTGCGGTCACCTCCTTTCTGGCTTTGACCAGGGTAGGAATGACCTCTTCCGGAATGCCTTTTTTCCCTTAGGATCCGGCTTTCCATCGCCATGCCGACAAACGCAGCTGCGGTAAGTCTTGGAACAGACATGGTACTTGCTGAAGCAAGTCCCTTCTTAGCGGCAGAGGCCATAAGACCTCTGTAAGCATCTCTTGAAGTTCCGGGTACCAAGTCCTTCTTGGCCAATCCGGAGCCATGAGTATAGTTCTTACTCCTCTACGTCTTATAATTCTCAGCACCTTAGGTATGAGAAGCAGAGGAGGGAACACATACACCGACTGGTACACCCACGGTGTTACCAGAACGTCCACATCTATTGCCTGAGGGTCTCTTGACCTGGCGCAATACCTGTCCCGTTTTTTTGTTCAGACGGGACGCCATCATGTCCACCTTTGGTATTTCCCAACGGTTTACAATCATGTGGAAAAAACTTCTCAATGAAGTTTCCACTCTCCCGGGTGGAGGTCGTGCTGAGGAAGTCTGCTTCCCAGTTTCCATTCCCGGGATGAAAAACTGCTGACAGTGTTATCACATGATTTTCCGCCCAGCGAAAAGTCCTTGCAGTTTCTGCCATTGCCCTCCTGCTTCTTGTGTCGCCCTGTCTGTTTACGTGGGCGACTGCCGTGATGTTTTTCCCACTGGATCAATACCGGCTGACCTTGAAGCAGAGGTCTTGCTAAGCTTAGAGCATTATAAATTTACCCTTAGCTCCAGTATATTTATGTGGAGAAAAGTCTCCATACTTGATCACACTCCCTGGAAATTTTTTCCTTGTGTGACTGCTCCCCAGCCTCTCAGGCTGGGCTCCGTGGTTACCAGCATCCAATCCTGAATGCCGAATCTGCTGCCCTCTAGAAGATGAGCACTCTATAACCACCACAGGAGAGACACCCTTGTCCTTGGATATTGGGTTATCCGCTGATGCATCTGAAGATGCGATCCGGACCATTTGTCCAGCAGATCCCACTGAAAAGTTCTTACGTGAAATCTGCCGAATGGAATTGCTTCGTAGGAAGCCACCATTTTTACCAGGACCCTTGTGCAATGATGCACTGTTTTTAGGAGGTTCCTGACTAGCTCGGATAACTCCCTGGCTTTCTCTTCCGGGAGAAACACCTTTTTCTGGACTGTGTCCAGAATCATCCCTAGGCACAGCAGACGTGTCGTCGGGATCAGCTGCGATTTTGGAATATTTAGAATCCACCCGTGCTGATTGTAGCAGTATCCGAGATAGTGCTACTCCGACCTCCAACTGTTCCCTGGACTATGCCCCTATCAGGAGATCGTCCAAGTAAGGGATAATTAAGACGCCTTTTCTTCGAAGAAGAATCATCAATTCGGCCATTACCTTGGTAAAGACCCCAGGGTGCCGTGGACAATCCAAACGGCAGCGTCTGAAACTGATAGTGACAGTTCTGCACCACGAACCTGAGGTACCCTTAGTGAGAAGGGCAAATTTGGGACATAGAGGTAAGCATCCCTGATGTCCCGGGACACTATATAGTCCCCTTATTCCTGGTT
This sequence comes from Pseudophryne corroboree, assembly GCF_028390025.1. Taxonomy (NCBI): domain Eukaryota; kingdom Metazoa; phylum Chordata; class Amphibia; order Anura; family Myobatrachidae; genus Pseudophryne; species Pseudophryne corroboree. Next base: position 408,408,867 of record NC_086448.1, read on the forward strand.
CGTTATCACTGCTCTGAGTGACTTCATCTTAATTTGAACCTTTGTAAGTGTTCAAAAAAAAATTTTTAGAATAAGTCTCACCTAGCCTTCTGGCTTCAGTACCACAATATAGTGTGGAATAATACCCCTTTTCTGTAGTAGGAGGGGTAATTTAATTATCACCTGCTGGGAATACAGCTTGTGAATTTTTTCCCATACTACCTCCTTGTCGGAGGGAGACTTGGTAAAGCAGACTTCAGGAGCCTGCGAAGGGGAAACGTCTCGACATTCCCATCTGTACCCCCGGGATACTACTTGTAGGATCCAGGGGTCCTGTACGGTCTCAGCGCCATACTGAGAATTTGTCAGACGCGGTGGAACGCTTCTGTTCCTGGGAATGGGCTGCCTGCTGCAGTCTTCTTCCCTTTCCTCTATCCCTGGGCAGATATGATCTTATAGGGACGAGAGGACTGAGGCTGAAAAGACGGTGTCTTTTTCTGCAGAGATGTGACTTAGGGTAAAAAACGGTGGATTTTCCAGCAGTTGCCGTGACCACCAGGTCCGATGGACCGACCCCAAACAAGTCCTCTTCCTGTATACGGCCATACTGTGCCGTTTGGAATCTGCATCACCTGACCACTGTCGTGTCCATAACATCTTCTGGCAGTTATGGACATCGCGTTTATTCATGATGCCAGAGTGCAAATATCCCTCTGTGCATCTCGCATATATAGAAATGCTCTATAGTCAATAAAATACTGTCCCTGTCAAGGGTATCAATATTTTTAGTCAGGGAATCCGACCAAGCCACCCTAGCTCTGCACATCCAGGCTGAGGCGATCGCTGGCCGCAGTATAACACCAGTATGTGTGTATATACTTTTTATTATATTTTCCAGCCTTGTCAGCTGGTCCTTGAGGACGGCCCTATCTATAGACGGTACCGCCACTTGTTTTGATAAGCGTGTGAGCGCCTTATCCACCTTAAAGGGTGTTTCCCAACGCGCCCTAACTTCTGGCGGGAAAGGGTATACCGCCCATAATTTTCTATCGGGGGGAACCCACGCATCATCACACACTTTATTTAATTTATCTGATTCAGGAAAAACTATGGTAGTTTTTTCACATCCCACATAATACCCTCTTTTGTGGTACTTGTAGTATCAGAAATACGTAACACCTCCTTCATTGCCTTTAACGTGTGGCCCTAATAAGGAATACGTTTGTTTATTCACCGTCGACACTGGATTCAGTGTCCCTGTCTGTGTCTGTGTCGACCGACTAAAGTAAACGGGCGTTTTAAAACCCTTGACGGTGTTTTTGAGACGTCTGGACCGTACTAATTGTTTGTCGGCCGTCTCATGTCGTCAACCGACCTTGCAGCGTGTTGACATTATCACGTAATTTCCTAAATAAGCCATCCATTCCGGTGTCGACTCCCTAGAGAGTGACATCACCATTACAGGCAATTGCTCCGCCTCCTCACCAACATCGTCCTCCTACCTGTCGACACACACGTACCGACACACAGCACACACACAGGGAATGCTCTGATAGAGGACAGGACCCACTAGCCCTTTGGAGAGACAGAGGGAGAGTTTGCCAGCACACACCAAAACGCTATAATTATATAGGGACAACCTTATATAAGTGTTTTCCCTTATAGCATCTTAATATATATATAAGCATATCGCCAAATTAGTGCCCCCCCTCTCTGTTTTAACCCTGTTTCTGTAGTGCAGTGCAGGGGAGAGCCTGGGAGCCTTCCCTCCAGCCTTTCTGTGAGGGAAAATGGCGCTGTGTGCTGAGGAGATAGGCCCCGCCCCTTTTTCGGCGGCCTCGTCTCCCGCTCTTAGCGGATTCTGGCAGGGGTTAAATATCTCCATATAGCCTCCGGAGGCTATATGTGAGGTATTTTTAGCCAAATTTGGTATTCATTTGCCTCCCAGGGCGCCCCCCTCCCAGCGCCCTGCACCCTCAGTGACTGCCGTGTGAAGTGTGCTGAGAGGAAAATGGCGCACAGCTGCAGTGCTGTGCGCTACCTTTAGAAGACTGAGGAGTCTTCTGCCGCCGATTCTGGACCTCTTCTTACTTCAGCATCTGCAAGGGGGCCGGCGGCAAGGCTCCGGTGACCATCCAGGCTGTACCTGTGATCGTCCCTCTGGAGCTGATGTCCAGTAGCCAAGAAGCCAATCCATCCTGCACGCAGGTGAGTTCACTTCTTCTCCCCTAAGTCCCTCGTTGCAGTGATCCTGTTGCCAGCAGGACTCACTGTAAAATAAAAAACCTAAGCTAAACTTTCCTAAGCAGCTCTTTAGGAGAGCCACCTAGATTGCACCCTTCTCGGCCGGGCACAAAAATCTAACTGGCTTGGAGGAGGGTCATAGGGGGAGGAGCCAGTGCACACCACCTGATCCTAAAGCTTTACTTTTTGTGCCCTGTCTCCTGCGGAGCCGCTATTCCCCATGGTCCTTTCAGGAACCCCAGCATCCACTAGGACGATAGAGAAATATAATAAATGGTTTTAACTTTTTTAAACCACTGACTTTTACTGTGATTATAATGGTTCCCTAGCACGACCCTTCACATACAATTTATTGCAGATGGAGCCACGATTAGCGCGGCTCCATCTGTAGTTTAGAAATACCTACCTGCACATAGTATTTAGCCTTGCAATATGGACTACACGGGAGCGTGCATCTCATTGCAAGGGAAACTAAACACGGTGTGATCTGAACTAGACGCGATGCAAGTTGAACTAAAAAGATCAAATTGTATGCGATAATCTCACCGGTCTATAATAAACACTTACCAGATAAAATGCGGATATGCATGTACAGTTAAGGATTCTTACACCTATAAAGTCAGAAAAGGAGAAAAGAAAAGGATAATCCCAAAGTTGAGATTTGTAAAAAAAAATGTTTTTACTGTGATTCCAGAAAATCCCCATAAACGGAACCTATTGTGAATCCCAGGAGCATTTTTCTGGCTTTGTTGCATTTCAAAATGTAGTCTTGGTGGGGGAGATGCCGCCTACAGTGATAGAACAGCACATTATGCAATCATTTTGTCACTAAACTATAGCTCCCATTACATACTGCGCATTAACATCCAATCAGCAGCACTAATAAGTGCTCTTTAATTGCTCTGTGATAGGAACTCATCAAATTTGGACACTCACAAATAGCAGGATCATACTGTTTATGGTTTAACACTTCAGAAATTTTATCATTTCTTAAGCAATCTAAAATACTACTTTGTTTAGAGTGAGGATGGATGCAGAAGCAAAACTGAAATGTATAAAAAAAATGAGACTATTCTATGAGTGCATTAATGGCCCACAGTATTTGTGTATGTTACAGTAGCAGTAGTCACATTAATAAAAACTTGGTTTTACCAATCACTGCAGTAGATCTATATATTCATAACATAATGAGGGATGTAGTATTTTTTACTAAACATGATCAGGCACGATCAGATAATCTATGGTTTGTAAAACCATTATGAACTTTATTAAAGTTTGTTTGGATGTGTTCAGTAGACTAGTAACTTCCACAATAAGGACATGTAGCACAGTGCACTCTTGGTGACAAAATTCAGCTCCAGATGTCCTGTAAATATTGACTCTTATCTCTTAGTGAAGCCAGTGTCTTCATCGCCTCTAGCTTGTCCACACAAAGCTCAACACTTAAAATATCAGTTAAAGCATCGTTGACATCTTTGGCCATATTCCTTGCATCTCTGAAAGAGAAAACAATAGTTGTAAGAGAAAAGCATCAGTATGCTTTTATTTTGTGTTCGTGGTTTACAACATTTTTAACTACAGAACATGAAAAACACTATAATTCCAAAAAAAGCATAATACATGGTCGAGTTACATTATTATAACCACCAGCTAATAGCCAGAGTAACAGCTGTGTCTGCGGCACGGTCAGCAGCTAGACGTTTGCTGAATTGTCATTTTAGACAGACGTCTTGTATCCCTCAACTATAGCGTGTAGGTCGGCCATTATACACCTTCGTAGCAGACGTTCACCTCTCACATCAATGGCAGGGTGTAGTATGGTATGCCTGCGGCCGGGCTCCGGCCGACCAGCATACCAGCGCCGGCATACCGTCAGGGTGGCGAGCGCAAATGAGCCCCTTGCAGGCTTGCTGCGCTCGCCACGCTATTTATTCTCCCTCCAGGGGGGGTCGTGGACCCCCAAGAGGGAGATAAAGTGTCGGTATGCCAGCTGTCGGGATTCCGGCGTTGGTATACTGTGCACCAGGATCCCGACAGCCGGCAAACTGAAGACCACCCTCAATGGCACATGGTGCTCTGCAGCTTCCACTCCAATTTTACAATAAGGAGGGTGCTGCTGGGAGGCTCAAGGACTCTTGGAAGATGAACACAGTACAGGAGGGAGGTGTCACAAACAGACAGACTCATACACACTTACACACACTACATATTAACCACTGTTAAGTGGCAGCGCAAGATCCGGTGACTTTTCCAAAAATTAACTATTTTAGGAAAAATCAGACATGCTCTAGAGGTGCAACTGATTTCTACAGAAATCACTGCGTTCCATTTTCAGCCCTGCGGCTGCAGGTTTTTTTTTAATTCCCTGCCCTCAATTGAATTCTCTCATATGTCTGACTTTCATGTGAACAGACAGGCTCACCTTATGCACAAATCTACAAATCAGATATGACAAATGCAATTTTTGAAGATGAGGATGAGTGAGAAAACCATAGTAATAAACCACAAAACATCTGGGCCATATTGTAATAAATCACTTCCTTACTTGTCTACAGATTCAGGTATACCTATAACATGCACTACTGGCACAAAAAAACAAAAACTTAACATAGGTATCCTGTAGCCATTTCATTTTATATAACAAAATATTTATATACCAGATAAAAATCAAATAAATAATTTATAAGGAATAATTAAAAGGAATAAACGGCTTCAAGCAGCAGATATCTATATACAAAAACTCTGTAGTAAATAAAGTAACTAAAAGCTGTTTCATGGTGACCAAGATAGACACCTTTGCTTTCTGATGGTTTAATGTACACAAACTTGTTTAACTCACAAAATTATTCAAAATATTGAATAACATTACCTTCAGGCTGTATGTATAAGGGGTTGCACTTATGTGACCGGCAGTCAGGAGAACACCGGTCACAATACTGTCCCCTATATCCCACCCGCTCACAATCCCAATGGATGCATGCCGAACAACAGGGACTGTTCCCACCTGTAGCTGTCCACCCATGGAGTGAAAATAGAACCTGTGGAGAGTGCAGCGCGCCTGCAAGGGGCTTGTTGAACTCGCCCCCCCCCCCCCACCGGTCACGCATACCCAACCCTGTATAAGGTGTATATGAAACATAAATGGATTTCATGTATATACACAAACTTTGGGTCATGCACAAAATTATTTAAAATATTGTACAAAATTACCATTAGGCTGTGTGTATAAGGTGTACAGTATATGAAACATAAATGCATTCTGGGTTTAGACTTAGGTCCCATCCACAAGATATCTCATTATGGTATGCAATAATTCCAAAATACGGAAAAATCTGAAATCCAAAATACTTGTGGTCCCAGTCATTTTGGATATGGGCTACTCAACCTGTATATCCAGAAATTCTATCACTACTACAAAGCCATTCTGAAAGTGGTATGGGCTGCACAAGAATACTCAGGAATTTTTTATAGAATTTTAAAAAGGTCTTCAGACAAGATCCCAGCCGTCCATATACCAGCAGTGGGGCAAGCGCAGAGTGTCTCCTTGCAGGCTCAGTGGCTCGCTGTGCTCTCCACATGTTCTATTCCGACTCTATGGGTGTCGTGGGCACCCACGAGTGGGAATAGCCCCTATGAGCAGGGATTCCGACTGCCGGCAATTCAACTGTATCCCCCTCAAACTGTTGCCAACAAAGCAAATGTTTATATTGTACCTATGCCTACTGATTCTTTATATCTATGTACAGGAGATGACAAGGAATTCCAAACAGACAAACAAAATAATGTGAACCGGAATCTAAAAGTGATACAATTGTCTTATACTTCATTGGTAACTTGAAATAAATACATTTACTATATTCACACCATACATTTACTAAATTCACACCATCTTGGATCATCCAACAGCATAAAACATTAGTTATGGTAGACTTACCATTGTTAACTCTGTTTCTCCTAAGTCCACAGTATCCACAGGATTTACATTGGGGTTGTAGATGGCATCAGAGGATCAGGCACTAAACAGTTAAAGTTTTTGGAGCTCCTAGCATTCATCGGTCCAGCCTCCCTATAACCCCTTCCCCTGGCCCAGGGAATTCAGTTTGTCATAAAGCTCGAGGTAGGAGCAGGATTAGAACAAGAAAGAAGACCTATTCAGGTGAGAACAGACACACTTCCATACCAGGAGGAAAGGCACAGTAAATGTATAAATATTCAAATCAGGCGTGTCAGGGTGGGTTCCCTGTGGATACTGTAGATGCAGGCCATACTCTCTTGTAAAATCCGTACAGAACAAAGAGAGAGTCTATTCTTCTGATGGCACTGCTACGATCCACGAAGATCCTTATAGCACGAACTACGTCCAATGATGCATCCCCCACAGAGAGATCCGGTGACTGAAAGGCCGGAACTACTACTTCTTTATTTAGATGGAACTTTGAGACCACCGTAGAAAGATATCCAGATTTGGTTCGGAGAACTGCTCTGTATGGATGGAATACCAGAAATGGAGGGTTACATGACAGTGCCTCTAAATCAGATACTCTTCTAGCTGAAGCAATAGCCAGTAGAAAGAACTTTAGCTGTCAACCATTTGAGATCAACTCGATGCAGGGGTTCAAATGGAGCATCTTGAAGCACCCTGAGGACTATTTCTAGATCCCAAGGGGCTGTAGGGGGAACTAAAAGGAGGTTGAATGTGAAGCAGTCCTTGGAAAAAAGAGCGAACATCCTGTAAGTTACCAATTTTCTTTTGGAACCATACCAGTTAGTGCCGACACTTGCACCTTCAAGAAAGACACACATAGACCTTTATACCAAGGAGTTGTTGGTGGTACAAATGGAGGCTGAATGTGGAGCATTCCCTGGAAAAAGTTGTAGATTTGCAATTTTCCTTTGGAACCAAATGGTTAATGCTGATATTTGTATCTTCAGGGAAGTTATGCAGAGACCTAGGGGGTAATTCTGAGTTGATCGCAGCAGCAAGTTTGTTAGCAATTGGGCAAAACCATGGCCCTCATTCCGAGTTGTTCGCTCGTTTTTTTTCATTGCATCGCAGCGATTTTCCGCAAACTGCGCATGCGCAATGTTCGCACTGCGGCTGCGCCAAGTAAATTTGCTAAGAAGTTTGGTATTTTACTCATGGCATTACGAGGTTTTTTCTTAGTTCTGGTGATTGTTGTGTGATTGACAGGAAGTGAGTGTTTCTGGGCGGAAACTGGCAGTTTTATGGGAATGTGTGAAAAAACGCTGCCGTTTCTGTGAAAAACGCAGGAGTGGCTGGAGAAACAGGGGAGTGTCTGGGCGAACGCTGGGTGTGTTTGTGACGTCAAACCAGGAACGAAACTGACTGAACTGATCGCAGTGTAGGAGTAAGTCTCGAGCTACTCAAACTGCTTAGAAATTTCTATTCGCAATTTTGAGAATCTTTCTTTCGCAATTTTGCTAAGCTAAGATTCACTCCCAGTAGGCGGCGGCTTAGCGTGTGCAATGCTGCTAAAAGCAGCTTGCGAGCGAACAACTCGGAATGAGGGCCCATGTGCACTGCAGGGGGAGCAGATATAACATTTGCAGAGAGAGTTAGCTTTGGGTGGGTTATTTCGTTTCTGTGCAGGGTAAATACTGGTTGCTTTATTTTTACACTGCAATTTAGATTTCTGTTTGAATACACTCCACCGAAATCTAACTCTCTCTGCACGTTATATCTGTCCACGGGAATGAACTGGACCACCTCATTACCGTCGGCAGGATTCCCACAATTATCGTTTGGACATTTCCTATTGGTCATCATATTGTTTTTTTTCCACATCATTCCCTGTGGAGACCGCATTGCCATCGTGAGGGCATCCCACTCCCAGAATATATAGGTTGTGGACAGCAATTCTCCTCCAGCGGTCATCGTGTGGTAACGTTACCCTTAAAAATCATAAGCACTTTACAAAGTTACTATAATATTTCCAAGAACTGTCCATACTAATTGGAATAACGAAAGCGGGAGGTCCTGCATAATTGTACGGGATTCAAAGGAGTCCAGAGCACATAAACAGAATGTTTTAGTGAATATTAATTTTATGTTTCAATAAACCAATTTTTAAGTGTAATATACACTGCTCTAAAAAATAAAGGGAACACTAAAATAACACATCCTAGATATGAATGAAATATTCTTATTAAATACTTTGTTCTTTACATAGTTGAATGTGCTGACAACAAAATCACACAAAAATTATCAATGGAAATCAAATTTATTAAGCCATGGAGGTCTGGATTTGGAGTCACACTCAAAATTAAAGTGGAAAAACACAGTACAGGCTGATCCAACTTTGATGTAATGTCCTTAAAACAAGTCAAAATGAGGCTCAGTAGTGTGTGTGGCCTCCACGTGCCTTTATGACCTCCCTACAACGCCTGGGCATGCTCCTGATGAGGTGGCGGATGGTCTCCTGAGGGATCTCCTCCCAAACCTGGACAGTCTGTGGTGCATGGAGCGAGACATGAGCGAGATATGATGTCCCAGATGTGCTCAATTGGATTCAGGTCTGGGGAATGAGCGGGCCAGTCCATAGCATCAATGCCTTCGTCTTGCAGGAACTGCTGACACACTCCAGCCACATGAGGTCTAGCATTGTCTTGCATTAGGAGGAATCCAGGGCCAACCGCACCAGCATATGGTCTCAAAAGGGGTCTGAGGATCTCATCTCGGTACCTAATGGCAGTCAGGCTACCTCTGGCGAGCACATGGAGGGCTGTGCGGTCCCCCAAAGAAATGCCACCCTACACCATTACTGACCCACTGCCAAACCGGTCATGCTGGAGGATGTTGCAGGCAGCAGAACGTTCTCCTTGGCGTCTCCAGACTCTGTCACGTCTGTCACATGTGCTCAGTGAGAACCTGCTTTCATCTGTGAAGAGCACAGGGCGCCAGTGGCGAATTTGCCAATCTTGGTGTTCTCTAGCAAATGCCAAACGTCCTGCATGGTGTTGGGCTGTAAGCACGACCCCCACCTGTGGACGGCGGGCCCTCATACCACCCTCATGGAGTCTGTTTCTGATCATTTGAGTAGACATGCACATTTGTGGCTTGCTGGAGGTCCTTTTGCAGGGCCCTGGCAGTGCTCCTCCTGTTCCTCTTTGCACGAAGGCGAAAGTAGCGTTCCTGCTGCTGGTTTGTTGCCCTCCTACAGCCTCCTCCACGGCTCCTGATGTACTGGCCTGTCTCCTAGTAGCGCCTCCATGCTCTGGACACTACGCTGACAGACACAGCAAACCTTCTTGCAACAGCTCGCATTGATCCTGGATGAGCTGCACTACCTGAGCCACTTGTGTGGGTTGTAGACTCCGTCTCATGCTACCACTAGAGTGAAAGCACCGCCAGCTTTCAAAAGTGACCAAAACATCAGCCAGAAAGCATAGGAGCTGAGAAGTGGTCTGTGGTCACCACCTGCAGAACTCCTCAATTATTGGGGGTGTCTTGCTAATTGCCTATAATTTCCACCTGTTGTCTATTCCATTTGCACAACAGCATGTGAAATTGATTGTCAATCAGTGTTGCTTCCTAAGTGGACAGTTTTATTTCACAGAAGTGTGATTGACTTGGAGTTACATTGTGTTGTTTAAGTGTTCCCTTTATTTTTTTGAGCAGTGTATATTCTTGTCTATCACTTAGCGCTGCTACGCATATTATCCTATATAATATGTGATTTATTTCATAGTTTGAATTACTGCCTGTGAAAAGCTTTTTGCTTTTAATATGGATGTATTCAAGTGCTACGCCGTCAAAGACAGTCAATCCAAGTGTTCGTAGAGACAAGGACCCTGAATCACTAGATCTGGTCGCCGAGGCAGATCTGTGAAGCGTCCACAGATAGCCTCTGCAGATCAGTGTACTAATTTCGTCTGGACCACGCTATTAAAATCACGGCATCCCCTTCCTGTTTGAATTTTCAAATCACCCTGGGTAACAGGGTGGTTGGTGGGAAGACATATGCCAGATGAAATTTCCACCTCAATGACAGGGCACCCATTCCCAGCAGACCCCACTTGTTTACCAGAATCTAAAAAAAGACTCCTGGTTGCAATGCCTCAGCTGGCAAGACATTCATGCAGACGGCATGAATGTCTTGCCAGCTGAGAGAGTTCGCTAACCAATTTAGGACTCTGGGTATAAATACTGCGGAAACAGCTGTATGATGAAATTCTGCCCACCTTCATCATCTTACTTCCCTCATTGCCATCCGAATGCGAGTGCCTCCTTCATGATTTAGGTATGCTACTGCAGTGGCATTGTCCGACTGAATCTGAATCGGTTTGCCGTGAAGCACTTCTTTTACCTGGGTGAGTGCCATATACTGTATATGGCCCGAAGTTCCAGGACATTGATTGGTAGACAACTTTCGTCCTTGGTCCAATGCCCCTGGAGAGATTATTGCTCTGTTACAGCTCCTCAGCCTTGGGAACTGGCATCCGTGGTCAGAAGCAGATCAGAGGCCACCAGGCTAATGACTGACAAACTTTCTGTGGAAGGATCATTGTCTGACTTTTTATCGTTTGATGCTGTCCATTATATCTGGAGAGATTCAGATGTTGAAGGAGTCTTGAATGAAACTGGGCATATTCTACTATATCGAATGCTGAGACCATTGATACCAGAATCCGCATTGCTGCATGGATGGATTCTTTCAGATTGTGTAGCAATTTGCAAATTCTCATCTGTATCGTGTATCTTTTGTCCAGAGGTAAAAAGATTATCTGAAGACTGGTATCCAATACAGCCCCTAGGTGCGTCATCCACTGGTATAGAACTAGGGAGGACTTTGTCCAATTTATGTGCCAGCCGTGAAACTTAACATATTTATTTGTTTGAGACTGTTTGACATAAGCCTTTGCTTTTGCTTTACCTTGTAGCCACACTGCTCTATGAGCTGCTAATGAAGAAGTTGAGGCTCGAGAAGCTAGTATACCCATTTCTAGGGCTGCTTCTTCCATATAGGCAGCAGTTTTCTTGATATTAGCTATATGGGATAATTGTTATTTTGGTCCTTGCACAGATATCATTTTTGCCACCTATGCTGTGGCCATAGCTGGTCTTGTACTTGACCTTGTTAAGGAGAATACAGTCTCAAGATAACTATTAATCTTTCTGTCTGTTGTATCATTTAATGATGTTGAGAGCAGAGGTAATGCAGATTTGCACACCAGTCAAACTACGTCAGCATCTACCTTGGGAGGCACTTCCCTTTTTCCAAGTCCACAGGTGGGAGAGGATAATAAGAAACCAATTTTTGGGGTATTTTAAACTTCTTACTGGAAGTTATCCATGCCTCTTATATAATTCCCGTCAGCTGATCTGAATTGGGAAATTAAGTATTTACTGTTTTGGGACGTTTAAAGATTGGAACCTTAGACTTTACCACATCCTCCATTTACAATATGGATTTTACGGTCTGAATTAACTCAGGAATATCTACTGAGGTATGGTGTTCCTCTTCTCTTAAAGCAGACAGAGAGAGAGGATTCAACTTCATCAGCTGAAGTATCCTCGGATTCTGAAAACGGTGTAGATTGTAATGGTGGTGTCCCCTGTCTATCCGTTTTCATATCTGTGTGCCTGTATGCTTGTATTAACTGCTGAAAGGTAGCTGAGGTCTGGGCCAAATCTTGGACTGAGTGTGATAGCACATTTATCCATGGCGGCTGTTGCATAAATGCAGAAGGGTTCTGTGGGTACCTCAAATCTGGAGACATAGCCGGAACAGGCAAGCGATTTGCTATGTTCTATAAAACCTGTGCAAAAGATGCCCAAGGGGATTCTTGTACTAGTACAGGTTCCTTGCATAAGGCTGGCTGGTCACTAAGCTTGAGGTTACTCATGAACCTACAACATTTAGCACACAAACCGTCCTACACGAATTCCTAAGAGGTTAACCCTGCTTTGCAGGACAAATATGACCATGTAAGTCCGGGTGCTGCATCGTTACCCTTGCATTGTGAGGACATAGCAACAATATTATTCACATAACAGTGTAACAATCCGCAGCAATGTGACAGCCTTCACTTATGTATGTTTTAAGTGAAGTACAATCAGAACCTACCCTGCTTGTGCCAGCATGGAGGGTATTGAAAGAAGAAAGGGATAGAAAGAGAGACTGACAGAAAAAAAGGTTTTTAAAGTCAGACAGCAGCACTAGCAAAAAGTCCCATAAAATGCATGAGAAAACATTTGCAAAATGGGCATATTTTCAACTACACAGTACCCTAAGGCAGGTAGCAAAACAATACTGTATTACCTAGCTCCAGGTAGCGGGATACAGGGAGACTAGCATATCTAGATGCATAGCGAATAATACAGCAATATATGTACGCAGTTTCTCATTTGCACAAGGCGCTTATTCAACTGTGCAATACCACAGAGGTAGGTAGGAAATTAGTGCTGTACCTCCTGCCTCCGGAGAGTGGGATACAGGAAAACTAGAATAGAACCCGGCTTCCATTTTCAATAATGACGCTAAAAAATAGGACTTTAATACTTGTCGGTAATTCCTTTTCTCGTAGTCCATAGTGGATACTGGGGAACTGTACTTTAGTATCATGGGGTATAGATGGGGTCCACTAGAGCCTGGCACTTTACAAACCTTTAGTGTGCATGTGTGTGTGCTGGCTCCTCCCCTCTATGCCCCTCCTACCAGACTCAGTCAATGAAACTGTGCCCGAGGAGACGGACATACCACGAGAGAAGAAAACAGGTACAACAGCGCTGAGGCACTAAGCCAACACACAACCATAACTGAAAAGGACTGAGCTAACCAGAACAGAGGATAGCAACACCAACCTAACCAGGATAGCAAAGCTATCCCAACAGCATAAGGGGACCGCAACGGCGAGCCAACCAAACACTTACCCGGTAAGTAGGAATCGAAGCACTGAGGCGGGCGCCCAGTATCCACTATGGACTACGAGAAAAGGAATTACCGGTAGGTATCAAATTCCTATTTTCTCTAACGTCCTAGTGGGGAACTGTACTTTAGTACCATGGGGAAGTCCTAAAGCTCCCAAATGGGTGGGAGAGTGCCGAGACCCCTGTAAAACCGCCTGACCAAACTGAAGGTCATCCTTGGCCAAGGTGTCGAACCGATAGAATTTCACAAAAGTGTTCGAACCAGACCAAGTAGCAGCATGGCACAACTGTAAGGCCGAGACACCCCAGGCAGCCTCCAGGCAGCGCCCACCGATCTCGCCGAGTGGGCCTGAATAGATGTCCACAAAGGCAGAGCCGCCAAAGTATAGGCTTGTTGAATGGTCAACTTTAGCAAATGAGCAATTGATTGCTTAGAAGCCGGACGACCAATCTTGGTGGCATCATAAAGGACACACAGCGAATCAGATTTCCGATGACGAGCAGTCCGTATGACAGAAACCTTCAGAGCCTTCACCACATCCAAGGACTCTGGACCAATGGAAGCGTCAGACAACACTGGAACCACAATGGGTTGATTCACATGAAAAGCTGAAACCACTTTTGGCAAAAACTGAGGTCGGATCCTGAGTTCCGGCCTGACTTCATGAAAAATCAAATAAGGGCTCTTACAGGATAAGGCCCCCCAATTCAGAGACACAGCTGGCAGACACCAATGCCAATAACATCACCATCTTCTAGGTAAGAAATTTAAACTCCACCCTATGTAAGGGTTCAAACCAGTACGATTGAAGAAAGGACAGAACCACACTAAGATCCTATGGAGCCGTGGGAGGTACGAAGAGCGGTTGCATATGAAGAACTCCTTTTAGGAAAGTTTGTACTTCCGGCAACATGGCAAGTTGTTTCTGGAAGAAAATAGCGCCAAAATCTGTACTTTAATGGAGCCTAAACGTCCAATTCTAAATTCCATGGGAGAAATCTTTCTACTTTCACACCAGGAAACATACTTTTTCCAGAAATGATGATAATGTTTTGACGTAACCATCTTCCTGGCCTGGACCATGGTGGAAATAACCCTGGAGGGAAGACCTTTCCTTGCTAGAATCTCCCTCTCAACTTCCAAGCTGTCAAACGTAGCCGCTGTAAGTCTGGATAGACAAATGGACTTTGCTGAAGATCCTTTTGAAGCGGCAGAGGCCAGGGATCCTCCAGTGCCATGGATAGAAGGTCAGAGTACCACGCCTGTCGAGGCCAATCCGGGGCAATTAGAATTGCTTGAACGTTTTTCCTTCTTAATCTTTTTAGAACCCCTGGGATTAGCGATAGAGGAGGGAACGGATACACAAACTGGTACGTCAATGGTGACGTCTGCGCATCCACTGCTACAGCCTGTGGATCCCTCATTCTGGAACAGTAATGGCATAGCTTCTTGTTCAGACGAGAAGCCATCAGATATATCTGCGACAGCCCCACTGGTGAATTAACTGTTGAAACACCTGGGGATGTAGGCCCCATTACCCCGGATGGAGGTCGCGTCTGCTGGGGAAGTCTGCTTCCCAGTTGTCCACTCCTGGAATGAAGATGGCTGAGATGGCCATTGCGTTGGCCTCCACCCAGCAGAGTATTTTTGACACTTTTCGCATCAACGCTCTGCTTCTTGTTGCCCCTTGTCGGTTAATATACGCCACCAACGTGGCGTTGTCCGATTGAACCTGGATCGCCCGATCCTCCAGGAGATGGGAAGCTTGCAGAAGAGCACTTTATATTGCCCCGAGTTCCAGGATGTTTATCGGCAGAGCAAATTCCTGAATTGACCATATCCCCTGGAATTGGGCCTCTTGGGACACAGCTCCCCAACCCCAGAGGCTGGCATCCAATGTCAGTAGAATCCACGAGTGGATATTGAAATTCCTGCCCTCTACTAGGTGAGGAACTTGTAGCCACCATAATAGAGAAATACAGGCTTTCGGATATAAGGTCACATCCTGATGCATGTGAAGGTGGGACCCCAACCATTTGTCCAGCAGATCTCGCTGAAATGGCCGGGCATGAAGTCTGCTGTATTGGGTTGCCTCATAAGCAGCAAACCATCCTGCCCAGCAAACGGATGCAAAGATGTATGGATACCTTGCAAGGATGGAGCACTGAGCGGACCATAGCCTGGGTAGCCAAGGCCTTGCCCATCGGGAGAAACACCTTTTGAGACACTGTATCCAGTATCATTCCCAGGAACTGAAGACGCTGGGTCGGTTCCAAGTGAGATTTCTGAAAATATAGGATCCACCCATGATCCGTAAGCAGGTGAGTCGTCAGATCGATGCTGTACAGTAGACGGTCCCCTGGACATAGCCTTTATCAGGAGATCGTCCAGGTAGGGGACATTGTTGACTCCCATCATGCGCAGTTGCAGCATTATCTCCGCCATGACTTTGGCGAAGACCCTCGGAGCTGTGGACAGGCCAGAGGGCAAGGCCTGAAACTGGAAATGGTCATCCAAGATGGCGAACCTGAGGTAAGCCTGATGAGGGGGCCACATGAGAATGTGTAGGTAAGCATCCTTGACATCTAGGAGGTACCAGGAATTCCTCCTCCTCCAGACCGGACACCACTGCCCCCAGGGATTCCATCTTCAATTTGAATACCCGCAGATACAGGTTTAGAGACTTCAGGTTTAAAATGGGTCGCACCAAACAGTCTGCTTTTGGAACGACAAAAAGACTGTTGAAAAAACCCTGTTGTGTAACGGAGTTGGTACCGGAACCACCACCCCTGTCCGCAAAAGTTTTTGACTAGCCTCTTGCAAGGTAACTTTCACAGTGGGCAAAACTGGTAAGCCCGACTTGAAAAATCTGTGAGGAAGTACTTGTAAATTCCAGCCAGTATTCCTGGGAAATGAGGTCCCTCACCCAAGGATCCCGGCAGGACTTCGCCGTGTTGAAGGCGAGCACCCACCTGACAGTCGCCTTGCTGCTGGGGCCAACCGTCACGCGGAAGGCTTAGCGGCAGGGGATCCGGTGGTCTGGTCCAGGGATGCAGCAGTTGCAAGTTTACGGGACTTACCATGAGATCCTCTAGGAGTGGTGGAGACTCCACGGCCCCTGCCTCTGAACTTTCCACACGAAAGGACTGCAAGGAGGGTCCTGTTTAAGAACGTCTAGCAGGTGGTGCAGCCAACGGCAGATAGATAGACTGAGCCTCCCTTGCCTGGGAAATCCATTTATTTAATTTGTCCCCAAACAAGGCATCACCTGTACAAGAAAGATTTTCTACACCCTTTTTGGAATCAGCGTTCACTGACCATTGACGTAACCACAGAGCTCTGCTTGCCGAAACTGCCATAGCAGTAGTGTGGCCATTTATCTTACACAATTCCTTTATAGCCTTGCTCATAAAATTTGCAGCATCCTGAATGTGTTGCAGCAAAGTAATGACCTCATCCTGGGGCAGTGTCTAATCCATTAATAATAATATCGGACCACTTGACTACTGCCCTGGAAATCCACCTACAAACTATTTTGGGGCTCTGTGCTATGCCTGCTGCCATATATATTGCCTTGAGTGGTCTCAATTTTACGGTCAGCAGGGTCTTTAAGGGACATAGCACCTGGCACCGGTGGTACCAATTTGTTAGACAGTCTGGACACAGATGTATCGACTGATGGGGGTTTTTTCCCATACCTTCCTATCCTCAGCTGGGAGGGGAAAAGGAGACAAAAACCTCTGAGGAATTTTAAATTTCTTGTCAGGGTTTACCCATGCTTCCCTGGCAAGGGAGTTTAATTCCTTAGACACAGGAACAGTGGCTAAAGTCTTGGGGCTAACATTAACGTACAACGCCTCATCTGGTTCTGCTTCCTGGTCTGGTATGTGAAGAACCTCTCTTACAGCATAAATGAGGGCCTCCACCCCCGGGGACAGAGAGCTGTCCTCATCCATATCATCATCATCCACATCAGGCTGATCAGAATCCGAATCAGACTGGAGTACCTGTGGCAGTGAGCGTTTATGTGAAACCAACAGATGGGGCTGAGAAGCCTTTCTGGTATCTGCTGCTTTAGCCATACAATCTACAGATTGATTTAACACCTGTCTCTCCTTTTTAGCTGCAGCTAATTCTGAATTCACATTCTGAATCATGTTTTTAAAATTATCTAGCCAGTCAGATGCCTGTGAACTGTGTCCCTGTGGAGATAAGGAGCACTGTTCACACATGAGGGACCTCGCTGAAGAAGGGGTAGAGTTACAAGCAGCACACATAACCATGTCAACAGACATATTTACACAACTGTAATACAGCGCAGCGCACTGAAAAAGCACCTCCACACAGACCCTAGACAGCCCCTGGAGTGACACAGAGAAAACGGAGACCAGCACACAGAACACAGCGCAATGTGTGAAAAAATGTGTATCACTTAAAAGATATGCAGTGGCGCTATCGCTGATGTGCTCCCCCATGCAATGACCACCTGGTACCAGTACAGAGTCTGTAACAGTGTGGGTCCGTGGAGGAGCAGCTTGCAGCAGCAGGATATGGCGCCTTCCCTCCTCTGGTCCCGCTCTCCGGGAAGCCCCGCCCCTTGTAATGGCACGTGGTCCCACTAATGTTTATACTGGCTGATTTTAACACAAAACAGTACACACAAAGCCTAATGGACAGTGAGCACTGTGCAGCATAAGCCCACTGAGCCAGTGTAGTCCGTGGCGGGCACCGCAGCTCGTGGCCCGTGATGGCCGCATGACATGCCGCCAAACCACACCAGGGACCCCGCTGTTAACACTCACCACACCTGACGATCTTCGGCATCTGTTAGAGGGTGGCGGCTAGCTGCTGGCGTGGGCACACACAGTATGGTGTGTGAAACAGCACCTTAGGAGCTCAGTGTCCTGTCAGCTGGGATTACAAACCATTAACCCTCAGGAGGTTGGTTCGGGTTCCCCTCTAAATCCCATGAAGCAGGTAGACTGGTTGCCAACCAGTACTATCTGAAAATAATAAACTAATATAAAAAATAAAGGAAACTCTCTGGGGCTCCAGAGAAATGCACCCCACTCCATGGGCACATTTTTCTAAACTGAGTCTGGTAGGAGGGGCATAGAGGGGAGGAGCCAGCACACACGAACACACACATTAAAAGTTTTTAAAGTGCCAGGCTCCAGTGGACCCGATGTATACCCCCATGATACTAAAGTACAGTTCCCTAGTATCCACTAGGACATTAGAGAAAACGTCTATCAGTAACAGATGCACCAGTGAACACAGCACTACGTACTCAATCTCTATGCATCTCAGATGGAAGCAGGTAAATGCAGTAGACTCTGAGGAAAGTTGTCATGAACTGGGGAAAGGGGCAACCAGGAGAGCGCCTTACTTCCCACTGCTTACATCCACCCCAGGCTTCGCGTCCTCATTAAACCTCAGAGCCTATGATCCCTGAGGTTTAGCGCTGGTCCACCAGAGGTGGACGACTGCATCAGCATCTTTCCGGTAGTCTCCCCCCGAAACAGTAAGGCTGCATTACATGTATCTTAATCCGCTAACCGGATACTGACGCATTACCTTCTCCCTGTGCTCCAATCGCAGCCTGGGATGGTCAGAATGGACCTGCTAGTACATCCAGCTGGCACCTGCCATAACACTAGTATTTACATGAAGGTAACTGTTGTTGCAACACTGGCGGGAAGTTGTTGGAGCAAATTTTTTCAATGCATTTAAGACGCATATTAAAGTCACTAAACTATATAAAACAGCCACACCGTTTCTACAGTGGTCAGACTCCTGCCGTACCAAACAAAAAACTGAATTCCCTGGGCCAGAAGGCGGGGTTATAAGGAGGCTGGATCGATGCATGCTGGGAGCTTCAAAAGCTTTTACCGTTTGGTGCCCCAAACCTCTCATGCCACCTACAACCCCAATGTAAATCCTGTGGATCTACTGTGGACCCTGAAGGAGAAACATGACATATGAAAAGCTACTAGTCGTTAGACATTTGGACGATACGTTGTTGGAACAATTTCTTATCAGTAAGTGCAACTAAAAGCTTCTACTGATTATGTGTTCTTGTGTCAGATGTGAAAGAATTTCATCTACATAATTATATTCTAGGAAAACTTATTTTGAAATAAAATGAATACCAGTCATTCTGTGTGAGGTGTTTGAATAATTTGTTTGATGAAAAATACAATACCTTTGCCAAATGAAACTTAGTTCCTATGTTCATTTCTACGCCTCTCCTCTTGCCAAATTCTTATTTTCAGTTTGCAGATTCTGATTATATAATGCAAAACTAACGATTTATAAATTATATATATTTTTAGTATTGTCTGTTCCATTATATCTTATTCTGTGCTACCTGTATATTGTGTATTTTGAGAAACCTACTAAACAATATAATTATTTATTACAGATTGTCATCAGGATAAATAAATATTACATGTGCTTACTTTATCTATACACCCAACATCCCAACACACGTGCAACCCAATCTATATAACTACATTTGTTGATCGGGTTGCACATGTAAAGGTCCAGAGTATATAGATAAGGTAAGCACATGTAATATTTTATATCTTGATGACAAGCTGTAATATATTGAAACGTCTGGAGTGGCGGACTTTCTGCATTATATAGTAAAGAACTGCGTATAAACTACTTCGGTCTGCTTAGCCAGCTGACTCCTTTATTTCACCAGACATCCATTGTGACACAACATTTTAAACATCCCACAGCTTCCTGACACTAGCTAAACACCAGCCCCAGGGATGTAACAAGAACCCCCCCCCCCCCCCCCTTGTCATGCCTATTACGGGTGTATTTTGTGATTATGTGTTAATAATGGATTTAATGTGTGAAAGAAATTACAGTTTATGGAATCAAGGATGACCCCTAGTCAGGCATGGGTTAGAGTTGATTAGATTGATCAACCATAAAGGGACCCTCACACAGAACTGTGATATTTTAATATTTAAGGATAACTACAGGGTACCTAAAAGAAAATGAACAAGTCTAATCTGACAACAGACCACTATGGGAGACATGGAAAATGTTGTATCACTGAAAAATAGGAACATAAAAGTTGGGATCCATAATTAATTAGCAGGAAGCCTACATAATGGACAATCTGAATAAGAATTATTGAGTGTTGTGCTCCATTTGTGGCTGATAAAATCGGAAAATCGGTGAGCATTTTGTCTAGGTGGGGGTGGGGGAGAGATCTGGTAGAAAAGAAACACCACTAAGTCAAATGACCCATCTGAAGCATGTGACTGAAAAAAGATTTACCAACATGTGGCTTTTGGTAATGTTGGTAACTTCTGTTGGTAATGTTGGTAAATTGGTTAGTTCTTGGTAATTCTTGCGAGGCCTAAATCCTTTAAATGTGTAATGCTCGTCCCTAAAGAAGATACATTTCTTTTGTTAATCCTGCTCAAAATAAACATTAAACCTTTTTAAATAAAGGTAATTTATTGGATCATTTATATATTTTACTTGTATGATAAAATTATATCTTAAAAAGATCACTGTTTTAGCTTAAGTACAACTGTATCCAATACAGTTGCAGTGTGCAAGGTAAGATAATTTAGAAGCATTTATGTTTATAAATGTGCACAATGTACAGGATAATACATCAGGTAAAAACACATTCTCTGCTTGGAAGTTGATTCCCTTTACTATTTTCATCATTAACCTTGCAAATTCCAACTACAGTACAGTATGTATGTATTGTAATGCATGTTTCTTAAAGATAACAGATAGGCTGGTTGAAGTCATGGGTTTTTATTGTAAGAGGATTTTTTTTTTTTTTTAAGTGTCTTAGACGGAAACCATACATTTAATCATCTTTGCAACAAAGGAACTACCAAACTACCTGCTTTCACTCTCATGCTAACTCATCTGTGCATTTAAACGTATGTACCTGTCTTTCAATCTGAAATCCTCACACTGTCTGATAACACTATGCAACCAAATTTTATATAGGAGAAACAGTTGTTATATCAAGATTTGTGTGCGACTGTTAATACCAGTGTTTAAAATTTTGCTCAGTCATTCATAGTTAATGAAGGCATACTGGCCTGGTGTTTTTGCATAATCACATAGAGTGTAATTTATCACCTTTCATCACCTAAACATTTTCCTCACTGGTAGCCTCTATCAATTTGCCATTTTCATGCAATCTAGGGTCACATGTGCTGAACAATGTGTGTTCACATACACTAATATTTCATAACAGTAATACCCCTTTTCAACCAGCCAGCATACAACACTGGTTATTGCACATGAATGCGCATAACCCGTGTTGCTGGCTGGTGTAAAAGGGCTGAGTTGTAATAATCCGGGTCGATTGACCCGGTATTCCAACTCTTTTCAACCCGGTAAGCTGTGCAGTGTAAACGGAAGCGACACGGCTCCCGTTTCACACTGTATGGGATGGTGTCACCGGCAACATCACCAATACGGCAATGGAAAGGGGGCTGTGACCCGTGTCAGGCTCCCGGCTGCGACCCGAGTAATTAGATCGAAAAGGGGTATTCGCTTTTTTGTAAAATTAACAGCTGAATAACATCAGTAAAGCTTAACTTTAACAACTGCAACTTCATTAAACTTTAAGCCTAAATAACTTATTTCAAATGACCCATGTACAACAAATTGATTTTCTTCATTGCACTCCATAATATTTTCTCAAAAGAAATTATATCATTCACTCTACCTGCAACTCACCCCTCTGTACACACTGCCTCCTCAATAATCCACTCCCCTCTTATTAACACTCTTGAGCTTTTTACTTATCCTTATACAGAGACTATAAAATCCACAACCTGTCACCACAAAAAAACATGATCACAAACCTCCTACACCCACATTTATCTCTCTCTCCTTCTTCTGATAATACCATGTGATATTTCACCAAATCCGGGACCCAACCAAATGCCCCACTCACATTCACCTGTTTTGCAGCAATATATAAATCCAGCCAACCTCATAAACATCACATGTCTCCTATCACCCTCCAAATCACTAATGGAATGCATGCTCTGTTTCTAACAAATTAACATCCATGCGTGACCTCTTCATTTCTAACAACTTCAATCTGGTGGCTTTAACAGAAACATGGCTCACCTAATCAGACATGGCCTCCCCTGCAGCCCTATCACATGGTGGTCTCCACTTCACACACACCTCCAGGCCTGGCAACAGTAAAGGAGGTGGGGTTTGAATATTACTATCCCAATCTTTGGCATACACTGTTCTACCACAGGTTCCATCATTCACATTTACATCATTTAAAGTACATTCTACCAGGATTTACACTCCTTTCTCTATGCATGTTGCAGCTACACTATTGTCACAATCCTGACTGTAGGTTTCATATTTGGTGACTTACCCCTGCCATCTGTCCCGGATCCTATGTCTTTTTACTCACTGAGTTAAACAGCTTGTCAGCACTATGAGTTTTCCTGAGTTCTCTGCCTGAAAGGTAATAGTTAATTAGCTCCACCTGTGGTGATCTCCTGTGTGAGGCTGAATTCAGTAATATGAAGTTCAGGCTTCAGTGTTCTCTCGGCCTGCTAGGCCTCATTCTACATCACAGCCTAGTCTGGAGTAGTCACATGACAGTGACTGTTCACCTGATCCAGAGTTGTCCAATCCTCTGCCAGCCTGAGACTCTCTGCATCACCTAATCCTGCTCACCAATCACCAAGAACCAGGAAGTATAAGTTTGGAGGCTGAGTTAGAAACTGGGCCAGTTCCTTGTGTCACACTCACAGCTATGTGTGAGTCTTCAAGCTGAGCTCCCTAAAGGTAACCTTTATACTCTAGTTCCTGTGAAAACTCTGTTCCTTGTTACCCTGTTTGGTTTACTTTTGTGTTGCCACTGATGATCACTATTTCCACGAGTCTCAAAGTAAAGGCACAGCTGCAGTGGTTCATCTTAAAGGCACAGTATTATATTCCATAGTCTCAACTGAAAACCACAGCTGCCGTGGTTCATCTTTACTGCTGTTGTAGTGGTGATCTCCAGAGTTCCCGTATCCCGGCAGCATCTCCGTGCCTCAGCACCTCCGTGCCTCAGCACCTCCGTGCCTCAGCTCCTCCGTGCCTCAGCACCTCCGTGCCTCAGCACCTCCGTGCCTCCAGCATCTACGTGCTTCCAGCATCTCCGTGTCTCGGATCCTCGTGCCTCAGCATCTCCGTGCCTCAGCACCTCCGTGCTTCCAGCATCTCCGTGTCTCAGCACCTCGTGCCTCCAGTACTTCCGTGCCTCAGCGCCTCCGTGCTTCCAGCACCTCGTGCCTCAGCACCTCGTACCTCCAGCGTCTCCGTGCTTCCGGCATCTCAGTGCCTCCAAGCACCTCAGTGCCTCTACGCACCCCAGTGTCTCTACGCACCCCAGTGTCTCTACGCACCCCAGTGTCTCTACGCACTTCCGTGCCTCCTAGCACCTCAGTGTCTCCAAGCATCCAGTGCACTTTAGCACAGTTGTACCTGGTATTCTTCACTGATTCATCAGCGCCTTTCCAGTTCTGTCTTTCAGGAGACCTTCAGCGTTCACACGTGCCCCCTGTCTGCTGACCTAATCCTGCATGGGGAGAACCTAGATTCGGCCATCTCTGCTGCGGTTCCTCTTCCCAGTCACCGGAAGAAGCCCCGAGTCCACAACACTCCCAAACCAGGTCAGTGGTAGTATTCATATAACTCTCCAGTCGCCCGCACAGACTTCACTAACACCGGGTTCACAAAACCTCAGTCATGACAGTAGGAACTGGCCCCATGGACCCGGCCGAAAGTGTTTGTCTGAAGCAGGACCTCCTAAGCAATATTGCAGGACACTTGGAGGGTTTGGAGTCGACTCGGCATCAATTAGTACAGTGTCTGCAGTGGAATTCTTTCACCAGAGATTCTCTGACCTTCTGCACTAAGACTCCTGACCAACTGCAGATTTTCTTCCAGATGTTATTACAGTTACAAGAACTTTTGTCTAGTATTCTTTCTGTGATGCCTGATCTCTTCAGGAATACTACCAACGTTGTTGATCCTGTTTTGTCCCATCCAGTTAATAGAGTCTCTTCCTCTGTGCAAGGAAAAGTTGTTCATCAGAGCTATCCACGGCCCAAACTCTCTGAAGCTGAACGTCAGCGGCGTAGGGAGCTACACCTCTGTCTTTACTGTGGAAATTCCAGTCATTTTGTTAAAGACTGCATTCTTCGTAAGCCAGGGAATGGTGACAAATCTCAGTATCACAGTGCTCATGTCTACAAGTCATCCACAGTAGCCGATCCTGCTACTGCTGACAGGGGTATCAAGATGGCTACTCTGAAAGAGACTCAAATTTATGACTGGGGTCCGGTGATTAAAAGACCTTATCCCAAGTTGGGTGTCCAGAGAAGAATATTCAAGCCATTTAGAGTCACAGAGGAGTCCGTGTCTTTAGCCCAAGGAGGGGCATCCGTGTCTTTAGCCCAAGGAGGGGCGTCCGTGTCTTTAGCCCCAGAGAGGGGGTCAGAGGGTCCAGCTCCAGAGAGTCTACAGAGTGCTGCCCAGTCAGAGAGACTACAGAGCGCTGCCCAGCCAGAGAGTCTACAGAGTGCTGCCCAGCCAGAGAGTCTACAGAGTGCCTCAGCCCAGCCCCGTGAAGTGGGGGCTCTTGCCTCAGCCCAGCCCCGTGAAGTGGGGGCTCTTGCCTTAGCCCAGTCCCGTGAAGTGGGGGCTCTTGACTCAGCCCAGTCCCGTGAAGTGGGGGCTCTTGCCTCAGCCCAGCCCCGTGAAGAGGGGGCTCCTGCCTCAGCCCAGCCCCGTGAAGAGGGGGCTCCTGCCGGTCCAGCAATACTCCAGGCCCAGCCTGGTCAGTCCGTCCCGGTTCCAGCCGGTCCAGCAATACTCCAGGCCCAGCCTGGTCAGTCCGTCCCGGTTCCAACCAATCCAGCAATACTCCAGGCCCAGCCTGGTCAGTCCGTCCCGGTTCCAGCCGGTCCAGCAATACTCCAGGTCCAGCCTGGTCAGTCCGTCCCGGTTCCAGCCGGTCCAGCAATACTCCAGGCCCAGCCTGGTCAGTCCGTCCCGGTTCCAACCGGTCCAGCAATACTCCAGGCCCAGCCTGGTCAGTCCGTCCCGGTTCCAGCCGGTCCAGCAATACTCCAGGCCCAGCCTGGTCAGTCCGTCCCGGTTCCAGCCGGTCCAGCAATACTCCAGGCTCTGCCAGGTCAGTCCGTCCCGATTCCAGCCGGTCCAGCAATAGTCCAGGTCCAGCCTGGTCAGTCCTTCCCGGTTACAGACGGTCCAGCAATACTCCAGGCTCTGCCTGGCCAGTCCATCCCGGTTCCAGCCGGTCCAGCAATACTCCAGGTCCAGCCTGGTCAGTCCGTCCCGGTTCCAGCCGGTCCAGCAATACTCCAGGCTCTGCCTGGTCAGTCCGTCCCGGTTCCAGCCGGTCCAGCAATACTCCAGGTCCAGCCTGGTCAGTCCGTGTCGGTTCCAGCCGGTCCAGCATTACCCCAGGCCCAGCCTGGTCAGTCCGTCCCGGTTCCATCCGGTCCAGCGATACTCCAGGCCCAGCCTGGTCAGTCCGTCCCGGTTCCAGCCGGTCCAGCAATACTCCAGGCTCCGCCTGGTCAGTCCGTCCCGGTTCCAGCCGGTCCAGCAATACTCCAGGCCCAGCCTGGTCAGTCCATCCCGGTTCCAGCCGGTCCAGCAATACTCCAGGCTCTGCCTGGTCAGTCCGTCCCGGTTCCAGCCGGTCCAGCAATACTCCAGGTCCAGCCTGGTCAGTCCGTCCCTGTTCCAGCCGGTCCAGCAATACTCCAGGCCCAGCCTGGTCAGTCCATCCCGGTTCCAGCCGGTCCAGCAATACTCCAGGCTCTGCCTGGTCAGTCCGTCCCGGTTCCAGCCGGTCCAGCAATACTCCAGGTCCAGCCTGGTCAGTCCGTCCCTGTTCCAGCCGGTCCAGCAATACTCCAGGCCCAGCCTGGTCAGTCCGTCCCGGTTCCATCCGGTCCAACGATACTCCAGGCCCAGCCTGGTCAGTCCGTCCCGGTTCCAGCCGGTCCAGCAATACTCCAGGCTCCGCCTGGTCAGTCTGTCCCGGTTCCAGCCGGTCCAGCAATACTCCAGGCTCCGACTGGTCAGTTCGTCCCGGTTCCAGCCGGTCCAGTGATACTCCAGGACCATCCTGGTCAGTCTCCTTTGGTTCCAGCCAATTCAAGTATCCTCGGATCCAATCCAGTCCTACTCGTCCAGCCAAAGATTTCTCCAGTTTCAGTCTGTTCAAGCTCATCTGGACTCAAACAGATTCCAAGCATTGGTCCGAGTAAAGAACTTTTGTCAGTTGGTCCCAGTAAAGGACTTCCACCATCTAGTTCTAAAATTAGACTTCAGTCTGTCTCTGATTCTGTTTCCTTGTCTTCTAGCACTGAGTCCACAGCTTCCGCGGGGAATTCTAATACCTCTTCTCCTCGATGTCTGGATAATTCTGCTCTATCATCTAAAGTCAAGAAAAATACCAAGGCTATTGATCTAATGTCTGAATGTGTACCTCAGTCTAATGTTGTTTCAGTGGCATCTGTTTCCTTGAGTCCAATTTCATCCTCCACTCAGTCTTCAGAACATTCAGCCGATGCTCCGTTTTCTGACCCATCACTTTCTGAGCAAGATAATGCCTTGATGAACCAATACATTAGGAATTTCAGGAATGCCAAGAATTGGAAAACAGTACAAAGACTGTTGATTTAAGTGTTGGTTATGTTTCCATTGATTCCACTCCAAGTTCCTTGTGTTGTTCTGAACTTGTTAATGCAGCTTACAAAACGGATGTAGTTACTCTCAAAGAAGACTGGTATCTTCCAATAGACTTGGACTCAGACTCTGAATTTGATCCAGTTCATGATGCTACTTCTTTCAGGGGAGGTCCCATGTTTTCTAAGGAAGTTTTTTCTTTACAGGAGATTCCACTCTCCCTGGTCAAAACCAAATGTTCCCGTAAGAAGAAGAGACATCAACGAAGGTCCTAAATTCTTCCATATGAATTTCTCAAGTTCCTCTAAGATTCAAGATGGGTGTCCGGAGTCCACCCTTGAAGAGGGGGATACTGTCACAATCCTGACTGTAGGTTTCATATTTGGTGACTTACCCCTGCCATCTGTCCCGGATCCTGTGTCTTTTTACTCACTGAGTTAAACAGCTTGTCAGCACTATGAGTTTTCCTGAGTTCTCTGCCTGAAAGGTAATAGTTAATTAGCTCCACCTGTGGTGATCTCCTGTGTGAGGCTGAATTCAGTAATATGAAGTTCAGGCTTCAGTGTTCTCTCGGCCTGCTAGGCCTCATTCTACATCACAGCCTAGTCTGGAGTAGTCACATGACAGTGACTGTTCACCTGATCCAGAGTTGTCCAATCCTCTGCCAGCCTGAGACTCTCTGCATCACCTAATCCTGCTCACCAATCACCAAGAACCAGGAAGTATAAGTTTGGAGGCTGAGTTAGAAACTGGGCCAGTTCCTTGTGTCACACTCACAGCTATGTGTGAGTCTTCAAGCTGAGCTCCCTAAAGGTAACCTTTATACTCTAGTTCCTGTGAAAACTCTGTTCCTTGTTACCCTGTTTGGTTTACTTTTGTGTTGCCACTGATGATCACTATTTCCACTAGTC
The DNA here is from genome assembly GCF_028390025.1 of Pseudophryne corroboree. NCBI lineage: Eukaryota > Metazoa > Chordata > Amphibia > Anura > Myobatrachidae > Pseudophryne > Pseudophryne corroboree. Next base: position 408,436,639 of record NC_086448.1, read on the forward strand.
TCAAAGTAAAGGCACAGCTGCAGTGGTTCATCTTAAAGGCACAGTATTATATTCCATAGTCTCAACTGAAAACCACAGCTGCCGTGGTTCATCTTTACTGCTGTTGTAGTGGTGATCTCCAGAGTTCCCGTCCCCCTGCAGCATCTCCGTGCCTCAGCATCTCCGTGCCTCAGCACCTCAGCGCCTCCATGCTTCAGCACCTCCGTGCCTCAGCACCTCCGTGCCTCAGCACCTCGTGCCTCCAGCATCTCCGTGCTTCCAGCATCTCCGTGCTTCCAGCATCTCCGTGTCTCGGATCCTCGTGCCTCCGGTGCCTCAGCATCTCCGTGCCTCAGCACCTCCGTGCCTCAGCGTCTCCGTGCTTCCAGCACCTCGTGCCTCAGCACCTCGTACCTCCAGCATCTCCGTGCTTCCGGCATCTCAGTGCCTCCAAGCACCTCAGTGCCTCCAAGCACCTCAGTGCCTCCAAGCACCCCAGTGCCTCCAAGCACCCCAGTGTCTCTACGCACCCCAGTGTCTCTACGCACCCCAGTGTCTCTACGCACCCCAGTGTCTCTACGCACCCCAGTGTCTCTACGCACTTCCGTGCCTCCTAGCACCTCAGTGTCTCCAAGCATCCAGTGCACTTTAGCGCAGTTGTACCTGGTATTCTTCACTGATTCATCAGCGCCTTTCCAGTTCTGTCTTTCAGGAGACCTTCAGCGTTCACATGTGCCCCCTGTCTGCTGACCTAATCCTGCATGGGGAGAACCTAGATTCGGCCATCTCTGCTGCGGTTCCTCTTCCCAGTCACCGGAAGAAGCCCCGAGTCCACAACACTCCCAAACCAGGTCAGTGGTAGTATTCATATAACTCTCCAGTCGCCCGCACAGACTTCACTAACACCGGGTTCACAAAACCTCAGTCATGACAACTATATGGACAAAAGTATTCGGACGCCTGACCGTTACACCAACAGGGACTGTAATGACACTGTATTCAAATACATATACTTTAATATGGAGTTGGCCCCCCTTTTGCAGCTACAGTATAACAACTTCCACTCTTCTTGGAAGAATTTCCTAAATATTTTGTTGTGTTTCTGTTGGAATTTGTGCCCATTCATTCTGTAGAGCACTTTTTAAGTAAGGCACTAATGTTGGACGATGAGGCCTAGCTCGCAATCTCCATTCCAGTTAATCTTAAAGGTGCTCGATGGGGTTGACGTCAGTGCTCTGTGCGGGCCTGTCAAGATCTTTCATACCAAACCCATCAAACCATGTCTTTATAGTCCTTGCTTTGTGCACTAGGGCACAGTTATGTTGGAATAGAAAATGGCCTTCTCCAAATTGTTGCCACACAGTTGGAAGCATAGCATTGTCCAAAATGTCTTGGCATGCTGAAGCATTAAGAGTGCCCTCTACTAGATATAAGGGGCCTAGCCCAAACCCTGAAAAACAGCCCCATACCATTATCTCTCCTCCACCAAACTTGGCACAATGCAGTCAGGCAGGTAACGTTCTCCAGGCATCCGCCAATCCCAGAATCAACCATCTGACTACCAAACAGAGAAGCATGATTTATCACTCCACAGAACATAGTTCCACTGCTCCACAGTCCAGTGTTGCTGTGCTTTACACCACTCCATCCGACACTTGGCAATGGGCTTGGTGATGTGAGGCATGCATGCTGCTGCTCAGCCATGGAAACCCATTCCATTAAGCTCCTGCTGTAGTTTTTGTGCCTACATTTATGCCAGTGGAAGGTTCAGAACCCATCAGCTATGGAATCAGCAGAGGGATGTCAACCTGTACGTACCATGTGTCTTAGTAGTAGTTGAGCCCACTCTGTGATTTTACGTAGTCTTCTGCTTCGTGTCTGAGTAGCTGTTCCTAAATGCTTCCACTTTCTAATAATATCACTAGTTGACCGTGGAATATCCAGTTTTTATCACAAATGTTTGCAAATGGAGACTGCATGGCTAGATGCTTGTTTTTATACACCTGTGGCAACGGGTCTGATTAAAACACCTGAATACAATAATTAACAGTTGTGGGCAAATACTTTTGACCATACAGTGTATCCATCACCTACCTGGGCAACCCAAACAATTTCTGGAAGATCTTTCTGCCTGGCTCCCTCCCTTTCTATCTATCATCTGACATCTCAAACATCACCATGGGTGACTTCAGTGTTGCTATTGGTAGCCGGAAATCTGCTGCTCATGACTCCAAACTACACTCTCTAACCTCCTCTCTCGGTCTCTCCCAATGGAGTGACTCCTCTACTCATTAAGAATGCCACTGACTTGATTTACTGTTCACCAGATTATGCTCAGTTTCTGAATTCACTAACACACCTTTCCCTCTCTCAGATCACAACCTTTTCACCTGCATGCTCTTCACCATTACTTCAAATTCACTGTCACTGAAGTTCTCCAATCCTCCTGAAACCCGCAGAAATATTTACACAATTCATTTTCAAGAACTTTTCACCTTTCTGTAATAACTGCTCTCACCTCTTCCTGCATTCACTTCTCTTGAGATGGCTGCATCACACCTGAACCAGACTCTGGAAATAGCCCTGATGAAGTGGCTTTAGCAACCTATTACACTCCACATAGGCCTAGACGTCAACCGTGGCACTCTAAATTAACAAGACACCTACAACAACTCTCACTAAAGTTGAACGTCAATGATGTAAATCTCATACTCCAAACAACTTCCTCCTATATAAGACTATCCACCACTCCTATCGTAATGCCCTGGACACTGCCAAACATATTTCCAAACTAGTCAAAAAGTCACTATCAGCACACAAGATCTCGTTTCCTACTCTAAGGACAAGATTGATAAGAAATTTGAGATTAAATGGTATACTCTTCCTCAGCAAGTGACCTGGTCAATTCGCTACTGGAAAACTCTTGCACCTTCTCTTCCTTTCATCCCAAACATGAAGATGAAGTATCAACATTCTTCTCATCTTCCTACTCTGCTACCTCTCCTCTTGATCCAAAACCCTCACAAATAAGTAAAGCTGTCTACGGTGCTTATCTAACTAAAATCTTTAATTTCTCTCTCTACTGGTATCTTTCCTTCAGTATTCAAGCATGTAGTGATTACTCCCATTCTGAAAAAAACTAAATTCTGACTCTCTCTCAAACTACCATTCCATCTCTCAGCTCCCAACACTCCACAGAGACACTGACTAAAGTAGTGAATGATCTGGTTATTGCCAAGTCTAAAGGCCATTACTCACTTCTTATTCTTCTAGATCTCTCTGCTACTTTTGACACAGTTGACCTCTACAATCCCTAGGTCTTCAGGATACAACCCTTTCTTGGTTCATATCCTACTATCTTATCGCTCTCAGTGTCTGCTTCTCTGAATCCACCTCCTCTTTGTACCTCTTTCAATTGGAGTACCGCAAGACTCAGTCTTAGGTCCTCTGCTTTTCTCAATCTATACCACATCTCTTGGCAAACTAATCAGCTCTTATGAATATCAGTATCATCTACATGCAGGTATACAGTATCATCTGTATGCCTAGCCTCCCTAGATATGCCACCATCTGTATTGGTCTGTGTCACTGAAAGCCTTTCTGCAGTTTCATCATGGATGTCATCTCCTCACCTCAAACTTCATATTTCCAAAACAGAGTTAATTATATTACCACCGGCCAATAGTAGTTACCAACCTAAAATCTTCCTAACTAGATGTTAGTCATCTACAGATCCACTCTGTCAGTCCTTCCGCTGGTTTACTTGTATTCTACCATATTAAATACTTTTACTCACACACAAAGCCATTAAAACAAACTACACCAACGTACATCTCTTTGCTTATCTCAAAATACCTCCCAACCCAAATACTGTGCTCTTCACAAGATCTATGTCTCCCATTCATGATTGCAGGACTTTATATAGGCTGCAACCACTCTGGAATGCCCTACCATGCAAATTAAGACTCTCCTATAGTCTCCAAAACTTCAAGCGTTCCCTGAAAACTCACCTCTTCAGCCAAGCTTATCAAATTCTAGAACCGCTCGCATAACCTTCATAAGCTTTCCTATCCAATTACACCCCCACTTTATAAGTCCACACATATCTTCACGTTTTCTTTTTTCTTTTAACTTTCCTTTCCTCCTGACCTCAGTTTACCATTGCTGTGTGGCCATATCATGCAGCCACCAATAGTCTTTGCAACCTGGAGGACAATTATGCAATAGATAGCACCTATCCTTGCGTATCAATGCCTATTTCCCTATAGAGTGTACGTTTGCAAGCAGGCACTTCCTACCTCTGACTGTTTGTTGTTATCCAATTTTGTTTTATTATTGTTGTTTCCTATTGTAACATATTTTGCTGCGCTAAATAAGAAGTGGTTAATAAATATTGTAAATGTTACACAGGTCAGTGGAGAAGACAATTAAAAATAGATGGTGGTACTTAACTCATAATGAAATATTTAATTTGGGTGACGTCTGTTTTGATAAGATAAAATATAGTCAAAATTGACTTTGGCACAGTGATTTCTCAGACGTTACACAGTTTAATAGTAAACACACTCCACTCTCCATCTAATCAAGTGAACAGTTCACAACGACTGGGAATGAGCACTCCCCTCACATTGTAAGAACAGCAGGAAAGATGAGTAAAAAGCTGAAATGAAAGAGAATCGCTTTCTATTTTATGTTATTGTTGGATTACATATTCCACGAAGTTTTTGTTTTGATTATGCATTAAAAAGGTAGTAGGAAACACAGTGTACAGCAAAGGGAAGTCTTTTAGGAATTTACTTTATATCCAGGAAAGGCAAATATTATTTTCATTGTTTTGTATTGTTTTTTTATAATTTTATTTTTGCCTTTTACTTTACACATGTCTATTAAATTTATTACGGAAAACCTACAAACTGTCAGAACTCCCTTTTTATTTTGCATATAAAGAACATGTAGACATCACAAAAACTTCCAAAGGCGAACCAATGCTGGGTAGCGCTTCTCAAAAGAACGGCATAAGAAACTGAATGAAAGTTTGAAACCATACTGTAAAAATAAACACACATTGGTGGTACTGCATGAAGGGATGCATGACATTAGAACACAAATCTAATTTTCCGATTTAGCTGGTGCCTTGTACAATATGCGCTATACTTACCCACAAACATAAATGTGTCCATTTTCTTTGATCAATATTTTAGCAATATCTTGAGAGCAAATTTTAAGATATTCCTGTACATATTTTGGAAAGTGTTCATTTGTGCTGCTGAGTGCCTCTCTTGAAAAGCACACTTTTAAATGTGTTAACGTTCCATTTTCAACAAAACTATTTAATTCCTCCCTAAATGCACAGGGGAAAAACACATGTTAATGTTATAAATCAACATTAATTTAACATTGTCATTGTATTTTTCTTTATAGTCCTGAATTATTGTTATAGCTATGTCATGTATAAATTGAATATAGTAACAGAATTACAATTTCTGAGGTTGAAAAAAGACAATTTGTCCATCAAGTTCAACCTGTTAGTGATCTCTTACCAAAAACAAATCCCCCGTTAGCTCTGTGTATTGTTCCCTTTATATATTTGTAAATGTTAATCATGTCCCCTCTTAATCTCCTTTTTTCCAGTGTATACATGCCTAGCCTAGCAAGCCTTTCCTCGTATTCGAGCATCTCCATCCCCTTAATCAATTTGGTCGCCCATCTCTGAACTTTTTCTAGTTCCAGATTATCCTTTTTGTAGTATGGTGCCCATAATTGTGAACAGTATTCGAGATGTGGACTCATTAGTAATTTATATAATGGGAGTATAACACTCATCCCTTGCATCAATTCCCCACTTTATGTAAGTTAATACCTTGTTTGCTGCATTCCTACTTTGGGTACTACTGCTATGTTTGTTATCTATGTGAACACCTAAATCTTTTTCCAGCACAGAATCCACTAGTTTTCCCCCATTTAGTATGTAGGTGGTATTATTGTTCTTGCTACCAAAGTGCATTACCTTACATTTGTCTATATTGAACCTGATTCTCCATTTTGCTGCCCATGCTTCAAGTTTAAATAAGTCGTTCTGAAAGGACTCAGCGCCCCCCTCCAAATTTATAACCTTACACAGATTTGTATCGTCTGCAAAAATTGACACCATGCCCTCTAGACCTACTTCTAGATCATTTATGAAAATGTTGAACAATAGTGGTCCAAGTACAGACCCTTGTGGCACACCACTTAGTACTTCAGTCCATTTTTGAAAAAAATCCACTTGCTGCTCCCTATGATCCAACCAATTTCTAACCCAAGTGCATATTGTGCATCCTAGCCCAAGTCCTCTTAATTTATAGATAAGTTTCATGTGAGGTACTGTATCGAAAGCTTTAGCAACGTTCAAAGATTACAACCGCCTCATTACCCTTATCTACAGTAGGTTCACACTAACTGTTTCCTAAAATCCTATTAAGTTAGTTTGACATGATCTATCCTTCACAAATCCATGTTGGTTCCTATTTATAACCTTATTGGCTTCAAAGAAATCCTGTATTCTATCTCTTAAAATACTTTCCAGTACTTTCCCCACTATAGATGTAAGACTTACTGGTCTATCTTAATTTTTTTAATCGGTCACAGACTATTTCCTCACTTAAATGAGCATTTAGCAGTGGGACATTATCATTGCTGAGATTATGTGTTAATCCCTCCATCTGGTCCTCTCTTGTGAATACAGATGAGAAAAACTAATTTAATGTTTCAGCTATGTCATTATCGTCTTTGAGTAGGATGCCCAACTTGCCTTTTAACTATACTCTCCTTCTTTAATCTTTTGCTGTTGAGGTTTGATTTACTTTCCTTTGCCATTAACTTTTCAGTTTCTATTTTAGACACTCTGATTTTATTTTTGCATATTTTGTTGCAATCCTTATAGTACTGGAATGAATATTATAGTAGGGGAGCCCATGGGAAACAGCGATATTTCCCATGGGCTCCCCTACTATAATATTTGATAACAAACAATGGGGAAATGATAATACCAGGTCTAAGATTGCATTGTACCTAGTTGGTTCCTTGATTAGTCAAAGTAGTGATCATTTAGTGTGTTTAAAAACCTTTTACCCCATTTAGTGTGTTTAAAAACCTACCCCTAGCAGTATCACATGAACCATTTGTCCAATTAATCTCTGGATAGCTAAACTCTCCCATCACTAATATGTCTCTTAATCCTGCCACTTTTTCGATTTGCTTCAGTTTCATTTCCTCATCAGACACATTAATATCAGGCGGCTTGAAGCATATCCCTATTAGTAGCTTTTTTGTTCCCTTTTCCCCCCCAGTATTTACAGTCACCACGCAAATGTCTTCCAGTATATCAGGTTTTAAAAAATGGCTTTGCATAAAGACATACCCCTCCACCCCATGTATTTAATCTGTCTCTTCTGAACAGCGTATAACCCTCCAGCTTAACTGTCCAATCATGAGATTCATCCCACCAAGTTTCAGTAATACCTATAATATCATACCATTTGTTTGCTGGTAGGACTTACAGTTCCCCCTTTTTGCCAGGGACCTTGTATGCATTGGTATATATATATATATATATATATGCCCACCCATCATCTATAACATTAAAACCACCAACCTAATAGTGTGCCGGTCCTCCTTGTGCCACCAAAACAGCTCTGACCCCCTGAAGGCATGGACTCCACAAGACATATGAAGGTGTCCTGTGGTATCTGGCACCAAGATGTTAGCAGCTAATTTGTTAAGTCCTGTAAATTGCGAGGTGGGCCTCCATGGCTTGCACTTGTTTTCAAGATATCCCAATCTGCTCGATCAGATTGCGATCTAGGGAAGTTGGAGACTCTCTGTCATGTTTCACAAACAATCCCTGAACAAGTTTTGCAAAGTGACAGGATGCAATATGTAGCTGAACGAGGCCACCGCCATCAGGGAATACCGTTGCCATGAAGGGGGTGTACTTGGTTTAAAAAAAATGTTTCGGTGATTGGTACTTGTTAAAGTAATATCTACATGAATGCCAGGACCCAAGATTCCCAGCATAATATTGGCTAGAGTGTCACACTTCCTCAGCCGACTTTCCTTGTTTCCATAGTGAATCTTGGTGCCTTTTCTTTCCCAGGTAAACAACACACACGCATCTGGTCGTTTACATAATGTAAAAGAAAACTTGATTCATCAGATCAGTCCACCTTCTTCTATTGCTCCATGGCCCAGTTCTGACGCTCACCAGTTCATGAAGAAGCTTTGAGCAGCAGGTTGGGGTCTGCATGGGCACTCTCTACAGTCTGCGGGTATGCAGCTGCAATGTACTTTTGTTTGACACCTTTCTATAATAAGCAGCATTAACCTTCTCAATTTGCGCTACAGTAGCTCTTCTGTGGGATTGGACGAGACCGGCTAATCTTTGCTCCCCATGCGCATTAATGAGCCTTAGATGCCCACAACCCTGTGACCGTGTTTACCACTCAGACCTGCTGTTTTGGAGAAGCTCTGATCCAGTTTTGTAGCCATCACTATTTGCCCCTTGTCACTCATATCCTTGCAATTGCCCATTTTTCTTACTTCTAACACATCATATTCAGGAACTGACTTTTCACTTTCTGCCTAATATATCGCTCCCCTTAACAGATGCCATTGTAACGAGATAATCATTGTTATTCACTCACGTCAGTGGTTTTAATGTTATGTATGATTGGTGTAAACTTCACAAAGGTTCAGTTAATATAGTCAATAGAAAGGGGGCAGTCCAAGGAGTTATGATGATAGAGTTTTATCCTTAAATTAACATTTTCATATCAGTGTTTAGGTGAAGAATGAACTTTCTGCAGCAGGTTACATTGGTTTCTGCAGGGAAACATTGGGGTAGAGTGAATCTTGATCCAGAGGCACCAACAGGCTAAAGATTTAGGCTGTCCCAGGATGCATTGCGGCCTCCACTATAACCCCGCCTACAGGCACTGTGAGCTCAGTTTCAGTTGGGGTCTGCAGCAGCAGGTCACTTAACAGGTGGGCTGTACTGGGCAGCCCTGAAAAAGCTTGTTCTGACAGAAAATTTCTTCAAAACTGGGCTGTCAGTGCTGTGTGTCATGGTGAGACTTTAGCGCTACAGCTCCATCACCTCCCAAGCGACTTTGCATACTCCCGCAGCCTGTTCATGGGTACTTGCAGTGGAGACGCTCCAGCTTTAGGCACGCGGCCATTAAATCGCGTTTTGTCCGTGAACTAAGGAGACGGGTCACCGAGCAGGGATCCCACTAGACCACCATGGCAATAGAGCACAGGTCGAGTGTACTAACGGCCTATTTAAGAAGCCTAGCAATAGTACCTGGGGTGGAAATCCAGCATAGGGGAGCTGGCGCTTGACCTGTAGCCTCTCCCCAACCCATGGCGACATCTACGCCCTGGAGCTGCCTCACACTCTCCCTCACTCACTGACAGACGCTGGTCGCCATCTTACAAGTATAGTTGCGGAAAGAGAAAGAAGGTGTCCACTTGGGCAAATCTACATTAGAATTAACTGCTTACCTTAATTTTTTGTGCACCACTCACTTCAATCTCTAATAGATGGGTTTGACACATATGTCTCTTTTCTCAGAGAGATTGCCTTTCAATGCTCATGTTTCAAATTATGCCTATCGTGTGACTGAACAGTTGATCTGCTTTTAGGACAAACTGACATACCTGATTTAGCTTTAATAGCAATATATTTTTTCCACCACATGGAACTGTTTTTGTATGTTATATATTTTCAGGTCCAGTCTACATAACTGATTATATATCTTTTTGATAAATAACTGTTATTTGATTGATTCCAAACAGCTGTATTTGGCCACTGTGCATAGATTCATAAGCAATCACCCTCCCCTGTTCTCTTTCTTATATACCTAATTTATGCCATATAGGCATTTATTGCTATAATTTTCGTTTCTAACACTCCTGCACATCTGTGCTAATGTGCTCTCTCATCCAGTTCTGGTCACCACGGGGGTGGTGACGAATCTCTGCGGAGCCTCATTTCTGGACAGCAGAAGCACATTTCTGTTTATCAGGAATAAGTACTCTCTCATCCAGCTGTTTACGGCCATACTCCACAGGAGACGCCTAATCTCGTCTGATCTTGGAAGCAAAGCTCTGGAAGGCCTGGTCAGTACTTGTTTGGGAGACTGGCAAGGAACACCAGGTGCAGTAAACTTGACTGGAAAGCAGAAGGAACATTCCCTTAATCTTGCTTCTTTTTTTTCTCTCAATAGAGCAAATAGATCTATCCTCATAGGCTCTATAGGTAAATGTCAATATCTTCCCACAAACTCGTTGTGGCCTAAATACCACCTCTTTACGGTTTAATCTACTATCTGTTTTTAATCACTAATCTTTATCAACCCAGCAGATTATACACTCCTGTCTAACCTGCTGCATTAAAAAGCCTATGGTGACACCACTGTCAGACATCTACACAGAAGGTGGATCAATACCACATTAGGCAACAAATCTTTTAATCTATTGGTGCTTAGATTAATTTACGGGATTTCATCATAGGAGACTTTAGCTATCCACTCGCTGTTAGTGGACATATGTTAAACTACTCCTGCGATTATATATAATAATTTTTCACCTTGGCAGTATTTACTGTTTATTAGTCCTACATAATTTTGGTATTTGTAATTTTATTTAGAATACCATATCTTGATGGTCACACCATATTTTATATGATCCTTAATAAAGGTTAAGTTTTATTGTCTATCATTTTTTCATATAAGAGTGCCCCAGCGCAGAGTCTTTCTTTTTTCCTTTTTATTTTTCAAGTATAGTTGCGGCTAGTTTCTGGGACTGCAGGGTAAGGTCTCCCATGTAAAACCGCCTGTTTACAGCGCTATGTCTTTACAAACACTTGAGTATTCTACATGTCTTTATACAGACAGCGTTAGTTAAAAAAAAGTGTACCTATTACAGGATATAATGTATGAATATTCAGATATACACCTACGGTCTAGGACAATGCTGTGTGTATGTATGTATGTATGTATGTATGTATGTATGTATGTATATATATATATACACACACATACACGCGTGTGTGTGTGTATATATATATTTATTTATTAGCAGTTTCTTATATAGCGCAGCATATTCCGTTGCGCTTTACAATCAGAACAACAGTTATAGAACAAAACAGGGCAAAGACAGACATAGCGGTAGGAAGGCCCTGCTCGCAAGCTTACAATCTATAGGGAAATAGGCATTGATACACAAGGATAGATGCAACCTGTTACATAATGTTTCCCCAGATTGCTAGCTTCTTAGTGGGTTGTATGATATGATCACCCAGCAATGTTGGAAGACAAAATGTGAGGTTATGGGGACTGTGCAGAGGGGATGTAACTGGATAGGGAAGCATTGAAGGTTATGTGTGTGGGTCAGGAATTTGATAGGCTTGTCTGAAGAGATGAGTTTTCGGGGAACGTTTAAAGGTTTGGAGACTAGTGGAGAGTCTTATTGTGCGTGGGAGGGCATTCCACAGTGTGAGTGAAACCCGGGTAAAGTCCTGTAATTTTGAGTGGGAACAGGTAATACATCTGGATGAGAGACGCAGATCTTGTGCAGAGCGGAGGGGTCTGGTAGGGAGATATTTTGAGATGAGTGAGGAGATGTATGATGGTGCAGTTTGGTTAATAGCCTTGTATGTAAGTAAAAGTATTTTATATTTGACACGGTAGAATACCGGTAACCAATGGAGGGACTGACAGAGCGGATCAGCAGACGAACAACGTCTGGCGAGGAAGATTAGCCTTGCAGCTGCATTTAAAATGGATTGAAGTGGTGATAGCCTATGTTTGGGAAGACCAGTAAGGAGACTATTACAATAATCAATGCGGGAGATGATGAGTGCATGGATCAGAGTTTTTGCAGTGTCTTATGTAAGATAAGGGCGTATTTTGGATATGTTTTTAAGGTGCATGTAACATGATTTAGAGACAGATTGAATGTGTGGAACAAACGACAGTTCAGAGTCAAGGATGACACCTAGGCAGCGAGCTTGTGGGGTAGGGTGGATAGTTGCATTGTCAACAGTTATGGCAATATCAGGTTGGTAACTACCCTTAGCTGGTGGGAAAATAATTAATTCTGTTTTGGAAATGTTGAGTATGAGATGGCGAGATGACATCCAAGATGAAATGGCAGACAGGCATCCAGTGACACGAGCCAATACAGATTGTGATAAATCTGGGGAGGATAGGTAGATTTGAGTATCATCAGCGTACAAATGATACTGAAATCCGAAGGAGCTGGTTAGTTTACCAAGAGAGGAGGTATAGATTGAGAAAAGCAGAGGACCTAAGACTGAGCCTTGCGGTACTCCAACTGATAGAGGTAGAGAAGAGGAGGTATATATATATATATATATATATATATATGTATGTGTGTATATATATATATATATATGTACACACACACACATCTGTACACATACTAGTCCAGTGCAGTTTTATTGGCATAATAAATATCCGCATTGCATGTGACTGTGTGTGCCTGTATCTGCTGTGTGGTTTCACTTTCAGTGTTTACCAGATATAGCTATCACTATTTTCTGTACCTTAAGGGACTAGGTGCGTCAAGTTATATATATTGTGCGTCATAGTATTTACCTATTGCATGTATTCTACGGTGTACTCAGTCACATAATACCGGATTTATTCGCTGGTGTTGTGTACTGTGTCTACAGTCACATACTAATGGATTTATTCGCAGGTATTGTACTTTGTCTGGCTTTATCGTACTAATTTGCTCTGTTGTTGCATTTGTGTACAATATCTAACAAGAAGGGCAGTAAGTCTGTGGACACCTTTGAGAAAACAGCAGGAGCTGTGAAACGCGTCAGGTGTGAGCCTCCTTGTCACCTTATCACCATACATCACCACAAGCTTGAACCACCTTGGACCCCAAAAACCAGCTCGTCTTGAACCAAATCCACAATTAAGGACTGGATTTCTGCAAACCAAACGCACCACTGGTGAGGACTTTCCATTTGATTTATGCCATACCATTGGAACTGCTAATCCTCCAGCGTTGGGACTCTGATTATTCCAGCCCAGGGACTATGCTATAGCCCCAGGATTAAATTGGTTCTAAAATTAAAAGGTCCTAAGGAACATTGGGAACAAGCATGTATGTTGTATAACAGGAGATTAGAGGCTATTTTTACAGTGTATTCTCAATTTTACTGTCCGAAAGACATATTTTATATTTTATATTTAATAAATTCATTTTATTATTAGACAATTCATCTCTCTAAGCGCAGCCTTATTGTTGTTGTATTAAGTCTGTGGACACTCCTGCATCATGCAGAGTATGCGCCAAAGATTTACCAGAGAGGGAAGCTGTGTACTATGTATCATACACCTCCCAGTCAGTCTGCAGCTCCTGTAACCAATCAGGAGCCACCCTGGGCTGCGTTCATAAACCTACTGGGTATTCTGGTGGAATGCCTTATGCCCCCTATGGGACCACCTGTGCCATTACATCCACAAATTGTCGCTATGATTAATCCGCCTTGGGCGGAAAGTTTGTCTAACCACTTGCAGCAATTAAATCATTCCTTAGTCAGACAAAAATCTACTCCAGGTCTCTCTAGCATCTCTGGGTCATCTAAGTGGGCTGCTTCCTCCTCACAATCCATGATTCTCTCAGATGTTTCATCTGAAGAGGAGGAGGAGTGTACGGTCATGTCAGAGACTGAATCAGGTGTTTCTGACAAGGATTCTACATTGCAAATTGATGTCCTTGCCCTTGTGGTTGTTATTAAGCATATCCTACAAATCACTGATGACGAAGATTCCACTACTGTGGCTAAGAAAACTGATAAGTTTAAACTCTGCCTGTCACCACTGTCACTTCAATGAAGGAACGGACAGATAAGCGTGTGGAGGGATGCCTGAAATCTATTTACTCCCTTACAGGTGCTGTACATAGACCCACTATTGCGGCCTCTTGATCTGCAAAAGAAATTGAAGCATGGGTTCAGACATTAGAGGAAGAGCTGCCCGAGGATATATCTGACAATGCCAGACAATACCTCACATTACCACCGCCGCCTATTACATTCAGAAGGCGTCCTTTGAGGTGGGTGTGTTGGCAGCCTAGGCATCGACAGTCTGCCCTGACTCACCGTATTCTGTGGTTGAAGTCATGGAAGGTGGACCAAGACTCCCCTTTAAGGAGGATATTTTGTTTTGGAAGACCTAAACAAAATGGTGTCTGAATTGGCGGCTGCTAAGACTGCCTTTCTCCCAAATACTAATCCTTCTGCACAGAAGGCTAAAGGTACCACTTTTCGATCTTTCAGCCTCAGGGGAAAGCAAAAAGGTCAGGCATACCCGAGACAATATTGTGCTCCCAAAACTACTAAGCCCAAGGCAAAGCAGTACTGGGCGGCCCGTCAGCCTGCTTCTAAACAAGACAAGTCTGCCGGTATGACAGGGGCGGGCCTCCCCCTGGGTGACCCCAGGGCGGTAGGCCGACATCTGCAGTACACCCAGGTCTGGTTAATGACCACTTCAGACGCATCAGTGCGAGAAGTTATCTCTCACGGGTACGCAGTCTCCTTCAAGAGACATACCCCTCACCAGTTTCGCACCACGGTTATCCTTTTGGATCCATTAAAGGTGCAAGCTTTGCAAAAGGTTGTGATTTCTCTCCTGAGTACAGGAGTGGTAGTGCCGGTTCCTCTGGCCCAGAGAGGCAGGGGTTACTATTCGACCCTGTTTCTAGTTCCGAAATCCAACGGGTCTTTCCGGCCTATACCTCAAATCATTGAACAAATTTTTGAGAGTGTCTAAGTACCGTAAGGAAACACTGCGCTCAATTATACTGGCTATGGAAACCGGAGACTATATGGTATCCCTTGATATACAGGATGAGTACCTGCATATACCTATTGCCATGTCGCATCAGCAGTATCTGCGGTTTGCTATTGGCAACCTCCAATATCAGTTCCAGGCTCTGTCATTTGGACTGGCTACAGCTCCTCGGATCTTCACCAAGGTCATGGCCATAATGGTGGCCCATCTTCATCGCCAGGGAGCCAGGATCCTGCCGTATCTGGATGACTTGCTGATTCTGGCAAACTCCCACAATGTCCTCCTCAGTCATCTACAACTGACTGTAAGCTTCCTACAAAGCCCATTGATGGCTCATAAACTGGAAGAAATCCTCTCTGGTCCCAGCTCAGAGTATGGTGCACCTGGGGGCACTCCTGGACACAGTCAACAACCGTTTCTGTCTCCATAAAAAGTCCTGAGACTTCAAGACAGGATAAGATGCTTCCTTTGTCGCCACGGAGTGTCGATACACTCGGCGATGCAAGTACTTGGCCTGATGGTGTCGGCATTCGACATGGTAGAGTACGCTCAATTTCATTCTCACCCTTTGCAGAGGTTAATTCTTTACAAGTGGAACGGCCTACCTCATCGGATCAGATCTCACATGATCATTTTGACTCCGGAGGTTCGTCTGTCACTGGCCTGGTAGCTACAGTACCAGCAATTGAGCAAGGGCTGCCCCTTCTGGATCCCCGACTGGGTCCTGCTGACAATGGACACCAGTCTGAGTGGATGGGGTGCAGTGTTGGTGCAACACTCTTTTCATTCTGGAGCAACAGGCAGTGTTCAATGCATTGACTCTCGCCCTGCCTCTGATACAGAACAGGCCGGTTCAAGTAGGATCAGACAATGCCACTACAGTGGCATACATAAACCATCAAGGCAGCACTCGAAGCCACATGGTTATGATGGAAGTGTCAAAAATCCTCAGAAATATCGTCAGTGTTCATTCTGGGTGTCCTAAACTGGGAAGCGGACTTCCTCAGTCAGCAGGACGTGCACGCCGGAGTGGAGTCTTCATCCAGAAGTCTTTCAACTCCTAGTGGACAAGGGAGGCCTACCAGATGTAGACCTGATGGCGTCTCAACACAATTACAAGGTTCCGGTCTTCGGATCAAGGACCCTCAAGCAGAGTTCGTGGACGCATTAGCCACTCCATGGAACTTTCAGCTGCCCTACGTGTAACTTCCAGTGTCACTATTGCCCAGGGTCCTGCGGAAGTTCAAACACGCAGGAGGATTTCTACTTCTAGTTGGTCCAGCGTGGCCCAGACGGCATTGGTTCTCAAACCTGCAGGGTCTTTCGACAGAGCATCTTATTCTACTTCCTCAGTGCCCAGACCACCTCGTACAGGGCCCTTGTTTTTATCTAGACCTGGCCAGGCTGGCTTTGATGGCATGGCTCTTGAGGCATCACTCCTGAAAGCCTAAGGATTCTCTGAAGTGGTCATCCAAACTATGTTAAATGCCAGCAAACTGGTATCTGCTTGCATTTATTACAAGGTCTGGAATTCTTACTTCACCTGGTGTGCTGATAAGAATTATGATGCATACATATTCAGAATTTCCAGAATTCTGGCTTTTCTGCAAAGAGGCCTGGACTTAGGCCTTCGTCTGACATCCCTCAAGGTTCACATATCTGCCTTGTCGGTATGGTTTCAGAGAAAAATTGCATCTATACCTGATGTTCATACATTCACTCAGGGTGTCTTACGAATTCAGCCTCCCTGTGTCTCTCCTTGGCTCCATGGGATCTGTCTGTTGTCTTGAATGCCCGGCAAGAGTTTCCATTTGAATCTCTTGAAACGGTGCACCTTAAGTGGCTCACGGCCAAGGTCTTGTTTTTACTGGCTATTGCCTCTGCAAGAAGGTTGTCGGACTTAGGCGCACTGTCCTGACGGCCACCCTTTCTAATATTTCATCGTGACCGGGCAGTTACTAGAACTCACCCAGGTTATTTACCTAAGCTGGTGTAATCTTTTCACCTTAACCAAGAGATTGTGGTTCCGGCCTTTATCTTCTCTGATTTGTCCTCCAAAGAGCGGTCTTTGGATGTGGTTAGGGCTCTCTGTTATATGTTGAGAGGACTGCCTCTTTCATGAGGTCAGATTCCCTTTTTGTTTTGATTGGATTTCACAAATGTGGCTGGCCTGCGAATAAGCAAACCTTTGCCAGATAGATTAGAATGATGATTGCACAAGCTTATGCGCAGGCTGGTCTCCCAACTCCTGCTGCTATTAATGCCCATTCTACTCAGTCTGTTAGACCATCTTGGGCGGCATGCCGTGTCGTGTCCGCAGAACAATTGTGCAAGGTGGATACGTGGTTCTCAGTGAACACGTTTATTAGGTTCTATGCCTTTGATACTTCCGCCTCCCAGGATGCTTCCTTTGGACGCCGGGTTCTCATACCAGCTAAGGCGTGTCCCCCTCCATTGAGGAACTGCTTTAGGACATCCCCAATGTTTCACTGTGGAAACCAATGTAACCTGCTGCAGAAAAGGAGAGTTATTGTAGACTTACCATTGTTAACTCTCTTTCTCCGAGGTCCGTTGGGTTCCATAGGTCGCCCACCCTGACGCACCTAGCTTCTATGGGTTTGTGTGGCATTAGCCACTGGTCCCTTCTCCTGTCATAAGAATGTGGTTCTATGTGACTAACATCTACCTTCTCTCTTACCTGCTCCTGCATTGGACTGGTTAACAAAATTGAGCTCACAGTGGAGGCGGGGTTATAGAGGAGGCCCCAATGCATCCTAGGACATCCTAAAGCTTTAGCCTGTTGGTGCCTCTGGATCACAATCCACTCTAAGCCAATGTTTCCCTGTGGAACCCAATGTACCTCGCAGAACGAGAGTTAACAATGGTAAGTCTACCATAACTCTATTTTCAAAATAACCAACAGTAAAAATGTGCATGTTTTAAAACCAGACCACATATCATCTCAAGCTGGTTCCATGAATATGACAATGAGTTATACTCCAATGTCTTCCACATTCATCAATCGCGGTCCTCAAGGCACCCTAACGGGTCATGTTTTAAGTATATCTATGCTTGGCCACAGGTGATTTAATCAGTACCTCAGTCAATTTGATGTAACCATCTGTGCTGAGCCACGGATACCGTTAAAGCCACAACCGTTCAGGGGTGCCAGGAGGACCATGATTAGGTACCTCTGACACAGGATATTTTGTGGATGCAGCTTATAAATTCACATGAAGTCAGTTTTATGAATAGCAGCAATGAAGTGTCTCAGTGAAGTCAAGGATTCTTAGGCAATGGATAGGCGTATTCTAATTAAATACAAAATAGCTTCCACTTTGTAATTGTTTCTTTTTAAGTTACACAAAATTCCACAAAGTTACAAATGCATCACAAAAATATAACTTGGCTTCACCCAAAACTTAAGTCAGTTCAATAGGTTATACAAAATGCTTTTAGTTGGAGTTTGGCATTTCCCAAGCCAGTTTCATGGGGCCCAGTATCTAAAAGGGTCCAGCAATGCATCACTTATACCTTTTCCCTTAGTACGGTAAGTACAATTCAGTGAGGGATATTCAATTGTTTGAAAGTCGGTTGGGTGTCTGTTTTTTACCTATTAGATAGAAGAAAACAGACACCCAACTGACTTTTCAAACAATTGAACACTCCCCCAGTATTTTAGTATAATTGTTGAAGGGCCCCAAAAATGTAAAAGTCAATTTTGGGTAGGGTTACATTTAAAAGCACATCTTGTTTTTAAAAGGCTGCAGATATTTCAAAATACATTAAATGACACATTACTACAAAAGGGCTTAACGACATATAATTACCGAAATAAGTAATCTTTATTATGACTCCGACAACCAAAAAATAGCCAAGTATCTCCAAAAATCTGTTCATTCTCTTGACGGAGAATCTCTCTATATAAAAGCAATCACATAAAAATAGAAATTAACAAATGTCTATAGTTTAGAAATGGAAAAAACAAAAACAAATGAGAATTACAAATTCAATTTTTATAACTTTTTAAAATGTTCAAGAGGCCATACACTTGTGACAAGAACACTGGAATAGTCCTTGAGTGCAGTTATATTTGGCCCAGGTTTCTGATCTACACGTTTTAAAACCCAAGGAAAAATTAGAGTAGTGTTGTCAACAGCCTTTGGGCTTTGGTATAAGCTGGCTAAGGGTTCCTTGGGTCATGGATAGAGAGTGGGGGCAGGCTCCATTCAATAGGCTAATTAACATTTGCACCTGGGTGAGTGTAATAAAAGGCTGTCATACTGGAAACTCAGGGGAAGATGCATGTACAGATGTGTCCTAATAAAGCTTGCCTCAATACGCCATGCAACTGTATGCCTATTGTGAGTCAGCCGGCAGCTTCCGAGCAGCTATGCAAACGTCTGCCTTTTTTTTTTTTTTTTTTTGCTGAAAATGCATTTTATTTGCATTGCTAAGTGACTAGGATGCAAAAGCAGCATATACTGATTAAAATGATGTGGCATGCCTATACTGTGTGTGCGACTGTGGCTGTATCTGCATATGAAATACTACGTTATAGTGATTTCCAGGAAAACCCTAATGTAGCATTTCGTATGCAGATACAGCCGCAGTCACACACAGCATATAGACATGACACATATCATTTTAAAAAGCATAAGCTGCTTGTGCATCCTATTTGCATATCAATGTGACTTAGATGCATGAAAAAAAACTCACATAAAGACTCTCTGCGCTACAGAGTCACACCGCGGCATGGCGTGACTAGAAGGGATGTTTAACATGACTGTAGCACGGATGTAGGAGGAGACATCTGTAGCAGTGAGCCAGTGAAGTTTCCCATGGTAACCAATCAGCATTGAAGTAACATTTATCAAGTGTATTCTATAAAATTATAAGTAGCAACTGATTGACTGCCATCCACTCTTTTCACTGCTTCATACATCTCCCCTCAGTCTCTCGCTGCCTGGGGAAAAAGAGTATTTGTGAGAGAGACCTGCAACTTGGTACAAATGAGCTATACTTGCTGAAACTTTCAAATGTGTTTGTAGTGGATAGTCAGGAATGTTTCTGTTCAGTTGGTGCCAGACAGAGGAGGAGTTTTTATTTTCATGTTTTATTTTAAATTATCTGCTTAATAAAAGTGGCTGAAGCCATTTGAATTAGAAACCTTGGACTTGTGTGATCTCTTGGCTGCTGTTCACCACTGTCTACCACAGAAGATGATACTTGTTCCCTAAACTCTGTTACAGTGTTGTGAATGACAGCAATCTTATCTGCACACAGTAAGAGGAGCAGCAGCCTCGAGAAACTTGCAGAAAACAGGTCTGTGTGTTCCGGGAAAGAAACTAGACCACAGATACAGCCCAAATTAAAAGTTGCAGACTGATACTCTGCAGAGACTCCTTACAGTATGACACGTGCTGGGAACTGCAGTGCCTCAAATAAAAAAAGCAAGTCCAAGTGGTGTTTGGTCTGCACATTGGTGTAAACTTACAGTTAAAGGGCCAGAGCCTCCAAATTTGAAAACAGTGTTGACACATGTCCTGGGTAAAGGCATCTACCACATAACATGAAAGACGTAGTTAAGGCCTTTCTACAGGCTAAAGCAGCCTATCAGGAATCCACCAGAGTTCAATAATTCACCATTGTCATGGCCTGGAGGCAACAGCACTTGGATATCAAGGAAACACCTAGGCAAGAGCACGTAGACCACAAAGCCTTACAGGCAGTGTGGTGCAGCAGCTTGCAGTCCGACCTAGAAATTCTTCCTTGAATCTCCCAACTAGCTCCAGTGTTATTTGAGCTAGTTACATTCTTCCAAAAAATGACTATGGCTGATGACATGACGGCATATCTAACCACTTTTGAGAAAACCGCTGAGCATGAGAGTTGGCCTTAAGAACAGTGGGCCAGACTTTTTGCACATTTCTTGCAGGACAACCATAAACAGCTTATTTCAATTTAAGCCCTGCAGATGCTCAAGACTATGAAAAGCTAAAACGCTCACAAATGCACAACCTCATCCACCTAACCAAGAAATGGTTACAGAAGAACATTAAACAGTCCTCATATAGTAGGAAGAGTTGTCATTGGTCGTTATTTGAGGTCTGTGCCTATGGTTTTGCAGTATCTGGCAGATGAATTACTGACTACACCACAGCAACCCCTAGATCTACGACAGCGCACTTCAGTAAAAGCTGGTAAGAATGTTCAAAGGAAAAAGGGTTCTGGGCACTTAAGAGAATTTAAAAATGGAGAGACTGCAGACACTGGGCCAGGAGACTGGCCAGTTGGGCCAGGAAAGTCCATGCCACACAAAAGACTTTACAATTGTGCTTACATTTTTAGGTGTGGTATGTCAGGAAATGTTATTACTAATTGCCCAGTTGTGAACCCATGCAGTATGATGCTGCCTTTGAATGTTGCAGAACTATTTCTTTGCCAGGTAAGCCTATACTGTTCTAACTTAGCTGGAAAACCCTAATGTGTAATTTCTATGGAAGGCAATTGAATAGAGGCATTGCTAGACTCAGGAAATTTAATTACCCTTGAGAAAGCTGGGTGAGTTAACTCTTCAAAGATTCAGCAAACAAATGTTTGTGTAACTTTCATACAACTGCCATTATATTGCTGCTGAAGTGAATATTAACACCCTTTGTGTTTCAGCTCTTGTTAAAGTAGGGTTGGCTCCTTTCTTGGTGCATGAAAAATAGGGAGAAATTTTCCTAATTTTTGGAAATTATAGGAATCCAGTCTGATCACAGAAGTTAAATGTATAGAGCTCTCTGACAGTGCGGATGGTCCACTGGCAGTGGGTGTGTCCTCTGTAATCCTGGAGCCATTTCCATTTGCTAGTATGGCTGGGGACTAGTGAATGAGGAATATCAAAATGAGACACCTCCTAACATGGAATGAGAAGCTGAAGACAGAGATGGAGGTATGCCTAACCTTGAGGTGAGGAAGGAACAGTCTGTGGTTAAAACAAACATAAGATAAACCCTGAGAAAATAAGAAAGTTATTAACGGGGTAGAATCTTATGACAGGCTTGCGTACCCACACATATCCATCCGTCATGAGGTGTTGTACCAAATTACAAAAAATGGTGAATATGTGGTAGAACAGCAGTAGTTCCCAAGCCATATAGGAGAATCATATTAGACCTAGCTCATGGTCACATCACAGCAGGAAGCTTAGGAGCAGAAAGAACCACCGAGAGGATTTTCCAATGGTTCTTTTGGCCAAGGGTGCATGAAGAGGTATTGGAATATAGTTCCTGTCCCAAGTGCCAGTATCATGCTCCCACACCGCATTTCAAGAGTCCACTAGTGACCATGCCTATTATAGAGGTCCTGTTTGACAGGATAGCTATTTATCTTGTTGGGCCCTTGTTAAAATGTCAGCTTGGGGTCATCAGTATATCCTAGCAATAGTGCATTATGCTACATTATATTACATAGCAATCCCTTTGCGTAATATCTCTACCAAGCTAGAGTAGGGTGGAAATACCTAAAGAAATTCTGACTGACCAATGTACCCCCTTTATGTTTAGGATCATGAAGGAATTACTTAAGGTTACTCACATCAGGGAATCAACTTACCATACCCAAACTGATGGGTTGGTATATAGGTTCAACAAAACCTTAAAAAGCCTGCTGAAAAAGGTCATTGATAAGGATGGGAAATACAAGGATTACTTATTGCAATATTGTTGTTGGCTATTAGAGAAGTTCCACAGTCCTACAGGGTTCTCTCCATTTGATCTGTTGAAAAAGGAAGACACCCCAGAAGGTTGCTAAAGAGTTATGGGAAGGGCAGCCAACTCCTTATAAAAGTGTTATTGAACACATATCGCAGATGTAGGACAGGATTGTGGACGTTATGTCCATTGTCAAGGAGCACATGGAACAAGCCCAACAGAGGGTTTATATATGGAACACATGGGTACATACAATATGACAAAAAAAAAACACATTCAGCACTCCACTGAGAGGAAAAACAGTGCGCGATCCTTTACGACAAATATGATTAGACTTCACATATACAGGATGTATAATAAAATATTTGTATACTTCTCCATTGAATAACAATCAAATTCCTCTATGGATCAGACTTTTGATCCGTAGTTGTTCTTCAGAGCACTTACATAAAGGAAAAATGGAGAAAGTACATACGGTGTAGTACGTTCAGAAACAGTATTGTTCATAAAATGTAAGGAAGACCCCTAGATAATGGGACAGTGATCTTTATCTCCTTAGTCTGAGTACGTGTGGGAAATAATGCTCACTTTAAATACTTACCTAAGATACAAGGGAAGAAACATATCAAGGTATCTTTGTTTGTTCAATGCTCACATGAATGTTTACTTCCACTGTTTAGGTAATCCGCTCATCAAGGTATCTTTAGTGCTGGTTCCCCCAAAAATATCACTCCGTACAGTACTTCTGACGGTATTTCAAGGGTTAACAAATGTATTATTTAAACAGAAGCAAAATAGAATTCCATGAAAACAATTCCATACATAAAAAAACAGGTTCACTACGATATGCCGGCGGTCGGGCTCCCGGCGACCAGCATACCGGCGCCGGGAGCCCGACCGCCGGCTTACCGACAGTGTGGCGAGCGCAAATGAGCCCCTTGCGGGCTCGCTGCGCTCGCCACGCTATTTTATTCTCTCTCCAGGGAGGTCGTGGACCCCCACGAGGGAGAATAAGTGTCGGTATGCCGGCTGTCGGGATCCTGGCGCCGGTATACTGTGCGCCGGGATCCCGTCAGTCGGCATACAGAAGACCACCCTAAAAAAACACAGCGTTAAGTCCGCTATTTCAGATGGAGAGATGGTAACATAAATCCAACTCCTTATCGTCGCTGGTGGTGTAATAAAAGCCCTGGGAGAAAAGTCTTACCAAGTGGTTCTCAGGGTGGTCTCCAACTTCAATGCGGCATAACTAGTAGCACAACACCAACAAGTTACGACTTGCAAGTCTTTTACAAGGTGTTTCTTCCATGTCTCAGACAAACATATTTATTCATTTTGAGATCCCGCCCCCATTCCTATTGGATGATTGTGATAGGAGTCTTAAAGTATGCCCTCTGTAGGAAGTTGTAGGGAATCTGCCGGTGGAACTCATTCTTGATGTCCTCACTGACTCTGTGCCTGGACAATGCCCTTGGACTTTTATTACACTACTGGCAATGTCCACTGGCTGGTGGGACCAGTGGAGCCATCATAAGAGGGATGAACCTTTGGCAACAGAATGATTATCTGCGCCTTGAGATGCTGATGAGACTTGTTCCACCTGGCCAGAACTTCTAGCTGCAGAGGATGGGAGTAAAACTGGGAACACTCCACACCATGTCGAACATGGAGCCCAAGGAATCCAGGATCCGCATGCAGGAGTAGATGGACACTTGACGATCATGGAGGAAAGTACAAATTTTGTATTGCAAGGCTTGAATCTTATCCATTGGAAGAAAGGCCCGTTAAACTCTGGACTACAGCTGCGCCCCCAAGTGCAACATCACCTGAGAAGACGCCAACGTAGATTTGTACCAATTGATTTTGCACCCGTGTGATTGCAGCAGATCCACTATAAGGCAAATGTGGTCTGTCAGGACATCCGGAGACAGGGCTAGGAGTAGGTCATCTAGATAAGACAGGAATCTAACCCCCCTCCGCGATGAAGGTGCACAGCCAATACGGTAATGACCTTTGTGAACACCTGAGGGGCCACGGACAGTCAAAAACGCAAAGCCTGAAAGGTAGTGATCATTTAACACCACAAACTGGAGGAAGCGCTGCTGGCTGACCTGGATGGGAATGTGTAAATAGGTAACCTGGACATCCAAAGATGCCATAAAATCCCCAGTTCCATAGCCAAAATGATGGAGTGAAGAGAATCATCGCGGAATCGGAGGATCCGCAGATACCTGTTTAGAGCTTATAGCTTGAGGATACGGTAAAAGAAGTCATTCGGTTTTTGGATAAGAAAGAGATTTGAATAGTAACCCATACTATTCTGTGAAAGAGGGGCAGAGATGATGACCTTGTAGGCCAGAAGGGAGCAAACAGATTCCCTGAGAGCTACCACCTTTTCCATATCCACTGGAAATCCTGTAGAGAAGAATTCTAATGGAGGACACCTTTGAAAAGGTCAGTGCATAGCCTTTAAAGACCACACCTCTGACCCAAGCATCTAATGTTGTCTCAGTCCACACAGCTGCAAAACGCAGAAGCTAGCCTCCCATGATAGGATCCACTAGTGTGGGTCAGCCCCTTTATGTGGCAAGCATGTCAGCTGGTTTGGAAGCAGGTCATCTGGGAGCCAAGACTTTACCTCGGGATCAAGAGGTCTTGGAGAGGAACCCTGAAATCTCGACAATGTCTGACCCCTGGCCTTTCCCTGTGGACTAAAGGAATGAAAGGAGGAGTTTCTGGCCCTGGGAGAAGCCGCCAAAGGGAGGAAAGCTATCTTGGACGCTGCTAAATAGCAACAAGCCTGTCCAACTCCTGACCAAAGAGAATGTTCCCAGAATACGGGAGTGCCTCTAATGTCTTTTTAGAATCTGCATCAACTTGCCAGGAACACAGCTACAGGGCTCTCCTGATCACTACAGTAGAAGTAGACACCTTAGAGGCCACCTCACCCAAGTAAGACCCTGAACGCTTCTAGTGCCTCAGCCAACATAAAATGGACTTATCCACCCATGCAAGGCAGGGCCAGCGACAGCACCCACATGGGTATAGGGTCATCTTAAGGAAGTTCTACATCTTATCTGTGGAATCCCTATGGGAAGCTGTAGGGAGGATGGAAGATCTCATGAGGCCAACAATGTGGGCATCAACTAGAGGAGGGGACTTCCACTTGGCCCGTTCTGCAGGTGGGAGAGGATAGAAGGACACAAGGCACTAAATTGAAAGGACCTATTAGGGCAAGTCCACGCCTCTGCAAGATTGTCTTCCAGTTGCTCAGAATTGTCGTCACCTTATTCTGACACCTGAAAATGGGGGCCCTGGACCTAGGCGCTTGTTTGGAGTTCTCCACCTAAAATACTGCCCTGATCAGTGCTTCCACATCTACCCTGGAGGCAGAATCCTAAGGCACTAAGGAAGTCTATGTCCGAGGTGGCCAACACGCTAGTCTCATGCACTGAGGACAGGATCTGAACCACCTCTCAACAGTTACATACACACAGACCACTCCATGCACAGAAAAACGTGGGCGATAAGTTCTAAACAATCCAGCTTAGCAGCAGGAACGAGCTAAAGCAAAAATCTAGCCACTGGGAGCAAGGTATATGGAAGACAGGAGCCCAAGCTTCTCCCCAGGCAGAACTGAGGCAGGCAGTTTGGGTAAAATGGCTACCCAGCATCTATGTGGAGTTAAAGAGACAGGAGTCTGCCTGGGACGGGCTGTCTGCCATGACCAAGTGCACCTAAGGGTGGGGATAACAGCAGTAGCCTGCCTGCTCCTCTAGTGTGGACCCCAGGAACACTGCCTGCACCGCTATTAACGGTGTTCCTGTTCCTAATTGTCCTGGTGGCCTATTGTGCAGAGTGCGACCTCCGGGTGCTGACACCAGCACCGCCAGTGGCCTCCACACCAGTGGTGTATAGCCGCTGCAATGTGGCTCCTGGGCTTACCTGTCCCCTGCCAGCTATGGCTGCTTCCATGAGCTCTGTGCAGTGTCTGTGTGGATGGAGCGCCATGGCAGAAGTCACTGACCCGGTCGCCAGTGCTGCCGTCGCTGAAGCTAGGGTGTTTGGAGCAGCAGTGAGGGAGTCTTACACTACTGCTAAGCAAAAGCAAATTAAAAATAGAAATTTAAGTAAAATAGTCTGAGGGACCACTTAAAAGCAGCTCCCCACCACCGGTGCCCACCGGTGATGGCACCAACTAAAAAACTGGCTAATTGGGGTTGGGGTGTAGAGGAGTGGGAGGCCTTGGCTGTTGGGAAAAAATAATTAACTAGTTGGTGCTCAGTCTCTCCTATCCAGCTATACCCAGCATTCCTCACTGTGCCCCCTAGTGGAGGAATAAGAAATACTGGATGAAACTTTCAAATGTGTTTGTAGTGGATAGTCAAGAATGTTTCTATTTAGGTAGTGCCAGAAAGGCAATGCCTTTTTTTTAAAGGTTTTATTTTATCTGCTGAATAAAACAGGCTGAGGCCAGATGAACCAGAAACCATGTACTTGTGTGATCTCTCAGCTGCTGTTCACCACTGTGTACCCCAGGAGATACCTGTTCCCCTAACAATGTTACAACTGTCAGATGTGGTCATCTTCTGATAATTTACACTCTATCCTTACCATCATTTGATGAACTCCATCAGATGTTGACAAGGGTTGGTGATCTTTTGTGGTGCACACAATATGGGGTTTGCATGAAAGCTTGGCTGTCAAAATTACAGCATGTATAGACACTCATGCTGGTCTGGGATAATATGCATCTTTCTACCTTTATTAAGACTACAGAAAGTTATCTACAAGACTGGTGTTTTTTTTTCCCCCGGAGTGGCTCCGTGTCATGTCATGCAGCTGCCCCGAAAACGCTCATGTCACACTCACATTGTGCCCACTAGCCGCCCCCTCCCCTTCCCTTTCCTGAACGCCCGCCGCTGTCAATCACCTTGCGACCACTTCCTGGAAGGATGCGACTGCAAGGTGTAGGGTCAGGCACGCACACTGCGACCGGTACGTGTGCGCAGACCATCCAAATGCAGCCGATGCGTACTGATGCTCTGAATAGCCCCCTTAGTCCAGATATGTTTCACTACAGCAGGTTTTGTTAACCTTGAGCCGTTCTATTCCTACCTATTTTTATTTTCTAAGTTTGCAATGTGTTTTTCTTTGTTTTTCTCACATGCAATGTTTTCTTGCTCTTTTCTTTGCAAAT
The DNA here is from genome assembly GCF_028390025.1 of Pseudophryne corroboree. Taxonomy (NCBI): domain Eukaryota; kingdom Metazoa; phylum Chordata; class Amphibia; order Anura; family Myobatrachidae; genus Pseudophryne; species Pseudophryne corroboree. The sequence goes on from NC_086448.1 coordinate 408,464,388, forward strand.
GGTAGATTACTGTTCAATTTCATTGTCCATTTGATCCCGGACGATGGTCATGGATGCCTACCCGAGTTGGGCTAAACTGCATATACCCTATGGACTATTAGATTTACTGCTATGCCCATTCTGTCCAACAGTGGTTTTCGGTTATTACTGTTGCTATATATTCTGTGTTCAATATGTCTTCTGTTTTCCGTATTTCTTCATTCTCTTTTTCCCTTGTTTTCCAATCTTTTCTCTCTCCCTTCCATTTTGTACCCTTCTCCAGCCACCTTACCTGATTTTCACAGGGATTGCCTGGTGACTTGCCCCTCCCGCATCCCCCTATCATTCTGCCCATGCATACTCCCACATCCCCATCATTCTGCTATTAAGCTATGCTCCTTAAATGTTAAGGGGCTTAACATACCTGAAAAATGCTTCACATTACTTAACAGCTTAGAACTGAAAGGGTGGATGTTGCTTTTTTGCAGGAAACACACTTCAAACATCTTGCCTCCCCTAAATAGAGTAATTACTATTTTCCTCAGGCCTTTCAAAGTGACAATACTCTAAGCAAGTCACTAGGTGTGGCTATTTTACTTTCTCGTAGGCTGCCACTTCTAGTTCCTCGACATTTCTTGGAGGAAGGAAGATGTCCGGTCCTCAAATGTAAGTTGTTTGCTCAAATGTATACCTTTGTTAATGTATATTTCCCTAACCGTAATCAGTGACAGGTTTTTAGTAGGGTCCTACGACTTTTGGAGCCACTGAGGGAGGGGTGTCTTGTACTGGGGGAGGGGGGGATGATTTTAATTAGTCCCTAGAATCTGCCCTTGATTGCTTTCCTGTGCGTCCTACCCCTATCTCTGAGATCATCATAGAATCCGCCAACTCCTCCATGAACACCAGCAGTTTTGATCTCTGGAGGATTCAACACCCCACAGTAAAATATTATACCTATTATTCTACCCCACTCCGTATACTCCTGCATTAATTATTTCCTTGTGGACCATCAGTTTTTGCAATACTACCCTCATAGTGAGAGTGGACAAAATTACGTGATCTGACCACACCCCAGTTTATGCCTTTGCGAGTCCCCACCCAACGCCCTCCCATCCGTGGATCTGCCGTTTTAATGACCAGTTACTTTCTGATCCCCGTCTTAAGGACAAACTTGGCTCTGCACATAAATGCATGCTTCATGTAAAATGTATACAATTAGGATCCCAGCTAAAGGAGGAGAGGGCGGCCCCAAGAACGCAACTTCTTGACTATATTAAATCCTTTGAATTGTCCAACAAATCTACGCTCTCGGATGATGTTCTGCAGGAACTCAATGAGACAAGGGTGGCCCTTACTATGCTCCTCAACAACAGGACTAAGCTTTATATGCATAAGTGCAGGCATAAATATTACCTATGGAGCAATAAACCTGGATCAATGCTAGCTAGGGTACTGAGAGTGCAGAGGGTACAGTAATATGTTCATTTTAGCTGCGAGTCTGGGGGGCTGGCGGGTACACATGTTCCAGCAAATTGCTGAAGCTTTTCAAAACTACTAGCTCTATAATTTAAGGAAGGACCATCCTCCTCTCGACCAGCCCTCATTTAGCCAAACAATCAGAGATTACCTTAATTCCGTTGAGTTTTCATATATTCCTGAGGAGGACTTGACCTTCCTAGAACAACAATTTACCATGGAGGAGCTGGAATCAGCACTGTCTGCTACCCCTACAATGAAAAATCCAGGCCCTTCCTAATCAACTATTATAAAACCTACCGAGCATCCCTTATGCCCCTTTTCCTGAAGACATGTAATGCAATTGTTAACATGATTAGCACTTATTTCTATAATCCCTAAAGATCATAAGGATCCTGCCCAGTGCTCGAGTTACAGGCAGATAGCTCTCTGGAACACTTATTTTAAGCTTTTGGTAAACTTCTTGCCAATGAATTAGGGCCTCTCCTTCCTAGTTTGGTTGATGAGGATTAGTTGGGATTTGTCAATGGCAGAGAGGCCAAAGATAATAACTACTAAAATGATTGACCTCATCCACCTCGCCAGGCGTAGTAGGTCCCACGTGGTTCTCTTGTCCGCTGAAGGTGTTCGATAGAATAGACTGAAATTTCATGGAGGGTCTTCTCGAGCACTTGGGCCTGGGTCCAAACTGTGTCCATTGTATACTTGTCCTATTCTGTGCTGCCTCTGCCTGAGTTCATATTAATGGGGCTCTTTTAGAGGGATGTAGTTACAGACGCCTACATCCCGCTCCCATCACAATCCAGACAATCGGCATGCCAACTAACAGGGATTATTTCCACTCATGAGTGTCCACGACACCCATAGAGTATGAATAGAACCTGTGGCCCGCAAGGTGCTTCGTAGCGCTCTCCCCCCCACCGCCAGGTATCTAAATGCCTGGATCCCGCTGTCGGTATGGTGACCGGCAGTCACATGATACCAACCCCTTTAAATTCTCTCTCTATCCAAAATGGCGCTCATCAGGGATGCCTGTTATCCCCCTTTTATTTTTATGCCTTGCATGGAGGCTCTAGCAAGAGTGATTCGAGCGAATGGTGACATCAAAGGTATCCTGGTAGGGAATACTGACCATAAATTGGCACTCTTTGCCGACGACCTCTTGGCATCCGTTTCCAGCCAAGTGACCTCTCTACCGTCCCTTATGCCTGAATATCAGAGGGTTGTGTATTTGTCCAATTTTAAAATAAATTTAGCATAATCAGTAGCCTTAAATGGCCCTGTAGTGGAGGGGCTTTTGCAGGCATTCCCGTTCCAATGGCACCCATCTCACATTAAGTATTACGCTATCCAATAATAATTCCAACTGCGTTCAGCTTAATTTTTCCTCTTTACTAGCTAAATTTAAAATGGACTTACCAAAATGGTCATCATTACGACTGTCTTGGTTAGCTAGGATTAATACCATAAAAATTAATATCTTGCCCAAAATCCTCTATTTATTCCAAGCGCTCCCAATCAGTTTCACTCTCCTTTTTTTAGGGATTTACAGGGCCTGGTGGGGAGATTTGTTTAGGGAAATTTGTTTGGGGCAATGGAAAACCCAGGTTAGTTTAGAAGTTACTTATTCAAAGCCGCACTAAGGGGGCCTTCAACTACCACACTTTCTTAGCTATTACCATTCAGCATACTTGGCTAGAATAGTGAAGATGTCTAGGGTCCAGCCAACAAGCATTGGCCTTCTATTGAGGGCCACTCAGCGAACTGCACTTTATCGATTATTCCATGGCTTGTGTTGAAAAAGAATTAGACATCTCCCCTTTTTCAATCCAGGTGCCTCATTACTTATGCCCTTGAGCAATAATCCAGAGGTATAGCCTGTATGTTCTTGCCTTCTCAGTCTGGTTCCTTCAGGGCATCTCCCGTTTGGGCCAATTGGTGGATGCAGCCGGGCAACGGTCCTTTACGGACCTCTGCAGTGCCTTTGGTCTTCTAATTCATTTTGGTTCTACCTCCAGGTTAGGTATTACTTCTCCTCATTGTCTGTCTGCAGGGTGGGTTGGGATCAAACTAATTTTGAGTCATTATTTCTCTCACAAAATCCACCTAGACATTTGATATCGAATATGTTCCAAGCCAGTCTAGCTGGTTTCATGGATGCTATGCCGTGTTATGTCGCCACGTGGCAAAAGGAACTATCCAGGGAATTGATGGAAGACCAATGGTCTTGGATATTTAGTTATACATTTGCCAGTTCCCCTCTGGTACAGGTCCAACTCTTCAACTTTACCTCAGTAAACATGGAGGCAATTCCATCACAGTGAAGATGTCTAGGGTCCAGCCAACAAGCATTGGCCTTCTATTGAGGGCCACTCAGCGAACTGCACTTTATCGATTATTCCATGGCTTGTGTTGAAAAAGAATTAGACATCTCCCCCTTTTCAATCCAGGTGCCTCATTACTTATGCCCTTGAGCAATAATCCAGAGGTATAGCCTGTATGTTCTTGCCTTCTCAGTCTGGTTCCTTCAGGGCATCTCCCGTTTGGGCCAATTGGTGGATGCAGCCGGGCAACGGTCCTTTACGGACCTCTGCAGTGCCTTTGGTCTTCTAATTCATTTTGGTTCTACCTCCAGGTTAGGTATTACTTCTCCTCATTGTCTGTCTGCAGGGTGGGTTGGGATCAAACTAATTTTGAGTCATTATTTCTCTCACAAAATCCACCTAGACATTTGATATCGAATATGTTCCAAGCCAGTCTAGCTGGTTTCATGGATGCTATGCCGTGTTATGTCGCCACGTGGCAAAAGGAACTATCCAGGGAATTGATGGAAGACCAATGGTCTTGGATATTTAGTTATACATTTGCCAGTTCCCCTCTGGTACAGGTCCAACTCTTCAACTTTACCTCAGTAAACATGGAGGCAATTCCATCACATTTCCCTAATTCCTGTCCCTTATTCCCTTCTAACTTTCCATCTACTTTGTGCTCTACCTCCCTTTTCTTTTTCTTTTTTTTCTATGTTCATTTCTAATTCTGTGACGTTCACTTTAAACTGACCTAGGCTATGCAGCAGTTATTGTAAGTAATTGTTCGGAATCCCTTGCACCACATATCTTGCTCCTGTTTTCCACTTGTATGACTTGAAAAATGTCTTCTTCTGTACTTATTGTTGCGGTTTCTCAATAAAAATACATTACATAAAAAAGTAGTAATAGGCCTACCAGAATTTAAGAAAGCTGAACTGCAATAACTTCTAATATTTATTTTAGTGGTGCTGTGAAGGACAGCAGCTTTTCTATATTTAGTGTGTTATGGTAACATGTATACAGTATCATATTTTTCTATTGTCAGGCTTTTCAATAATTCTTTCAATATAGAAAATATTGGGTATCATGTTATTTGATTTTAACTCTTACCAAGGAACATTAATGTGTGAATATTTATTTCCTATTACCTTTACACTGGAATATAACAGTACATTTTAATTTAAGGAAGGGATAGGAAATATGTGCAGTTTCCAACTGTGACTGACCTACTATCCTTAGCAAGCCAATCTAACTAGATGGTACATATTTAAACAGTTTATGATGCCCGCCTTGCTGGACGTCCTGACCAACGTGCAAATTAGTAGACTTTACATAAATGTATAAATGCACATTGTTTCAGTTATTGTGGATTCATGTATCAATCCTATATTTCATGTGTTGATTTCTATCCTGGTATAAGTGAACATGTTTTGTACCCCTTCCCTGGAGCTCAGCACACCCTGCAGTTTGATCCCAGTGTTACCTTTTCTTTTCTGTACCCCTTTGTGCCTTGCATGTAGAAACTTCAATAAAAATCTAATGTAAAAAAAAAATAAGAGAGAATAAAAGGGTAACCTCTTACACACAATGTCAAAGGGTTGCCAAGCATATCAAATGTTTGAGGGGATGCTGTATATACTCTGCACCATGTGACCTTAGTCTGGGGGGCATTTAGGGAGGTGGGTATGCGGTAATATGTGACCCTCTTCAAAGCTGAAAGCCCCTTAAATTTTTCAAGTTGTCCATCACTGAATAACAGCAGTAATGACTACCGCTGGTTACACAGCATGCTTAAACACTATATTTGAGAGACAGAAAAAGAAATGCATGCAATGAGCTGATAATAACATAGCAACATTTTATCATATTCAGTTTGACACTATTTTACAAAACATGCCTTTAGAGGATAGCTTAACTTTATCACTGACCTGTGTTGTAAAAAACCAATAAATGGTGCAATTCCAGTTCCAGGTCCAACCATCACAATAGGAACAGTTGTATCAGATGGTAAACGGAACAAAATGGAGGGCCTCTGAAAAATAGATATCTAAAATAGAACAGAATTTCAATTACAGTAAATTCATGTGAATGAACGCACTTTAAAAGAATTAATGTCATTGCCCTGCCTCTACAGAATTATCCAAAGTTACAGCAATATATGTGATGCTGTAATGTATATTGTACGTCAGGTGGCATGTTTCTTCTTGTATCCTCTTGGGACACAAACCTTTAAATCAAAATTACAACTCAAGGTGACAACTCAAAATACTTAAATATTTGAGTCTATTTCTGACATCATGTTACGAGTTGCTATTCCAGCAAAACTTTCCACAACTTATTTGCAAATTACAGAATTCCTGAAGATGCTGGGTTGTCTTGTGGATGGGCAGGATTATAGCTGTTAAAAAGAACATTATTCCCAAATAGCTATATATTTTTTCCAGGCTATTCCAGTTGCAGACCTCTTTGTCCTCCTATATAAAAGTTCAACAATCACTTATACCGCCCTTCGGGATCCCGGCTGTCTCAATACAGCCAGGATCACGACAGGGTACTATATCACAGCCGGAATAACGGCGAGGTAGGCGATTCCCCCTTTATGAGTGTCCACGACACCCACAGAGGGAGAATAGAATCTGTGGCGAGTGAAGCTCGTTACCGAGCCGCAGCATGGCGAGCACAGCGTTCCTGCAAGGGGCTTCATTGCGCTCGCCCCCGTGCTGGCATTCTAGTGCCCAAGATGCCGATGTCTGTATACTGAAATTCACCATCCCGTGCAGCGGGATCACATACCCATCCCCCCTAAGATTATCATCGAACATCATTAAGAAGGAAGTGTAAGAGGCCTCCATGACATAACATAATATTGTTGAGCTGCGAATTTCTCTCAGGTTGCTACAGGTATGTCATGGTCCCCATCAAGAACAACTTTGTGTCTGCATATTCAAACTACATATACTGACTGGACCTGCCCCCTTTATGTGTACTGCAAAGAAAAACATGCTACCCTCTAAATTACTACCAATGCTAAAATTCTCTTAACACTTTGGAATCTATAATCTTCAGAAGTAAGCATCACCTGTCCTACTTCCCCCTCTATCTCAATCTGGAGCAACCCAGCATTTATATCTAGGATGTCCGCAGTCTGTTTTCAGAGATGAATCAAAGCAAATAATACAGACTTTTATAGGGGAGGGAAAAGGACCATCGTACACTATGCACATGCTTCAGAGCAGAATTGCTTTCACAATTTTACAGTGATCGCACATTGATTTACTGAGTGTTTAGGGGTAGTAACATGGCGTTTTGTGGGAGTGGTGGCAAAAACGCAAGTGTGTCGTGGCCATTTGACGGGCAGGACTCTGAAGTATTCTGCGATCACTTGCATGCAACAACATGTGCAGATTTGTGGATGCTCTGACTTGGCGCAGATTGAATTTTACCCCTTTGATGTTCCTGATTTTGTGCATGGATTGCGAAGTATACGCAAAACTGCATATGCATTGCAAAACTGCCATCGTTTGGTTTTTTTTTTTTAAATTTCTGGGTGGCAACTACCTGTAGAATTCTTTGCAATTCAGTTTGCAAAAAATTGAACTTTTAGTAGCAATAGCAATCCATGCTGAATTAGTCCCTTAAACAGATATTAACATGTAATTTGGAGATATCCAAGTGAATGATATCTTAAAATAGATGGTATTCTCATGAACTCTGTCCTTCCAGTACAAACCTACTATGAAACAACATGGGAGAAGTACTCAAATTTCCTGTTAACAACTTATTTAAAGCTCCAGTGTCTAAAGACCTCTGGATAATTCACAGCAAAAAACTGCTCACCCTGTTGTACTCTGCTGTAAAAAAACAAACAATAAAAACACAAAACTAATTTGACAAATACAGATAATAGAGAAATGTACCTATAATCTCAATGAGAGGGCCCACATATTCATCCAGGTTTGGGCTCACTGGCTTACTGGTGAGTACATAATGAAAAGTTGGCTTTTTGCACCTTCACTTCATGCTGCATATTTCACGATCAAGAACCCTCTATGGAGACAAATTACTTTTTCCCATTGCTACTCCTGTCCTCCTGCACCTTCTTTTCACCCATCACCTGCATTTTTCCCCAATCATCTAAAGTTGTATTTCTTGATTTCCATGTGTATTTTACAGTCTGTTTCTGAAAATCTTTAGTATTTAGACAAACTAAACAAGGTACTGATGTCCCAAGACTCTTTTTTTCATGCAAAACAGATGTCACTCATGAATCTTAATATTTATTTATTCTCCAAATTCTAACATACAGAGTTATTGAACCCTCAGTTACAGTTTATCCATGTTCCTCATTACACCCAGTGTGAGCTGTGCCTTTGCTGACTTTGGGCCTAATTCATGTTTGTACACAATGGGCGATTATCATGCAATGGACTGCAATCGCATGTGCGAAGGTGCAGCTGCGATCTCACTCGCAATGAGGATTTCATGGAAAAGTGATTGAAAGGAAGTGACCATTTGGAGGTGTTAACAGGGAGTTTATGGGGAGGGGTTAGGAAAACGCAGGCGTGTCATGGCCATTTTCAGAGGGTGTATCTGTTGACGGATGCATGCAAAAACATGGTGTCTGAGTCACTACTGCTGTGTCTCGTCTGCAAAGCCATAGACCAACCTTTAGCCCCGATGTTCCTCATTTTTGGGTATAGGCCACGAACGTGTATGCAACTGAGAATGAGTTTGTGATGAGTGGAGTGTGCATCACTTTTCATTACAGGACAGCACTTTCCCTTGCTAACATTAACAGTTTCGTAGCCTAGAAAACTGCATTTGAATTTGCAGACAAACATGAATTAGACTCTTTGGACTAGCTTTTACAGACCCATAAATAAGTACGCTTTCAGTCTAATAGAAAAACCAAAGTACAGCGAAGACAAAAATATATAATATTTGCTATTTATCGGTGAAAAAGTAACAGTGAACCAAAAAAAAAAAAAAAGGTTTGAATTTGGTGGGTAAATTTAGACTAATTTCCAGTTTTCTAAATACACATATTGAACATGTGAGGCTTAATGTACACATATAAAACAATAGATAGATTATATTAATTTTTTATTCTACCAAACAAACATATCTGCACGAAAGTATAGAACTAACAGTCAGACTTCGGGAAAGGGGCTATAGTAACAAACTTATCAAAATCAGCAAAATATCATGCATCCCGGATTGAGAGGGAAACCCTTATCCTCCCACAAGATGAAAAGAAGACTGAATCTACGGTAGTGGGATACGTTACTAATTTCTGTCATGAATGGAGAGAACTACAGACACTGGTCCAGAGACATTGGAAGGTTTTACTTATGGATGAGGACCTGCAGAAAGTTCTGGGAGACAGACCTTCCTTTAGCTGGAGAAGGGCTAGTAGCTTAAAGGACAAACTGGTAAAAAGCCATTTTGTCAGGAATCTGACACGAAAGACCCCATTGAAAGGCACATACCCATGTGGTAAATGTAAAGCCTGTACTCTTATCATCAGAAAGGATCAGATAAGGGATAGATTTGGCAACAATATCAAACTGGAACAGTTCATCAACTGTGACACCATGGGAGTGGTATACTGTCTGCAATGTAGCTGTAATTTAAGATACGTGGTTATGACAATCCGCATACTTAAACAAAGAATCTTAGAGCATGTGGGCAATATAAGGAATGCCGCTTCAGACCTAGCCAAACATAAAAAACTCACAAACACAAGGATTACAGGCCTTTGGTTTAGAACGTGTCAGACTTGGAACACGTGGTGGAGATTTGAGTAAAGAACTACTCCGGAAGGAAAGCAAGTGGACGTATAGACTAAACACAGTGAGCTCTCATGGCTTGAATGAGATGATAAACTATAATGTCTTTTTATAGACACACTTTATATGTCTTTGGTTTTTTAGGTTGACTCTCCTCCTGTTAACACTCAACATCACATATTTCTCCCATCGATGGAGTGTGTAACTTCATATAATTATTCACTATACAGTTGAAATATACAAACCATATCCCACCTTCTTAGGTATTATATGGTGCCCATGTTACTATCTTCCTCACATACAGCGGGCCTTAACTCACCGATATGCATATTACATAAATATTTTTTACAGTCGCCCAGTATCTTATTTATTTATATTAGTATTATTTTTTTCACCCCACAGAAGTACAATGTAACTCCAATATAATTGGGGTTATGTCATTCCATTATCACTATTATTTTTATTATCTATTTTTATTATTATCATTATTTTCATTTTTTATTTTTCATTATATTTATTTCTATTTTTATTTTTTATTTTATATATATTTTTTTAATTATTATTTTTTATTTATTTATTTACATTTATTATTATTATTTTCATTTTCATTACTATTATCATATTTATTTATTCATTACTCTTTCATATTTTCTCTTATTATTAATTTTTTTCTTTTTCTTTCTTTTTCCTTATCATCATGCTTTCATTTATGATTTATTATTATTATTACTATTATCATTATTATGTTTATTTATATTCATTCTTATCCTTTACTACCATCACTATTTCATTTCTCTACATATTTATCTGTGTTGTTAGGGTGCCATGGATATGGAGGATTTCTAATGTTTATAACCTGCATAATTTACAATCACATTGACAAAAGGTTTATAATATTTAATTGACTTACGCATCTGATGTGACTCGTATAATCATTTTAAATATCATATGAGGATTTTCGAGATATGTATCTAATCTACATCCATATACATATACAAGTATATATCCCTCATAGTTCTATATAGTGTTCCACCTTTTTGCATTTTTATATAATCACATCAGCAGTAAATTTTATTTCTTCTTTCCCCTTCTGTTAATTAATTTTGTACTGCCTTCTCATTCTCATTTTTTGCATGTAGCCTTGCAACTTATTGTTATATAGTTATATTTTCATATTATTGCCAGGTGTCTATTTATACTTGAATAAGAGAGACCATTGGGTACTAATAGAATCTATACTGCACGTCTCCAGAGAATTGTGTTCCCAATTCATAGGGAATGGGAGACGATGCTAGAATACTGACACCTGAGACATAATGCACACACCAGGTCTCATCAGGTACTAGCACAGGCCTAATTGACAGCCGGCGGGACCACATGGTGGGTAACGGGTCCTGCAATACCTTGCGGCATCAAGACCGTTACTACCATTAGGGTCCCAGCACTGTCACCTAACTACTTTCTTCCAGGCACTATAGGCGTAAGGAAGGTACCGCTCACCTGGCATCAATGTATACACATATGCAAGGAAGCAGCGTACATTCAAAAGGGGATTGGTGCTCTTTATTTTCATCTTATTGATACTATGTTTCTTAAATCTTTTTTCGATGCTCTCTCATTGTCATAAGGAGAACTCAGAGGACCCCCTGCGCTGTTACATCAGGGTGCCCGAGGGTGATCTTTTCAAAAGCAGAAGCATTCTCTCGGTTTCCATTTACTGTATTAATGCATGTCACACAGTAAACAGAAGCCACCCCACTGCATCAATGATAGGAGTGCCTTCTCTTCCCCTTTTCTGCAATTTGTACCAGCTCATTCATATGCTCCTTACCTCTTTAAGCCATCTTTTTACATACACGTATTAGAGGTTATGTTAGATGTATACCCTGTTATACTGATTTCTGAATATCAATATGATGGTTACATATGAGGAGCAAGATTGATACATTTATTGCTACAGTGTGTTCTTGAGGCATACTAGATATTTCTGCCCAGACAACAAATTCAATCAGCAATAGCCTGCCAATACCTGAGACTCGGATCAGGGTGTTATATATAGTGGACATTTTTTACCAAGAAATTACCAATTCTACTAATAATAGGCTTACCAGTACACTGCACTGAGAAAATCAATAGTATTTGCACTAAGACAATTACTGGATCAGTTTTTACTCATATTATGGAGATTTATATCCTAGATCTTAAATAATTATAAGATTATTTCGCTACTACCTCTCTAAGGGAACATATGATATGCAATCAATGGGGAGATTGTATGTGCTATGAAGTTTGGACACCTACTAATCAACACTGTTATTGTTACTTATATTCTACGCCAATAGCATCCATTACAACAGGCTGAAATTTTTGGTAAATCTATCTATAGGGCTACCACTTCTTTTTTCAGCCGACTATATCATCCTACAATTTGTCTCCTCTTGTTAGGGGACTGTCAATGCTTATTATTGCAGGAACTATTGTCAGGATCAATAACATTGACCCTGACCAGGTCACGTGTATCTCCCCACGGTGTGTTCCTACCACGCGTAAATTTAGGCGTGTTTTTTTTTTTTGTGTGAATTCTGGTATTTATGTGTACATATTCATGTCCTAGTCTTGGTTTGTGGCAACATTTTTTTAATGATATTTAATAAAAGTTATATTTTATGTAATATCTTTCAATGAGTGTCCCCCAAAAAACGAGAATCTCTTTTTTTTCTTTTTTGGTACACTATTGCTTACTCGCAGGGGTGCACCTCCACATGAGTTATTGTTATTGTACCCTTCAGTGAAGGACGTAATTTCAAACTATTGTGGTTTTTCCAATTCATTCAGCAATATATTATATCTCACCACCTGTGCTCAAGTTTCCCCCATCCCTTTCCTCCCCCCATATTAAAGATTATATTTAGGGACATATTTGTTGAAAAATCTAAAAGGGTAAAGTGGATGTGTCACGCATTGCAACCAATCATATTCTAGCCGCAGTTTTGAGGAATATAAAACAAGAACTAGAATCACATTAGTTGCTATGAACAATAATTCTACTTCCCCCACATAGGTATTTTAGTACAGAATCTGCTCAACAAGTACAGAAATTTAAAATGGATACAAGAACATAAATGTTACTTTGCAATGCTTGTCAAATATGCATGAACTACTGTATAATGTGGGTCTGTGAACTTGTTATAACTAATGCATTTATTTTACATTGTGTATACATATGTATATGTGTGTATGAGATATGGTAGATGTACCATGGTTGACTCTTTTTATTAGAGGTCCATAGGAGCCACAGGGAAACATTGGGGTGTAGGTGGTTGGAGAGGACTGGGCACCAAACAGTTAAAGCTTTTAAAGTCCCGGGGATAAATGTAAGGTGCGATTTCCACCGTTAATTTGCATGTTTTCCAAAATCACAAATATAATAGCTTACGTTTTTAACATATACGAAAATCGCAAGTGAAAAATCGAATCCACTTGTTTTCCCTTTGAAAACAATGAAAATCACAAATGTAATAGGATGCGATTTTTTCATTCTTATTCAGTATTATCCTTTTTTTTATATGGTGCCACAAGGGTTCCGCAGCGCCCATTTACAGAGAACATATGTAAATAATCAAAACAGGAAAACAGTGCTTACAGTTGAAGACAATATAGGACAAGTACAGGTTAACTAAAGATAATTACATCAGCAGATGACAATGAGATAGTAACAAGGTGGCTGAAAACTGCCGGATTTGTGGCAGTTGAGGATTATTAAAGTAAGAAAAGGATAAGCACATGAGGGAAGAGGGCCCTGCTTGTGAGAATTTACATCCCAAAGGAGAGGGGCAGACAGACAGGGGTGACACAGATTTGGTAGAACAAAGGGTTAGGATGAGATTTGGCTGGGTTTGGTAAAGAAGTGGGTTTTTAAGAGCTCATTTGAAGTTCCGTAGAGAGGTGGAGAGTCTGAGGGAGAGAGGTAGAGAATTCCTGAGTAAGGGAGCAGCACATGAAAATCTTGGAGATAGGAGTGGGAGGAAGTAATTAGAAGACAGGCGCGTCGGTGTGCATTAGCAGAGCGAAGAGGACGGGTGGGAGTGTAAAGGGAGATATGGTCAGAGATGTAAATGGGAGAGGAGTGGGTGAGGGCTTTGTAAGTGAGTGTGAGAAGTATAAATTGGATTCTAAACGGAAAGGGAAGCCAGTGAAAGGCTTGTAGGAGAGGGAAGGTGGATGTAGTACATTTGGTGAGGAAGATGGGCCGGGCTGCAGCATTGAGGATAGATTGGAGTGGAGAGAGGAAATTGTCAGGGATGACAGGAGGAGATTGCAAGAATCCAGTCTATAAATTATCAATGAGTTGATAATGGTCTTGGTGGCATACTGGGTGAGAAAGGGTCTAATCCTGGAAATATTTTTGAGATGAAAAATGACAGGTTTGTGAGAGGTGCTGAATGTGTCATTCGAAGGAGAGGGAGGAGTCAACGATTACGCCAAAACAGTGCACTTGGGGGCTAGAGGAGATAGTTGTGCCATCAATAGATAATGAGATTGTGGGAGGTGAGGTTGTGTGGGAGGGTGGGAAGATGATCAGCTCAGTCTTAGACATGTTGAGTTTAAGAAAGCGCTGGGACATCCAGGAAGAGATAGCAGAAAGACAGTTAGAGGTACGAGTGAGGAGAGCCATGGATAGATCAGGGGAGGAGAGGTAGATTTGAGTGTCATCAGCATAGAGGTGATACTGGAAGTTAAAAGAACTAATGAGTTCACCTAAAGAGGACGTATGGAGAGATAAAAGGAGAGGAGCAAGAACAGAACCTTGGGGGACACCAACAGTTAGTGGAAGTGGGGGCGAGGTAGCATCATGAGAGGAGACAGAAGGAATGATCAGAGAGGTAGGAGGACAGCCAGGAGAGGGCAGTATCGCGTAGACCAAGAGAGTGAAGTATTTGCAGAAGGAGAGGGTGGTCCACAGTGTCAAAAGCAGCAGAGAGGTCAAGAAGAATAAGCAGAGAATAGTGGCCCTTAGAGTTGGCTGCATGGAGGTCATTGCAGACTTTTGTGAGGGCAATTTCAGTGGAGTGGAGATAACAGAAATCAGACTGGAATGGGTCAAACAGTGAGTGGGAGGAAAGAAAGGCAGCGAGGCGGTTATAGATAATACACTTAATGAGTTTGGAGGCAAAAGGTAGGACAGAGATGGGTCAGTAGTTGGAGAGGGTGTTTGGATCAAGGGTAGGTTTTTTTAAGAATAGGGGAGACAAGAGCATGCTTTAAGGCAGAGGAGACAGTGCCTGAGGGGGAAGAGATTGAGAAGGTGGGCAAGATGGGAACAGACAGGAGAGGTAGCGGAGGAGGTGGGAGTGGATAGGGTCAAGTGGGGTGGTGGTGGGGGAGGAGGAACAGATAAGGGCCATGACTTCCTCACCAGATACATGGGAGAAAGATGTCAGAGCTGGTGAGTGGGAAGGGGAGGGGTGGTAAGGAATGGGTGGTGGTTGGTTACTGGTCTGGTGGGATGTGACGTTCTGATGTATGGAGTCAATCTTGGATGTAAAATAAGTGGCAAAGTCAAGAGCAGACAATGAGGATGGGAGAGGAGGTGGTGGTGGGCAGAGGAGGGAGTTGACAGTGGCAACGAGGTGCCTGGGGTTGGAAGACTGGGAGGAGATGAACATTTTGAAGTATGATTGTTTAGCAAGGGAAAGGGCAGCACTAAAAAGGACGGGAGCATAAGTTTGAAATGAAGGAAGTCTGTCTTAGAGCGTGATTTCCTCCACTGTCGCTCGGCAGTACATGAGCATTTTTGAAGTTATCTGGTGCATTTGGTGTGCCAGGGTTGAGGTATTGATATGCGAGGGTGAATAGTGGTTGGTGGAGCGATAGAGTCAAGAGCAGAAGGGATGTATTGTATAGGGATGTGACTTGGGCTTGTTCAGGGCATGAGAGAGAGAGAATAGGAGAGAGAAGTGAGTCGAACAGGGAGGATAGGGATGAGGCGTCAATAGCCTCAATGTTACACTTAGTGATCGTAGCTTTATGAGGGAGAGATGGGGAAGCGGAGATAGATAAGTTGAAAGAGAGCAGGTGGTGGTCAGAGAGGGGAAAAGGGTAGTTGGAGAAATATCGCAACAGTGAGTAAAAACCAGAGCCAGTGAGCTCCCGTTCACATGAGAGCGTAAAAAGTTCCATTGGGAGAGACTAAGTGAAGAGGTGAGGTGAGGTTAAGGAGTTTTGAGGCAGGTGATTTTGTGGGGTTCTCGATAGGGTTGTTGAAATCACATAGGATAATGGAGGGAATGTCAGAAGAGTGGAAGTGAGGTAGCCAGGAAGCAAAGTTGTCAAGGAATTTGGAGGAACTGCCAGGGTGGCGGTAAATGACAGCAACTCAAAAATTAGTAGGTTGGCAGAGGTGTGTCGCATGGACCTCAAATGTAGAGAATGTAAGGGATGGTTCTGGAGGTACTGTATAATTTGGTATGTGTAGCTAGAGGGTAAAAGGACCCCAACACCACCACCACTATGGTGACCCCCGAGTCGGGGTGTGTGTGAGAATGTGAGGCCCCCAGCAGAAAGAGCAGCAGGAGAAATAGTGTCAGTGGGGGTAATCCAGGTTTCAGTAATGGCTAGGAGATACAGGAGTTGGAAATTAAAAGGTCATGAGTGGGGGCCAGTTTGTTGCAAACAGATCTGGCATTCCAGAGGGCAAAGGATAGGGGGTAGGAGTTTGTGGGAGAGATGTGAATGAGATTATTAGGGTTGCTGTAGCATTGAGGTAAGATTAATTTGGAAGTGAGAGATATAGGGGGTGTAGTGATGGTGCTGGGTCCTTGGCTAGGAAGGGAGACCGCAGGAGTGAGGCGTGGAGGGAGTGCAGAATGATAGTGGTGAAGGAGAGGTGAGGTGACTGGCAGAGGAGGGAGAGAGCAAGATTGAGGGGTGGGGAGAGTGCCTGTGAAGGGGCAGAAGTGAATTGCAATGGGGAAACAGAAGAGATTGGGAAGGGAGGCAGAGGGAAGGATGGGAGACAGAGGAGAGAGGATGAAAAGTAGGGGACTGGGAGAGAAGGATAGAGGTTACATAGTTACATAGTTAGTGAGGTTGAAAAGAGGCAAAATGCCTCAGTGAGATCAGTGCATGCTTCTGTCTGTAAAAGTAAAGAACGTGTTAAAAATGTAAAAGAAACCAAAAAAAAACAGACGTGCAGGTCCCCCTCCAAAATCATAACCAGTCCCGGGCTCTTTGAGCCACTCCTGTTTGCAAAAATACAGGGGAAAAAAATTGACTGGGGTTAACGGTATTTAAACAACCAGCACTGGGCTCTTGGACTGGTCCTGGTTACAAAAATAAGGGGGACAAAAGAAGTAGGGGTCCCGTGTTTTAGAAACAAGTACCGGGCTGCACTAGCAAGGGAGGTGATGCCGCAGCCGGGGAACGCTTTTCTTCAGGTCCCTGTAGCCGTTGTTCCCCCTCCTCCAGGCACCCAAGGGCCAGGGATGAAGTCCGGGGCTATGGCCGCCACCCCTGGGCTGTGTAGATCAGTCCTCTTCTTTCCCTGTAGGCATCCATGAGTTAAAAAAAAAAAAACCCGAACCCTCGAACTAAAGGGGATCCATGATTACACATGGTTCCCCTTTCCCCGAATGCCGGGACCCCCCATATCTCCTGTCACTAGAGGACCTGGCAGCCAATCAGCTAGTGCCACGCAATAGCGCTCTCCTGTTTGGCTGTGCGCACCCGCTATAATGGAAGATCGTGGTCCTCTATTCTAGTCAACGGTGGGAAAATTGCAGTCTGCGGTAGGCCGCAAGGTTAATTGAGGTCACTCACAAGTCCTCAATTAACGGGGGGTCCCGGTATTCGGGGAAAGGGGATCCATGTGCAAACATGGATACCCTTTAGTTACGTGGACCGGGTTATTTGCGTATTGTTTTTTTTTTAACCCAGTGGATGCCTACTTGGACCGAAGAGGACTGATCTACACAAGATTCTAGCGGAGTATATTGTGTTTTTTTTACAGGTACCAAGGTGCTGCGTGGGACGCTAGGAAAGTATGTGCGAGTGTGTAAGTGTGTGTGAATAAACTTTTACTTTCACGGTGTGTGTCTAGTCTTTTTTGTAGGTATTTCTTTTGTTGTGGGACTATAGGTATCAGCAGGCCCATTAATTGCCCACATGCTGGTACTTGTGGTTCTCCAAGTACCAGCATGCGAGGGAGCTTTGCTGGGACTTGTAGTTCCATAACAAAAAGACAATACAAAAATTTAACCCTTTCATGGCTATCAGTTCTCTATCCACAGCCCACAGATGGAGGGGAAAGCATTGGGCTTCGTCCCTGGTCCTTGGGTGCCTGGAGGGGCGGGGGGGGGGGGGGGAGGGGATTAATTTAAGGGGTCCCCACTCCCCCAGGTAACCTGGGGCCAGGGGTGACTAGTTGGGAGTTTGTGATGCTTTGGCCACAGGGACCTATATAAAAGTGTCCCCCGGCTGCGGTATCACCTCACTGGCTAGTGGAGCCCAGCGCGGTTTTCAAAAATACGGGGGACCCTTACTACTTTTGCCACCCATATTTTTGTAACCAGGGCCGGTCCAAGAGCCAGGGTGCTGATTGCTTAAATACGGAGGAACCCCAGTCAATTTTTCCTCTGCATTTTTGCAACCAGAATCGGTTGAAAGAGCCTGGGGCTGGTTATGCTTTTGGGGGGTACCTGCATGTCATTTTTTTTTTTTTTACTTTAACACTTTCGTCATATTTACAGACAGAAGCATGCACGGATCTCACTGATCTGTGCTTGCTTCTGGCTAAGTAATAAAAACATTATTACTAAACATCGCATGTTTCCTTTACTAAAATCCGCCAATAATTGCATGTGAATTCCGTTTTAACCTAAAAAAATTGCAACCTATTAAATCTAGCCCCCAGGCTGCTCTGGTCCCCCCTCCCCTATACTCTGCCCCCAGCCAAGGTTAGGCAGTTTTGTGAACAAGCCCAAGGCAGGAGCAGGATTGGAGAGAACTGGTACACACAAGAAACACTCTCTCAAACAATACAGAAGGGAACCAGTGAACAAAAGGAAATCCCATAGTAGTCAGGTGCGTCAGGGTGGACACCTTGTGGATGCTATGGACTTCGAAGAAAAAGAGTTAACCAGGGTACATCTACCATGACTTATTTTCTTCTTCAGGGTCCATAGGGATCCACAGGGAAGGCATTGGGGATGTCACAAATAAGTGTTGTTCAATGGAGGTGATGCTCCTGAGTAAAGAGGAGAATTCGGCGCCCAAAGGACGCATCCTGAAAGACAAAGGTAACAAAGGCATAGAACCTGAGAAAGGTGTGGACAGATGACCATGTGGCTACCTTATACAGTTGATCAGCAGAAGCACCACGGCAGAATACACACGAAGGATTCACAGAGCGAGTAGAATGAGCAGAAACTGTATTCGGAACAGAAAGGTTAGCCTGCGTATAAGCCTGTGAGATAGTCATGCAAAGCCATCTAGCCAGAGCCTGCTTGTAAGCTGGGCAGTCCCTCTTGTGGAACCCATATAGGTCAAACAGGGAGTCCGTTTTCCTGATGGAGCTCATTCGATCCACGTAAATCCGAAGTGCACGGACCACATTCAAGGAGGCTTCCCCTGCCGGTCCGGGGATTGGAAGTCCAGAACCACAATTCCTTCGTTAGGAGATCCACTAAGTCCAGAGGTTGTAGAGCCTAGAGAACAAAAGACAAATCCCACGGAGCCACCGGAGGGACAGAGGAAGGTTTTATGCAAAGGACTCCCTGAAAAAGTGTGAACATCGGGCAGGGGAGCGATTCTTTGCTTGTACCAGACTGACAGAGCAAAGACATGCACTTTAAGGTATGCCAGGCGGAGGACGAGATCTAATACAGTTTGGAGAAAGGCAAGCACCCTGGAAACTTTAAAAACCAGATGGTCTTGAAGAACACCACTGAAAATAAGAATTTACTTACCGATAATTCTATTTCTCATAGTCCGTAGTGGATGCTGGGACTCCGTCAGGACCATGGGGAATAGCGGGCTCCGCAGGAGACAGGGCACATCTAAATAAAGCTTTTAGGATCACATGGTGCGTACTGGCCCCTCCCCCTATGACCCTCCTCCAAGCCTCAGTTAGGTACTGTGCCCGGACGAGCGTACACAATAAGGAAGGATCTTGAATCCCGGGAAAGACTCATACCAGCCACACCAATCACACCGTACAACTTGTGATCTGAACCCAGTTAACAGTATGATAACAAAAAACGAAGTAGCCTCTGAAAAGATGGCTCACAACAATAGTAATAACCCGATCTTTGTAACAATAACTATGTACAAGTATTGCAGACAATCCGCACTTGGGATGGGCGCCCAGCATCCACTACGGACTATGAGAAATAGAATTATCGGTAAGTAAATTCTTATTTTCTCTAACGTCCTAGTGGATGCTGGGACTCCGTCAGGACCATGGGGATTATACCAAAGCTCCCAAACGGGCGGGAGAGTGCGGATGACTCTGCAGCACCGAATGAGAGAACTCCAGGTCCTCCTTAGCCAGAGTATCAAATTTGTAAAATTTTACAAACGTGTTCTCCCCTGACCACGTAGCTGCTCGGCAAAGTTGTAATGCCGAGACCCCTCGGGCAGCCGCCCAAGATGAGCCCACTTTCCTTGTGGAGTGGGCCTTTACAGATTTAGGCTGTGGCAGGCCTGCCACAGAATGTGCAAGTTGGATTGTGCCACAGATCCAACGTGCAATCGTCTGTTTAGACGCAGGAGCACCCATCTTGTTGGGTGCATACAATATAAACAACGAGTCAGATATTCTGACTCCAGCTGTCCTTGAAATATATATTTTTAATGCTCTGACAACGTCCAGTAACTTGGAGTCCTCCAAGTCGCTAGTAGCCGCAGGCACCACAATAGGCTGGTTCAAGTGAAAAGCCGAAACCACCTTAGGGAGAAAATGAGGACGTGTCCGCAGTTCTGCCCTGTCCGAATGGAAAATCAGATATGGGCTTTTGTATGATAAAGCCGCCAACTCTGAAACTCTCCTGGCTGAAGCCAGGGCCAATAGCATGGTTACCTTCCATGTAAGGTATTTTAAATCTACCGATTTTAGAGGCTCAAACCAATGAGATTTGAGAAAATTCAAAACTACTTTCAAATCCCACGGTGCCACTGGAGGCACTATTGGGGGTTGTATATGTAGTACACCTTTGACAAAAGTTTGTACTTCAGGCACTGATGCCAATTCCTTCTGGAAGAAGATTGATAAGGCCGAAATTTGAACTTTAATGGACCCCAATTTTAGGCCCATAGACAATCCTGCTTGCAGGAAATGTAAGAATCGACCCAATTGAAATTCTTCCGTTGGAGCCTTCTTGGCCTCACACCACGCAACATATTTTCGCCAAATGCGGTGATAATGTTGTACAGTCACTTCCTTTCTAGCCTTAATCAAGGTAGGAATAACTTCCTCTGGAATGCCCTTTTCTTTTAGAATCCGGCGTTCAACCGCCATGCCGTCAAACGCAGACGCGGTAAGTCTTGGAACATACAAGGTCCCTGCTGAAGCAGATCCCTTCTTAGAGGTAGAGGCCATGGATCCTCCGTGAGCATCTCTTGAAGTTCCGGATACCAAGTTCTTCTTGGCCAGTCCGGAGCCACCAGTATTGTTCTTACTCCTCTTTTCCGTATAATTCTCAGTACCTTTGGTATGAGAGGCAGAGGAGGGAACACATACACTGACTGGTACACCCACGGTGTTACCAGAGCGTCCACAGCTATTGCCTGAGGGTCTCTTGACCTGGCGCAATATCTGTCCAATTTTTTGTTGAGGCGAGACGCCATCATGTCCACCTTTGGTCTTTCCCAACGGTTCACAATCATGTGGAAGACTTCTGGATGAAGTCCCCACTCTCCCGGGTGAAGGTCGTGTCTGCTGAGGAAGTCTGCTTCCCAGTTGTCCACTCCCGGGATGAACACTGCTGACAGTGCTATGACATGATTCTCCGCCCAGCGCAGAATCCTTGCAGCTTCTGTCATTGCTCTTCTGCTTCTCGTGCCGCCTTGTCGGTTTACGTGGGCGACTGCCGTGATGTTGTCCGACTGGATCAACACCGGCTGACCCTGAAGCAGCGATTTTGCCAGGCTTAGAGCATTGTAGATCGCTCTTAGCTCCAGTATATTTATGTGAAGGGACGTCTCCAGGTTTGACCACACGCCCTGGAAGTTTCTTCCCTGTGTGACTGCTCCCCAGCCTCGTAGGCTGGCATCCGTAGTCACCAGGACCCAGTCCTGTATGCCGAATCTGCGGCCCTCTAACAGATGGGCACTCTGCAACCACCACAGGAGAGACAACCTTGTTCTTGGTGACAGTGTTATCCGCTGATGCATGTGCAGATGCGATCCGGACCATTTGTCCAGCAGATCCCACTGAAATGTCCGTGCATGGAATCTGCCGAATGGAATCGCTTCGTAAGAAGCCACCATCTTTCCCAGGACTCTTGTGCATTGATGTACTGACACAGTTCCTGGTTTTAGGAGGTTCCTGACAAGTTCGGATAACTCCCTTGCTTTCTCCTCCGGGAGAAACACCTTTTTCTGAACCGTGTCCAGAATCATTCCCAGGAACAGCAGACGAGTTGTCGGGGTCAATTGAGATTTTGGAAGATTCAGAATCCACCCGTGTTGCTGAAGCACTACCTGGGTTAGTGCTACACCGACTTCCAGCTGTTCTCTGGACTTTGCCCTTATCAGGAGATCGTCCAAGTAAGGGATAATTAATACGCCTTTTCTTCGTAGAAGAACCATCATTTCGGTCATTACCTTGGTAAAGACCCGAGGGGCCGTGGACAAACCAAACGGCAGCGTTTGAAACTGATAATGACAGTCTTGTATCACGAACCTGAGATACCCTTGGTGTGAGGGGTAAATTGGGACATGCAGATAAGCATCTTTTATGTCCAGGGACACCATGAAGTCCCCTTCTTCCAGATTCGCTATCACTGCTCTGAGTGACTCCATCTTGAACTTGAATTTCTGTATGCACAGGTTCAAGGATTTCAGGTTTAGAATAGGTCTTACCGAACCGTCCGGCTTCGGTACCACAAATAGTGTGGAATAATACCCCTTTCCCTGTTGTAGGAGGGGTACCTTGACTATCACCTGCTGAGAATACAGCTTGTGAATGGCTTCCAAAACCGACGTCCTTTCTGAGGGAGACGTTGGTAAAGCAGACTTTAGGAACCGGCGAGGGGGAGACCTTTCGAACTCCAACATGTAACCCTGAGATATTATCTGCAGGATCCACGGGTCCACTTGTGAGCGAGCCCACTGATTGCTGAAAATCTTGAGTCGACCCCCCACCGCTCCTGAGTCCGCTTGTAAAGCCCCAGCGTCATGCTGATGGCTTTGTAGAACCCGGGGCGGGCTTCTGGTCCTGGGCAGGGGCTGCTTGCTGCCCTCTCTTACCCTTTCCTCTGCCTCGCGGCAGATAAGACTGTCCTTTTGGTCGCTTGTTTTTATAGGAGCGAAAGGACTGCGGCTGAAAAGACGGTGTCTTTTTCTGTTGGGAGGGGGTCTGAGGTAAAAAAGTGGATTTGCCGGCAGTTGCCGTGGCCACCAGGTCCGAAAGACCGACCCCAAATAATTCCTCTCCTTTATATGGCAATACTTCCATATGCCTTTTGGAATCCGCATCACCTGACCACTGTCGCGTCCATAAACTTCTTCTGGCAGATATGGACATCGCGCTTACTCTTGATGCTAGAGTACAAATATCCCTCTGAGCATCTCGCATATAAAGAAAAGCATCCTTTAATTGCTCTAGAGTCAATAAAATACTGTCCCTATCCAGGGTATCAATATTTTCAGTCAGAGAATCCAACCACACTACCCCAGCACTGCACATCCAGGCTGAGGCTACTGCCGGTCGCAGTATAACACCAGTATGTGTGTATATACTCTTCAGTGTAGTTTCCAGCCTCCTATCTGCTGGATCCTTGAGGGCGGCCGTATCAGGAGACGGCAACGCCACTTGCTTTGATAAACGTGTGAGCGCCTTATCCACCCTAGGGGGTGTTTCCCAGCGCGCCCTAACCTCTGGTGGGAAAGGGTATAATGCCAATAACTTCTTGGAAATTAGCAGTTTTCTATCTGGGTTAACCCACGCTTCGTCACACACGTCATTCAATTCCTCTGATTCTGGAAAAGCTACAGGTAGTTTTTTTCACCCCCCACATAATACCCCTTTTTGAGGTACCAGCAGTATCAGAGATCTGCAAAGCCTCCTTCATTGCCGTGATCATATAACGTGTGGCCCTATTGGAAAATACGTTTGTTTCTTCACCGTCGACACTAGATTCATCTGTGTCGGTACCCGTGTCGACTGACTGAGGTAAGGGACGTTTTACAGCCCCTGACGGTGTCTGAGACGCCTGAGCCGGTACTAACTGGTTTTCCGGCCGTCTCATTTCGTCAACTGACTTTTGTAATGTGCTAACATTATCACGTAATTCCATAACTAAAGCCATCCATTCCGGTGTCGACTCCCTAGGGGGTGACATCACCATTACCGGCAATTGCTCTGCCTCCACACCAACATCGTCCTCATACATGTCGACACACACGTACCGACACACAGCAGCCACACAGGGAATGCTCTAATCGAAGACAGGACCCTCTTAGCCCTTTGGGGAGACAGAGGGAGAGTTTGCCAGCACACACCAAAAGCGCTATAAATGTATATAAACAACCCTAGAAGGTGTTGTTTTTGATATAAGCGCTTTTAATATATCAATATCGCCAAATTATGCCCCCCTTCTCTTTGTTACCCTGTTTCTGTAGTGCAGTGCAGGGGAGAGTCCTGGGAGCCAGTGGCGTCACAAGGCGGGTGCGGGGGGTGCGGCCCGCACCCGGGTGTGACACCTGGAGAGGGTGACACCAAATGTCAGCTCCTCCGCAGTGACAGGAGCCAGGTGCTGCAGTGTGAAATTCCGTTACAGCACCCGGCTCCTGTCATAGCAGAGGAGCCGACAGCACACTGAGACCGTCTCTGGGGGAAGCCCAGCATCTCCGGAGATGCTGGGCACGCCCCCAGAGTGACGATCCCGGTATCCCCGCGAAGCCACGCCCCCTAGCTGTAAGGCCACGCCCCCCTTTTTGCCGCGATCGCGGCAGTACATCAGGGGTGCGCACCGGGTGTCACCACACCTGGTGACGCCTCTGCTGGGAGCCTTCCTCACCAGCGGAGCTGAGCAGGAAAATGGCGCTGAGTGCTGAGGAGAACAAGCTCCGCCCCTTTTTCGACGGGCTTTTCTCCCGGGTTTTAAGAAAACTGGCCTGGGTTAAATACATACATATAGCCTTAATGGCTATATGTGATGTATTTATTTTGCCACTAAAGGTATTTAATATTGCTGCCCAGGGCGCCCCCAGCAGCGCCCTGCACCCTCCGTGACTGAATCAGTGAGACGTGTAGCAACAATGGCGCACAGCTGCAGTGCTGTGCGCTACCTTCATGAAGACTGAGGAGTCTTCTGCCGCCTGCTTTCCGGACCTCCGTCTTCAGCGTCTGTAAGGGGGATCGTCGGCGCGGCTCCGGGACGAACCCCAGGAGGACCTGTGTTCCGACTCCCTCTGGAGCTAAGTGTCCAGTAGCCTAAGACTCCAATCCATCCTGCACGCAGGTGAGTTGGAAATCTCTCCCCTAAGTCCCTCGATGCAGTGATCCTGTTGCCAGCAGGATTCACTGAGATTTAAACCTAAAAAAACTTTTTCTAAGCAGCTCTTTAGGAGAGCCACCTAGATTGCACCCTTCTCGGACGGGCACAAAAACCTAACTGAGGCTTGGAGGAGGGTCATAGGGGGAGGGGCCAGTACGCACCATGTGATCCTAAAAGCTTTATTTAGATGTGCCCTGTCTCCTGCGGATCCCGCTATTCCCCATGGTCCAGACGGAGTCCCAGCATCCACTAGGACGTTAGAGAAAGTAAGCAAGCCAAACTCTGTAATAGATGTGGGCTGAGGCCGGCTTCCGTGCCTTCAGCATCGTCTAAACCACAGAGTGGTTGAACCCCTTGGCTCTTAGGAGGGATTACTCAAGAGCCACACCATCAAAGACAAATGAGCTGTGCAGACAGGGACCTTTGCGATAACAGGTCTGGCCATAGAGGAAGTGGAAAGGTAGTGTCTATGGAGAGACTCTGTAAGACGGTGAACCAATGGGCTTGGGCCAGGCCGGAACTATCAACAGCACGGTGCCTCCTTCCTGCTTGAATTTGCGAAGAACCCTGGGAAGGAGGGGGACTGGAGAGAAGAGGTACACCAGATGGAAGGTCCACTTTATGGCCAGTGCGTCCACGGTGGCTTAGGGGTCTGTGGTCCTGGACCCATATATGGGAACTTTGTGATTGTGTCATGAGGCCCACATCTGGTAGGCCCAATGTGTCCACCAGGACAACTTTGTGATTGTGTCGTGAGGCCATGAGGTCTACATCTGGTAGGCCCCATGTGTCCACCAGGAGTTGGAAGACTTTCAGATGTAGAGACCATTCTCCGGCTTGTATGAAGTCTGCCTCCCAGTTGAGGATTCCAGGGATGAACACAGCAGAGATGACCGGAAGATGACGTTCAGCCCATTTGAGAATGTACGCCACTTCCCTCATCACCAACACCACCTGATGATATGAGGTAGGTATCACTAATGTGATAGCTATTTTCATGATAATTATTTTGAGCAATAGAGTAGGAACTGCAGCATAGTGGATCCCTTGTTGGGGGCTGCAGGCTTAAATGCATTGATCAATATATGACCTAAAACGCCACTGTTTATTTTTGTTAGTTAATATAGCAAGTGCAGAGCCCCTGTGATTTCTATATAAACAATGTGGTCACAAACAGTGTTTCACCCCAAATCTAGGAATAGGTAAGTGCCGTGGAATAGTGCTTTTTATATAAAAAATATGTGCGTTTTTTCATTGTCATCTGGAGTGGCAACACTTGTTATTTCTCTCTCTTACACTTGTAAGAGGAAAGTAAAAGCTGTAGCCATGGCGAAGCAATTATCGGGTCTTTTACAACAGCAGGCTACAAATATTTACCATAGAATAAAGCAGTCACGGCAGTGGGGTTTCACCTTCGTTCACAGTCGATGTACACAAGAGCAATGGGCCCTCCTGGCCCTGGCTCCCTGACACTAAAACTCCCACCCTGCTTATTTAAGCCACAGCTTTCAGTTGCTGATTTTTACCTGGCTGTTGATCTTAGCCAGCTAAAAAACCTGGAAAAAACCTGCCATACAACCTACACCCAAGGTGACCCTGTTGCCACATACCTTCCCCCTGAACTCCACTCCTTTGGTGAAGCTGACAGACTTCCAGGCAAACTCACCCTTTGTGCTACCCCTACTTTGTGACTCACTTCTCCTTTCTTCACCTCCCCCCCCCCCCCCTCCCTTAGCTTCACCATGGGACTCTCTGAAGGAACCTGAGGTGTATACTTTCGTGACAAGACATCTGCATTCTTCACGGTTGATGAACAAAATCAAATGTTTGTAATTCCAGAAACCAATGTGTTACTCTGGCATTCACCTCTTTGTTGATATACATCCATTAAAGAGGTGCATGGGTTGCTACCAACAGAAACTCTCTTCATAATAAAAAATATTGCAGGGATTTTATAGCCCACATAATTGCTAGACATACCTGTTCCACCATAGCATACCTCCTCTCACACATTAACAACTTACAGTTGAGGTACAAGATCGGTGATTCTTCTCCCTCTACCTCTTAGGACAACACTCAGAGGAGTCAATCTGAAGAATAAACTTTTTCCCTGTCGCTTGCAACATCGGATAGAAAACCAATGCTCCTTTTAAGTATTTTCAAGTTGCCTCAGCAGCACCAGTCCAGATTATTTTATCTGGATTCTTTTTCTTTAAACATTTGATTAGTGGCGCTGCTTTGGTCACAAAACTTTGAATTAACTTGTGATAGTAGCCTGCTAAACCAAGAAATGTTCGAAGTTGCGTTTTCCTTTCTGGTTTAGTGGGCTACTGTCGCAAGTGAATTCAAACTTTCTTGAAGCTACAGCCTCCACTTTATTCATTTGGGGCTTTACTTGTCCATGGCTAACCACATATCCAAGGTACTTTGCCTCCAACATACAGATGTTGCATTTTTCAGGGTTGGCAGTAAAACCATGCACCTGGAGGGAGTCAGCAATGGCCTCAGTCTTTGAGAGATGTGACTTCCAGTCTTGACAGAAAAACACGTCATCTCAGTATGCAGTACATACTCTTAATTCATTGCTTTTTGAGAGGCGACAGGAGCTCCACATAAACCAAACCGTAACACTCAGTATTGAAACAATCCCTCCGATGTTGGAAATGCCATTTTAGCCATAGCCACTTCTGTTAATGGGATTTGACAATATCCCTAATACCTTTTTCTCAACAGAAATCTCGACAATTACCTGGCATTTCAGTGCCGGGTTGTTTTACCGTTCTCTGCCTTACCCTCCTTTCACACAGAGAAGCAAATTACCAGGTCAAGAATTTCTACCTGGTAATTTGCGGATTAACACGGGTATTTCGCCTGTGTGAAATGTTTAACCCGTGTATAAATTCCTGGGAATTTCAACCTGGGTTGACCCTTTCACACAGAAAAAGGACTCGTGTTTATTGGCAAATTACCGGGTAGAACTGTTTTACCCAGTAATTTCATTTTCTGTGTGAAAGGGGTATGAGTTAGACCTAGGGTAGTAAAATACTGACTTTTGGCTAAATTTGCCACTAATTCATTAACTTGGATAGGAGTTGGAGTTGAACTTTATTCAACTTCCTAAAGTCATTACAGAATATTAAAGTTTCCGAAGGATAGACACTAACACAAAGGGATTGCTCCACTCATTATTCGACTCTTCTACTACACCCATTTGAAGCATGTCTTCTACCTCCCATTTTACGGCTCCCCATTTATCTTCAGGAATGCAATAAAGTGTTTGATTCACATCAACCCCAGGAGGAGTGACAATGTCATGTTTAACTATTTGAATGGGGGAGAAAACATCTTAATTCCACGTTACCATATTTGTGGCTTGTGGTCTTTGGTTGGAACTTAACCATTCTTCAACTGGCACAAAACATTCCTGAGTTTTTATAGCAAACCCTGAGGTTCAGGTGATACTCTCTTACCAGGGTTTTAACAGGTTAACAGAATAATCCTGTTCTACCTTCCTTTTACCTTTCTGGTGTACCTTGTAATTGACTGGTCATACCGCTTCAGTAACCTCATATGGTCCCTCTACCAATGGGCATATAATTTACTTTCTGCAGTGGGAATAATTAACACCTTGTCCTCAGGTTTAAAAGGACCAAACTACTGCAGCTGCATCATAATTGATATTTTTGTTGCTGCTGGGCTTGGTTCATATGTTTTACCATTGGACTTATTTGTCTTAAACGGTTGTACAGCTGGGACACAAACTTTACAACATTAGGTTCCTGGGCTGGTTGCTGTTCTGATCCCTCTTTCAACAGGTCTAGAGCTCCCCGGGGCTGACTCCCATAAGAGAGTTCAAATGGGCTAAAACCTATATAAGATTGTGCCACTTTGCATACAAATATCAGATAGGGCAGCAACAAATCCCAATCCCAGCTGTCTCAAATTACAGCCCGTCTAATCACTTGTTTAAAAGTGCGGTTGAGCCGCTATACTAAACCATCGCTTTCTGGGTGGTACCCCAAAGTCCTTATCCTTTCTACCGCTAATAACCAACAAAAGTCTCATCAGGTTCACTTGATCAGTTAAAACCTCCTTATGTATGCCCAGTTGGGTGAAAATTATAAAACAATTTACGAGCAATGGTGCTAGATTTAATATTTTTCAGTTGTATTGCTTTGGGATATCTAGTAGCATAGTCTAATATTATGTATATTGATTACCTCAGGTTAACGTCTCAACCGGACCAACCAGATCCATCCTGATCCATAGGAGTTGGACCAAAATGACTGGTAAGGGTACTAGTGGAGCTCTAAACTGTTACCTGAGGCTGTCCTATGGCAGATTGGACATTCCTGGCAATATTTCTTAACAACTGCATATATGCCAGGCCCCAAAAACCCTACATTGTTTGGTGAAGTTTTTTCTTCCTTCAAATGCCCTCCCCAAAGCTGTGTGCGCGCAGTCTTAAAATACCACTGGTTCATGTCCCCATGGAACTAACAACTGGTCTACCTTTTTACCCTGCACATAGACAACCTTATACAATAAGTCACATTTTAACGCAAAATATAGGGTGCTCTCTGGAGGTAGGGCAGTCTTTATTCTGCCACTTATTTCAACTACATTTTGGATAGCATTCACCAGGTTAGTATCAGTCAACTAATCCCATGCAAAGTCCCATAAAGACACATTTTTTCTATAAGCGACCAGCCATTTTCCAAACTATATTCCTCTGGCTGTTCTGTGGCCATTACTAGTTTCACTATGCCCTTGGACGAGGAACGGGACGTTATGTCAGTCAATTACTTGTCTGACAGACTGTTACTGGACCGTAGTATATGTAGTGGTTGTACACACGTAGGAGTTGTAGTACATGCCCCGGGAATGCTATTCCGTGGCCCCATGTACACACAGCACCCTCACAGGAGGTAATACTCGGCCTGCTCCTTTTGGTACCAACTCTAAGGTAAATATACCCCGTGGCTTTCAATTTATGCTGCCACTTGGAACAAAGTCTACTCATAAAGAGAGGAAAGCCCAGAAGTGCACAAGCTGATCTGGTTATTTTTCCTGTTGCGCACTCCATGGGCTCAGAACGCTTTGGACAGTCACGATGAATATTGTAAGCAATGTAATTAGGTGTGCTGGTCCTGCGCGTGGTGACTCCAGGACCTGCCGGATGAGTGATGAATCTAGATACCCTAAAAAAATCCAGAGAAATTTTTGTGCAAAGAAACTGTGTTCACTCTTTCTGGATCTAGTCACATACTGTATGCACTGAGACATAAGATTTATAAAACTTTATTTTCTAGTTTTGGGCCAATGGACCATAAAATTAATATAATGTATAACTTTATAGATAAAATATCACACAATAAAGCATATGGCAAGTGAGGACAATGGCAGTATTGAATAGGTATTCGAAATATTTGTCCTTTGGCCATTGTTTATCAATACATTATGCGTGGGTTTTTCCCCATTTTAAAATAAAGTCTCATATCGCATGACGGTGGAGGAGCCAGCGGGTGGTATGTGTTGCAGGGTACCCGGGTATACCCTGCAAGGCTCCTCAGCCTTATACCCAATGCGGCAGGTGATGCGTTGGTAGTCCAGGAAAAAGGAACTGGCAGGTATGGCTGATGCATTTCGGGATAACTGATCCCTTCTTCAAGGCTGTGTACCTGTCCTGTGCCAAATCAATCTATTTATAGGCCTCTTCTGATCGTTTTGCCGCTCACTTCCGGTCGCGGCATACCTGACGTCATAACTTCCGATTTTACACTTCCTTGGTTGGTAGAAAAGCGTGTTTGCTTGGCAATTTGGTGATTTCCTGTTCCTGATGGCCGGTAGTGATGTAATGATCCTTTCTTTCAGTTTCCTGGTTGGCATAATGACATATAGTTGGCAAATGAAGGCTGGGGCCATATTGTTTATAGGAACGGAGTCCATTTTATTCGAAATATCCAAGTTATCCTCAATATAAAGAAGATGTTTTTGGTATAATAAATATGTGAAATAAAATAAATAAATAAATAAATAAAAAATGCATAGTTCCATCAATTGTAAAGCAATACTGTGGAGCTGGATAAAAATTTTACAGCATTTTGCATGATGAATGAAAGAATAAATAAATATTCCTCACAGGCTGCAGTTATTCTAAGTGGAAAAAAAATATCTATTGATTGTAATTTAAAGGAACCACTTTACTTCAAAGTCCTGATTAAGACCTGTTGGAACCAATGTCTTTAGCTTGAAGATCATTTTCATTTCGGCTTTGGCCGGTGTTGTGTCCATATTTATATTTTTCCATATTGCTTTTATGTCTTTTATTCCCATTAACTGTGTGATGGCATTTGTAGAACATCCATGATGAAATCGGAAATGTTCTGATAAACTGTGAGTGGTTAAAACTTTGATATTTCTGAGGTGCTCCCCCAGTCGTGTTTTTAATGCTCTTGAAGTTCTTCCTATATTGGTTTTATGCAGGTGCACTCTATCATGTACAGTAGATCACATTAGATGTATGACGTGATGAAGTCCTCAATCTTCATACGTATATTGTTTACCGTTATATCGGAGTATTTAGAACATGAGGTTTTAACTTGTTTACATGCGGGGCAGATCCCGCATCTATGAAAGCCTTTTGTTCGTATTGGATTGGTTGTTTTAGTTGGAAGTGAACTATGAGTGAGTCGGTCTTCCAAACTCCGTGATTTTCTGTAAATAAAATGTGGTTTCTGTGGTATAATGTTGGACAGAATGGGATCATTTAGAAATAAATGCCAGTGTTTCTTCACTGTTTGTTCTATTTTTTGGTTTCCAGAGTCATAGTCAGAAATGAATGACTATTGTAGTTTTGGATTGTTTTTAGATTTAGTTTTTTTCTGTTAGGAGGATTGATCTGTCCATTTTTAAGACCTCTTCTTCTGCTTCATTCAGATCTTTTTTGTTGCAACCTATGTCTGCGAAGTTCTTCTTTAGAGATGTTATCTGTTCTTGACATACTACTTTGTTATCGCAATTTGTCCGTAATCTCACAATTTGACTTTTTGGGATACTCTCAAGCCATTTTGGGTGGTGTTGGCAATCTGTTGGAATATAACAGTGAGTGCCTGTTGGTTTGTAGAAGGTTTTTGTATTCATCATATTGTCTTCAATAGAAATAGTGAGATCGAGAAAATGTATTTCAGACTTGCTTCTTGCAAACGTGAGGTTGATATTGATATTGTTTGTATTAAGCATTTTACAAAGTTTCCAATTCCACCCCTAACCCTCTCCATATGAACAGCAAGTCATCTGTATAGCGACCCCAGAAAGCAATGTTGGTACTCCAAGTTACGCCTGATTATACAACTTCATGTTCCCATTTTGCCATAGATTGGCGTAACTTGGGGCAAAGCGTGTGCCCATTGCTGTCCCGTGTATTTGCAGATAGTAATCGCCATCATAATAGAAATTATTTTCAAGAATGAAGTTGATAGATTCAATTATGAAATTTTTAGTATTTGATGGATATTGTGATTGTTCCAAAAACTAGGATACCATTTCTACGCCGACATGATGTTCTATGATTGTACATAAGGATGTAACATCCCCTGTTACCAAGATCATATCAGTATCCCGTGTTATATTTTGCAATTTTCTTATTGCATCTCCAGTATCTTTCAGATGGGAAGGAGTTTTTGTCACTAGTGGTTGCAGAAGGTGGTTTATTACAGCAGAAAGGTTAGAGGTGATGCTACCAATACCCGCTATGATGGGTCGACTGGGGGGTACGGTGATATTCTTATGGATTTTTGGAAGTGTATATGGTAGGGGTTAATGGTTCTTCAATGCTAATGAAGCCAAATGTTTCATGCGTAATGCCTCCTGTGTCTAGATGTTTTGGTTTTTTTTTAAGTTTTTTATCTGAATTGTGGGGTCAGACCTCAATTTGTGGTATGTGATGGTAAATGAGAGTTGGCGATTGATCTCTTTTTGTAATCTTCAGTATTCATGATAACGATTCCTCCGCCCTTGTCGCTGGGTTTGATGGTTATGGATTCATCTTTCTGGAGGGATTCAATTACCATACGTCTATTTTTCGTTAAATTATGGGTATTGGTCTTGACGTTCTTGATGGGCTAACTTTTTGAATGTTTCCACAAAGTTTCATATCATATGGGCTGGGTAGAAAGTTGAAGTTTTCTTGAAAGGATTAATTGTTCCAGTTGGTGATAAGGCTGATGGTGTAGGATCTCCTTGTGTTTGTTCTGTTTCTCTCTCCTTATTTTCAAAAAACTTCTTCAAAGTCATTTTACGGACAAATTTCTGCAGATCAATGTACTTGTCAAAGTAATTTGGTTTTGAAGTGGGGATGAATTTCAAAATTTTCATTATGACCTTAATTTATGTGGTGGTTAAAGTTCTCTCACTCAGATTGAAAATAGTTATATTCTTTTCCATATTAGATGAATCAAGTACATGGTTGGCTCCAAGGTTATCATTCTTTTAATTTTTTTCCTTTTTTTATTTGTCCTAGGTCAGTGATGGCTAACCTTGACACTCCAGCTATTGTTGAACTACATATCCCAGCATGCCCTGCTACAGTTTTGTTATTTGGCCATGCTAAAACTGATGCAGGGCATGCTGGGATGTGTAGTTCAACAACAGCTTGAGTGTCAAGGTTAGCCATCACTGTCCTAGGTTTTCCTCCTCTAGTCCCTCTAATTTTAGTTATCTTCCATGCAGGTTTTCTCGGCCCCTTGTCAATTCTCTTCTGTCGTTCAGCCTTTCTTCCCGAAAAGGCGATCTGATTCTTTGTCATGTTGTCGTCTCATGGGTCCGTCTGTATTTGCTAGTATGATCTGTATTGCTTGGTGTATGGCCTCTTTCTACTGTATGTTTCCTTGTATTGGTATTGGCCATCCATCTGTAGTTATTCTGTTCCTACTCAGGGAGCTATATGGTCTCAAACGATGTCATTGCAGAACGTGATCTTTTTCCATAATTTTATTTTTTTCGATAATCTCCTCCTTTCCCATAGCGGTGATGTTGTAGTGGACTGCGTGCTCTCCTCCTGAATCTGTCATACCGATGTCTTTCTTGTTGATGATAAACAGGGCTGGTCTGATAAAATGTTGGTCGTTTCCTCCCACTGTTATATATCTAGGTAGATGTTGGTCATTTTCAAATAGGTATGTACTATTAATGTGTGTCCTGGTTGGAGAATGGTATCTCCTTGATTCTAATTGTAATTGTCTTTGATTATGCTGATTGTAATCCCGATGTCTATAAAATCTCGAATAATGGTTATGGTCACGTGTTAGGGTCTCCTGCCCTGTGCTGCCACGTCGTCATGGCAACCGGGAGACAAGTGCTAGCGGAGTAACCTGAGCGCAGCTGATACTCCGGTTCGGGTCTTTTGCTGTGCAGTGGTTACAGGCATGGGATCCGGTGCTGGTTTTTGTGCTCACAGTCTGTGAGGTCTGAGGGGGGCGTGGACAGCACCTGCTTTATAAGGCCTCTTCTCAGGTTAAGCAGATGCTGCTGAATCTTTGTTGGTTAGTCAGTTCCTGAAAGTTAGCCAGTACTGTGTAGCTTTGTATTTTGTTGTTGCTTACTGCAAATAGGCCTGGGCATTTGGTACTACACTCTGCCAATCCAGACCTAGCAGTAAGACTGGAGTCAGTCGTTTAGCCTGCTGAGGTTCTTTTGCTATTCTGTGAACCCAGCAGGTTTGTGGCTGTACTTTCAGACCTGCCTGCATAATCCTCTCTCACTGTGCAGGGCGTCCATGTGTCAGTTTAGTGGCAGTAAGCTGAACCTGGGCCCTGCAAGTGAGAATTAGGATTGTGGAGACTCTCCTTGTGTCTATTATTCCATCTCTGACCAAGGAGTTTACTGCCACACCCGTTGGTAACCCTTTAGGGTTTTGCTGTTGCCCTTAGCAACAGCATTTCGGGTTCTCTACGTATTAAAACACAACATCTTGCTTTTTCCATCTGAGCATTTCTAATACTAGGGAGACACCCAGTTTCTTAGCCTCTGGGCTTCTCTGTTCACTCTGTGTTGGTTTTGTTACCCTATCACCTTCTGTGTACGTTATGTCATATTTCCCAGTCTGTCTGTGAGTTCATTTGTTTTGCATCCCTCTCTGTTCAGACACCAGTACATTCCTGCAGGCACTGGTGTGTATAACAGTTCAAACACCAGTACATTCCTGCAGGCACTGGTGTGCATAACATATTCAGCAGCCCAATACTCCTGTTGAAATTTTGTGGGAATATGGAGCATACCCCTCAAAATACGTTGCAACAGGTGGTCGATCAGGTGCAGGTCCTGACTCGTCAATTTAATGATTTGTCCATTAAAATGCACACCTCC
Organism: Pseudophryne corroboree; assembly: GCF_028390025.1. NCBI lineage: Eukaryota > Metazoa > Chordata > Amphibia > Anura > Myobatrachidae > Pseudophryne > Pseudophryne corroboree. The sequence continues at coordinate 408,500,025 of NC_086448.1, forward strand.
CAGGCCGCTGGCGGAGCTCCCGCAGCAGCAGCACCTTCAGGGGTTAAGGAGCCGAAAGTAAATCTTCCGGATCGTTTTTCTGGAGATCGCTCGCAGTTCTTTTGTTTCAAGGAGAGCTGCAAGTTATATTTCCAGCTTAGGCCTCAGTCTTCTGGGTCAGAGATTCAGCGGGTGGGCATAGTGATTTCCTTGCTACAAGGAGACCCACAGGTCTGGGCATATGGGTTGCAGCCTGACTGTCCGTCGCTTAAAAGTGTTGATGCTTTTTTTACGGCACTGGGCATGTTGTATGATGACCCTGACAAGACGGCCTCAGCCGAGGCTCAGATTTCGATCCTTAAGCAAGGGCGAAGGCCAGTTGAGGTTTACTGTACGGAGTTTCGGAGGTTGGCCCATGATACCCAGTGGAATGACCCAGCCCTGAGACACCAGTACCGAAGAGGTCTTTCTAACCAGATAAAAGACCAACTGGTACAATATCCCTTGCCTGATAGCTTGGATCAGCTCATGCAGTTATCCATCCGGGTGGATAGACGGCTGAGAGAGCGTAGGCTTGAAAGGGAGACCGAGGTTTCCTTCTTTCCCAAGGGAACCTCAGACTCTGAGGAATTTTCCGAGGAGCCTATGCAGATTGGGGCTACCCGCCTCTCCTCGCGTGAGAAGACGCGGAGGAGACAGCAGGGGTTGTGTTTGTACTGTGGGAATAAGGGTCATGTGGTAGTATCATGCCCAGAAAAGCCAGAAAACTTCAGGGCCTGAGGGTGATGGGAAATATCCTGTCAGGCCAGAAGTCAGAATTTCCCAAGAAGACTTTTATCATTCCGGTGACCTTGAAGATCCTCGGTCAAACTGTCAAGACTGAGGCCTTTGTGGACAGTGGGGCCGACGGGGTTTTTATGGACCGCCAATTCGCCCTGAAACACTCTGTTTCCTTAGTACCCTTGGCGTCGGAAATTGAGATTTGTGGGTTAAACGGGGAACCATTATCCCAGGGTAAAATTACCTCTTGCACTAGCCAGATTTCTTTGTTTATTGGAGCCACACACTCTGAAAAATTGTCCTTTTATGTGACTGTCTGTACTTTTGCCCCATTGGTGTTGGGGTTACCCTGGTTAAGGGCCCACAATCCTCAATTTGACTGGGTCTCTGGGGAGATTCTTAGTTGGGGTACTGATTGTTTCAGGAGTTGCTTGAGCCTTCCAGTCAGGCTCTCGCAGCTAAGTTTGCCAGGATTGCCAGGGTGTTATGCAGATTTTGCGGACGTGTTCTCCAAAAAAGTTGCAGAGGTACTACCTCCCCATCGCCCCTATGACTGTGCCATTGATTTGTTGCCGAATGCTAAGCTTCCCAAGAGCAGGTTGTACTCCCTGTCACGTCCTGAGACTCAGGCTATGGCAGAGTACATTCAGGAGAACTTGGCTAAAGGATTTATCAGACCTTCACAGTCTCCAGTTGGGTCGGGGTTCTTCTTCGTGGGTAAAAAGGACGGTTCATTGCGACCCTGCATCGACTTCAGGGAATTGAACCGTATCACGATTAAAAACTCATACCCACTGCCTCTCATTTCGGTCTTGTTTGACCAGCTTCGTACTGCCACCATTTTTTCTAAGATTGACCTACGCGGTGCGTACAATCTAATCCGAATAAGAGAGGGGGATGAATGGAAGACTGCCTTTAATACCCACTCAGGGCATTATGAATATTTGGTGATGCCTTTTGGGCTCTGTAATGCCCCGGCAGTCTTCCAGGATTTCATGAACGATGTGCTCAGGGAATATTTGGATAGATTCTTAGTTGTATACTTAGATGACATCCTAATCTTCTCCCATTCCCTGGAGGAACATCGGAAGCATGTACGCTTAGTCCTCCAGAAACTCAGAGACCACCGGCTTGGGGCGAAGCTGGAGAAGTGCGAATTTGAAGTTCAGCAAATCGCATTTCTAGGATATATTATCTCCCCAGAAGGTTTCCAAATGGAGGGTTCCAAGGTACAGGCAGTCCTGGATTGGGTGCAGCCCACTAGTTTGAAGGCGCTTCAGCGTTTCCTGGGCTTTGCAAATTTTTATAGACGATTTATCGCTGGATTTTCGTCTATAGTGGCGCCCTTGGTGGCACTCACTAAGAAAGGGGCGGATGTTGCTCACTGGTCTCGTGAGGCCAAAGCGGCTTTTGCCCGTCTCAAAAGGGCATTTGTCTCGGCCAAGGTGCTGCGACACCCAGATCCAGAGCGTCCTTTTGTGGTGGAGGTGGATGCCTCTGAGATGGGTATTGGGGCAGTGCTCTCTCAGATGGGAGTGTCTGATAATCGCCTTCATCCCTGTGCTTACTTTTCCCGTAAATTTTCGCCTGCCGAGATGAATTATGATGTGGGTAACCGGGAATTGTTGGCTATTAAGGATGCACTCGAGGAGTGGAGACACTGGCTTGAGGGGGCTAAGTTTGTGGTCTCAATTCTCACCGACCATAAGAATTTGGCATATTTAGAGTCAGCGAAGCGTCTCAATGCCAGGCAGGCACGATGGGCTTTGTTTTTTGCTCGCTTTAATTTTTTGATAACATATCGCCCTGGGTCAAAAAACATCAAGGCTGATGCGCTCTCGCGGAGTTTTGCTCCAATCCAGGAGACCACCGAGGAGCCGTTGCCCATTGTGTCCCCATCATGTATTAAAGTGGGCATTACCCAGGACCTCTTGTCATTAGTCCTTAGAGCACAGGAGCAGGCTCCTCCAGACCTTCCGGTAGGTCTTTTGTTTGTGCCTCCTAGGTTAAGACAGCGAGTGTTCCTGGAATTCCATGCCAAGAAGTCGGCAGGTCACCCGGGTATTGCCAGAACTCGGGAGTTGCTATCTAGGGCGGTGTGGTGGCCCTCGGTGGCTAAGGATGTGGATCAGTGGGTTCGGGCATGTGACATCTGTGCCCGAAATAAGACTCCTAGAGGGGTTCCTGTTGGCCCATTACATCCACTCTCTATTCCATCTAAGCCATGGACCCACATTTCAATGGATTTTGTTGTGGACTTGCCCAAATCCTCTGGGATGACAGCCATCTGGGTTGTCGTTGACAGGTTTTCGAAGATGGCGCACTTCGTTCCACTGGTTGGGCTGCCATCGGCCAGACGCCTGTCTGAATTATTTATGCTGCATGTTGTGCGCCTCCACGGGTTGCCACTTGATGTGGTCTCTGACCACGGATCCCAGTTTGTGGCCAAATTCTGGGGGGCATTTTGTTCCGATCTCCAGATTTCTGTCAGCTTGTCGTCAGGCTACCATCCGCAGTCTAATGGGCAGACTGAAAGGGTGAACCAGACCTTGGAGCAGTTCCTCAGGTGTTATGTCTCCAAGTGTCAGACTGACTGGGTTGCTCATCTGTCAATGGCGGAGTTTGCCTATAACAACGCGGCTCACTCTGCTACAGGGATCTCTCCCTTCCTTTGTGTGTATGGGCATCATCCTAAGGCCAATTCTTTTAACCCCCTGGACTCCACGCCTGGTGGTTCCTCTGTCGTTTCGGTCCTTAGAGGTATTTGGAGGAAAGTGAAGAAAGCCCTTGTGTCTGTGTCATTAGTGACCAAAAGGGTTTTTGATAAGCGGAAAAGACCCTGCAGCTTCAAATTAGGAGACTTCGTCTGGTTGTCTACCAAGAATTTGAAGTTGAAACAGCCATCTCATAAGTTAGGCCCCCGGTTCATCGGCCCTTATAAGATCACCAGGGTTATCAATCCGGTGGCATTTCAGTTAGATCTGCCCCGTTCTTTGAGTATCAATAAAACATTTCATTGTTCCCTTTTAAAACGGGCGATTAGTAATCCTTCTTCCAGAGGAAGACCTTCCCCTCTTCTGATACGTGGCCAGAGGGAGTTTGTTGTTGAAAGGATTCTTGACTCCAAGATGGTTCGGGGTCGGCTGTCATTTTTGGTGCACTGGAAGGGGTATGGCCCGGAGGAGCGGTCGTGGGTGCGCAGTTGTGATCTTCATGCCCCCAGACTGATACGCTCTTTCTTCTCGCAGTTCCCCGATAAACCCGGTGGTAGGGGTTCTTTGACCCCTCGTCAGAGGGGGGGTACTGTTAGGGTCTCCTGCCCTGTGCTGCCACGTCGTCATGGCAACCGGGAGACAAGTGCTAGCGGAGTAACCTGAGCGTATCTGATACTCCGGTTCGGGTCTTTTGCTGTGCAGTGGTTACAGGCATGGGATCCGGTGCTGGTTTTTGTGCTCACAGTCTGTGAGGTCTGAGGGGGGTGTGGACAGCACCTGCTTTATAAGGCCTCTTCTCAGGTTAAGCAGATGCTGCTGAATCTTTGTTGGTTAGTCAGTTCCTGAAAGTTAGCCAGTACTGTGTAGCTTTGTATTTTGTTGTTGCTTACTGCAAATAGGCCTGGGCATTTGGTACTACACTCTGCCAATCCAGACCTAGCAGTAAGACTGGAGTCAGTCGTTTAGCCTGCTGAGGTTCTTTTGCTATTCTGTGAACCCAGCAGGTTTGTGGCTGTACTTTCAGACCTGCCTGCATAATCCTCTCTCACTGTGCAGGGCGTCCATGTGTCAGTTTAGTGGCAGTAAGCTGAACCTGGGCCCTGCAAGTGAGAATTAGGATTGTGGAGACTCTCCTTGTGTCTATTATTCCATCTCTGACCAAGGAGTTTACTGCCACACCCGTTGGTAACCCTTTAGGGTTTTGCTGTTGCCCTTAGCAACAGCATTTCGGGTTCTCTACGTATTAAAACACAACATCTTGCTTTTTCCATCTGAGCATTTCTAATACTAGGGAGACACCCAGTTTCTTAGCCTCTGGGCTTCTCTGTTCACTCTGTGTTGGTTTTGTTACCCTATCACCTTCTGTGTACGTTATGTCATATTTCCCAGTCTGTCTGTGAGTTCATTTGTTTTGCATCCCTCTCTGTTCAGACACCAGTACATTCCTGCAGGCACTGGTGTGTATAACAGTTCAAACACCAGTACATTCCTGCAGGCACTGGTGTGCATAACATCACGTGGATCCTGGTCTCTTATATTACATTCCCTATTAGCAACGTTATGTACAGGGGTAGATTAATTTTGTTGGCGGTTTCTTGGTTTTGTTATTCCGAATCTGTAAAACTTGAAATCACGTTGTAATTTCTTCTGTTTTTTTTTTATCAGTTCTTTGGTGTTATACTCTATTTTGTCTGTGAGTTTTTTCTAGGGCCTCGTATGTATTGAATGACTTGAAGGGTTCAATGAGTGTTTGAAGTGTATTAATTCTCTCCTTTGTTTCTATCAGTTTGTCCTTTCTCTCTTTAATGATTTCCATTAAAGCAAATTAACATGTTTCCAAAGCTTTTGTCCATCTCGTTATGAAGTCTGATGCATTTGAGAATGATGATCATTTTTCAATTCTTAGGCCCTTTGGTATTACTTTCTCACTATAATATTTTTCAAGTAGCTACTTCCCAGAATAGGCGATTTTCTTTTAGTAACCAATTCCCCATTCTGTGCATGGTAGTTTCGGTCATAGTGATTTCCTCTGCATTAAAATTGAGGCTAAAATCTTCTTTGATATTCTTCTTTGATATATCACGATGAATATGCACTGGTTCTCCACATTCATAACAAATTACCATGGAGTTTTCATTAGTTTCCACAAAGACTTGGGTACGTGGTTTGGGTGCAGGTTGTAGGTCCCAGTCAAGATTTTTTATTATCCTACCCAGTGTGATGTACCACTTAATGACTACAGCAAAGTCTTCAAAGGTCTGTGGTTTAGTCTGAAGAGCTCACCTCTGTACTCCTTGGTCCATTACTCATATACAGTGGTCTATGGCTACACAACTCAGTTAACCATATTTGCTTTGGGCTTTAGCCATGCTTCACCCAATCTTGCTAAATCTGCTATATGGTTTCAGGTGTCAGGTTCAGGGTGCCTCTTGACTGGGTAAAGCGCCAGTCATAGACCCCCTGAGCATTGCGAGGTCCAGCCACACATATCCTTGCAAGTATAGCCACCTTAAGGTAGGTATATGAAGTGGCTTGCTGCTCAGGTAGGTCAGTGTAAACTCTTAGAGCTGCTCCAGTTAGGTACGGTGCCAACCTGTTGACCCATTACTCTGCCTGCCAATCTAGGTGCAAAAAATGTCTCATCATCAGACGCTGTTGTTTTCTGCTTTCCTTAGCAGGACAAATTCAGCCTGCATCATCTTAGTACTATTACATTCTAGCTGTGACTGCATTTGGGATTTCAGCTTCTGTATTTGAGTTTGCTGGCCTAGTGCCACATTATTTATTGTCCAGAGGACCTCCTCAAAGCTGTGACAAATGTAAAATGTGTGTCCCTTAAAAACTTCTGCTAGCCACTATAAACATACCAAGATAGGAGGGGTGGGAAGGGAGGAGAAGGGAATGGGGACAGAGAGGGAAAATAAAAACTTCCTCTGTGTGTACTTTAAACATATTGCAGTTTAATCACTAACAGTCACATTCCACAACAGGGTACTCCTGCACTTGATATGTGAATGAGAGAATGATGCACATGTGTCAGTGTCATTGTAGATTATGTAGTTGAGGCAGTTTTTCTTGTATAACAGTAAGGAATTTTAATCGGTAGGTGTAGGGTAACTAGCAGTAGGTTGATAACACAATAGGTTGAATAAACAAATACAAGAGTATGCACACAATGTAGATGGAGATGTGGGCTCTGAATAGTCTTTTGTTGGCCCGTATAAAGATACTGATAGGATGCTTAGTGTTAGCAGGTAGTGTAATGTGGTTGGTTGAGCATCCCGTAACCCCCAGATGCACAGACTTACCCTTCCGGTGTCCTAGCTGGATGTGAGCACTGATCTCTGTGTGCCATCCCTTTTTCCTATCCCCGCTGTTGTCAGATGCTGCCAGTGTGCCCGGCTTTAATCTTCAAGTCTACATTTGACAGCCTTGCCCACTAGGCATATGTCCTCAGCCTCCATAGGCTTCATTTGCCTCCTCTAGCGCTCCAAGTTTCATGAGAAGGAACTACAACCGACCACCTCAATTCCTTCCTGCTGTGGCATACACTTCTCCAACATATGCCCACGTACTGGATCTTCATCTTCAGCCTGTTCCGACGGGTGAGCAAGCAACTGGGGTTGATGCGACCGTGGACATTTTGTCTCGGCTGGGAAAGCAGGAATCCACACAAAATGCAGTTGGTACAGTTTATACAGACCATGTCCACTCATCTGGATTCATGCGGACATGACTACACCTCAGGTTTCGGCTCCCGCAGCCTCTTCTCCTGTGAAGGCATCTTCCGTACCGGTTCCGGTTCCTCAGTTACAGTTGCCGCATTTCCAGTAAATTCAACGGGAATCAAAAGTTTTACAGAAGATTTCTTAATCAGTGTGATATTCAATTCAAATTACAGACTGCCAGTTTTCTGACTGCAGGGACAAAAACTCATCGTCTCACTCCTAACTGGTCAACCTTTGGAGTGGACGTCTTCTTTGTGGGAAATAGCTGATCAAGTTCTCTGAAATTATTCTGAGTTCATATCCTCTTTTCGGAAGATTTTAGATGAGCCGGGCAGAACAACTTTGACCTCCCTGGAGGTTTTTACGTTTAAGTCCGAGTTCTCATCCAGTCAGTCAGTATGTGATTCAATATCGCCCTTCAAAGTCTAGTGTCAAGACTCGATTGTCAAGAGGCTGAACAGCAGCAAATTATCCAATACCTGCAAGGGATATCTTCCCGATTGGACACACTGCAACTGTCTCTCTCTAGGTTCTGTCTCTCCAGCTCCAGCTTCCACCAGCTTCAGTTTCTCAAGTTGCTTCTGTTTCAGTATCAAATCTCCATCTACCTACGCCAAAGTAAATTTGATGGCAACCCCAAAATGTGTCATGGATTCCTGAACCAGTGCGAAGTCCACTTTGAATTGTTGCCGCATAACTTCCTGACACCCAGAGCAAAGGTTGCATATACTGTGCCTTTCCTGACTGGTCCTGCTTTAAATTGGGTCTCCCCATTACGGAAGAGAGCAGATTCTCTCCTAACCAACTATACAGAATTTGTGGCTGCATTAAGACACATCTTCAATGAACCTGGGTGTACAACATCTGCTTCCTTAGACATCTGCCAGATTCGACAGGGAACATGTACCAGTTCCAGACATTGGCATTGGAGGTTAAGTGGAATAACCAGGTGTTGGTTGGTGCTTTCTGGCATGGACTGTCCGATCGTATAAAGGATGAGTTGGCTACCCAAGATCTCCCAGAGCAACTGGAGGCTTTCATATCATTGTGTAAAACTGGATCTGCATTTGCGTGAACATACCAGTGAACGCTCTCGAAGTGACTCTCGCAACCATCGAGTTATGCCTCAAGTACAGCCTCAGTCTACCTCTTCTGATGAGCCTATGCAAGTGAATAGGTCCTGCTTAACCCCTCAGGAGCGGAGGAGGACTAGTGCAGAGTCTCACTTCCCTTTCCACATTCCCTTTATGAATCCCCTGAGGAGCGGTCAAGGTTACAAGAAAGACTGTTTATATTGTGATGCTGCTGGTCACTTGATTAGTTCCTGTGTTACTTGTTCAGGAAACGCCAAGTCCTAACTTGTAAAAGGAGGAGTCAAGTTAGGAACTTCAACCAAAGCTCCTTTTCCCCAAGATCTCATCCTGCCTGTTACCTTGGAAACCCAGAGTAGTCTTTTTCTGCTCTAGTGGACTGTGGTGCTGCAGGAAACTTTATTACATAGGTTGCAGTTGACAGAATCCATCTTCCTGTTTCAAAACTGTCTCATCCAGTCTCTCTCTTTGCCGTGGACGGCAGTCGTATCGCTGAGGGCTCCATCGTTCAGCAAGCCGGTGGTCCTAGGAGTGGGCTTTCTACATTGTGAACTCATAGAATTCCTGGTCATCCCGAAAGCTACTTATGAGATCGTGCCTGGAATGCCCTGGCTTCAGTTACACAATCCACAAATTGACTGGTCTTCGTTACAGATTACGGCATGGAGTCCCTCATATTTCCATTCCTGTCTGGCTCAAGTTCATCCTATGAGATCTTCAGGTTTAAAGCTCCAGTCTGATCTTCCCGAGGCCTATAAAGACTTTGCTGACGTATTCAGCGAACAGGCCACTGATATTCTGCCTACACATCGGAAGTGGAATTGTCCCATCGATCTCATTCCAGGGAAAAATGCACCTAGAGGACGCACTTATCCTCGATGATATCCTGATCTTCTCTTGAGATTTAGCTTCCCATCGTCAACAGGTAAAAAAGGTTCATCGACAGATGCATCTTCATGGGAAATTATCAAAGTGTACGTTCAAAGCTTCTTCAATGCCCTTCCTATTGTACATAATTTCCGGTTCAGACCTTTGTATGGATCCAGTCAAGTTGGAAGCAATAGAGAACTGATCACACTCCACTACACTTAAGTCTGTTCAGCGCTTCCTTGGTTTCGCCATCTGCACTGGATTGGTGCCACCATGACACTGGCGTCAGCCGATCCGGTATCATCCAATCTTGAGCTGTGTCTGCACACGACTCATTCATCCAATGGCTGCTGACCAGGGGGTATATAGTCAGAACTCCGGCTGAGTATCAGTGACTAACAACGCATCGCATCCAGTGCACAGCATCTCCTGGCTCCAGTCTTTGATACTTCCCTGTGTCCGCTCTTTCGTGAAACTACAAGCACCAGACATCCTGCTTGGTTACAGCTTAAGCGACATTCTGCTTCTACAACCAATTGCAGTTAGAGACTGTCTCCAGGTGCTTCTCACCTGTACATTACCACTCTGCAGCAGTTCTGTGCTAACCCACCTGCACCAGGAATCCTGCTCTTATTCACAGCTGTCTCCTGCTAAAACCAAATCTGCTTCTGCTGCTGTTAAAGCACACCAACTACCTGGATAGATCAGTTCCAAGTCACCATCAGTTTCCAGGCTGATCATCATTTGTATTAAGTCACCATCGGCTTCCAGGCCAATCATCAGTTGCTCCCAGTACCATCGGTTCCTAGACCAAACTATCTCTAAGTGATTGTTTATTTCAGAGACTCTGTCAGCTTGCACGCTGAACTCTATTTACATTTCAAATTGCTCCAGTTTCTTATATTTCTTGTGTGCCATCAATAGATTCATTTGCACACATGCGCAGGAACTTACTTCAGCCTCTTTGTTTCCTCCATTGCACCACCACTGACCCACTAATGACCCCTCCGGAAACAGACATGACATCCAGCTGTCTAAATTGTTCATCTCAGAGATCTTTAGACTGCATGGGTTACATCTAGAAATTATTTCTGACAGAGGTCCACAATTTTTAGCTAATTTCTGGAGACCGCTCTATTCCTCTCTGGTTATTAAATGAAATTTCTCTTCCATTTACCACTCTCACACTCTGTCGGATGGGCAGACAGAAAGGTCTAACAAGGACTTAAAAACTTTTCTGCGGTTGTTCACGTCCTCCCCCCAAGACGATTCATTAGACTTTCTCCCAATGGCTGAGTTTTCCAATAATAATCTCTTCCACACTTCTTCCGGATTAACTTCACTAACTATGGATTTCAGTGTGCTTGCTGAAATTGTGGATGGCTCCTTTCGGCACAGCCTGGATGCGATGGCAGGTGACCCGCTGCCATCTTTTTGATCGGTGCAGCTGCGAGTGACATCATGCAGCTGCCTGATCATGCTAACGCCATGCCCACCGTTGAGAAGCCACCACCCCGTTTCCCTGCAGCCGCCCTCGCAATGATTCATCTTGAAAACGGAGCGCTGCTGCCCCACAAATGCCTCTGCCTGTCAATCAGACTGAGGCATTCGCATTTACTGTGGGTCACACGCACGGGCCATGCCCCGCTGGGCGAATGCAAAAATTCTGGTTGGATCGCGATTTGCAATCCAAACTGAATTAGACCCTATATCTTCATGTGATGTGATAAGTGGGCGGTGGTTAGTTAATTGCACAGGTCTTAAAGGTGTATTACGAGCACAAGGGTACAAGTTTTAAAGGTATAGTCCTTTATATATAATGGTGCCTGTGAATTCAGAAAAGTGGCAGTTGGATCAAAAGACATAAAATATATGAATCCTGGTTATTAGGGTATGTGGCTCCTGTAGTAAGTACTGTGCTCAGTGTGAATCTGCTAATTTCATGTATGTGTCATATAAGTACATATGTGGGTCTTATATGCGATATATTACTGTGAAGAGGGGCTTGGTATTGCAGGGATTAAGGCCCTCATACTGACCGATCGCACTCTGCAACTTTTTGCTGCCCGTGCGATCAGGTAGACGCTGCCTATGGGGGAGTGGATTTTTGCATAGCAAGCCTGCGATTGCTTGTGCAGCCAAGTTATGCAAAAAAGTTTTGTGCAGATGAGGAGTAGTATATAAAAGAAAATGTAACAGAAATACAATGGCGCTAAATCTGAACCATAAAGAGCAATATGGATAATCACCATTGTAATAATCCTCAATGTGGGTCAGTTCTTAAATGAGGGAAGACAGTCCATACGACGTTTTGATTTCTTCTTATAATTCTAATCAATAATGAAATCTGATAAAACAAGAAGAAACTCTGCCCACTCAGCATCAAAACTCAGTTTGAGGCAGGGTGTGTTATAGGCACAGAAGATAGGTAACACACCCTGCCTCAAACTGAGTATACTGCTTTTGGAGGTTATTTGAGAAACCTTTTGTTAACATTTATACGGGCTGCTCTTATTTGTTTATTGCGCAACTACTTATATGTTCTGTCTTCACAGATGAGGAGTAGGTCTGGACATACCTGTTGCGATCACTTCAGCGTCTCAGGTCCCGGAATTGGCGTCAGACATCCGGCCACCAAATGCCTCAACACACCTGCGTTCGGATCTCCACTCCCCGAAAACGGTCAGTTGATGCCCTGGAACGCCTCGCTCCTGTCAATCACGGTGCGATCGCAGC